>NW_004524675.1:4913871-4924323 GCF_000260255.1 Octodon degus | reverse complement strand
TTTTTTTTTTTTTTTTTTTTCCTTTTGTGGAGCCGGAGATCAGACTGAAGGTACATGCATACTAGGCAGACACTCTACCAGGCCTCACCCCCCAGCCTAAGATGCCTTTTTTGAGGTTAAGAATAGAATATATTTATTGGGGGAAAGAAAGCTTCTGTCTGAGAGAAGCACAGAAGGGGGGCCTGGCCCAGGCAGGTTGTCCCCTAAGATTCCATTTTATAAAAAATGGAAGTGAGCCGGGGAGATGGCTTAGTAGGATAAGCGCTTGACTGGCAAACACAAGGATCTGAGTTCAATTCCTGGTTCCACAAAAAAATGAAAAAAAGTAAAAAGTGGAAGTGAGATATTTTTCTGGAGCAGATCAGCAAAAGTTGTTTTAGTTTTGGTGAATTTAAATTATGGTAGCTTACCTAGTATCACACCTGATGTATTCAACCAGCTTTGCAAATTGAGTAGACTACAAGAGCAGTTCCATGGATTTCCATATAAAATTATTATTTCTAGATGGAATAGTTGTGGTTCTTCAAAGTAGTGTAACAAATTTCCTTGCAGATTCAGGAGTTTCAGGTTGTTTACAGGCACAAATATGCCCGGATCCAGTTGTAATATTTTGTTTTGGCAGAGATGTAACTGTTTTAGTTTGTTTAAGCCTACAAATGCGTTCTGTTTAATTACATTGATGGAGTTTCTACAGATATTTAAAGTTTCTAGATTGGAGAGGTTCCTGAAACTATTACTGTGTAAGATAATGATGTTGTTCTTAATCAGATAGAGCTCAGTGAGTAAAAAATACATTTGTAGCACCTGCGTGTCTGTTAAATCCAGAGTAATTTGGTTATAACTGAGATCAAGAATAGTAACATTGTTATTGATATCCGCTGGAATTAAGGAATAATTCTTTTCCGTCAAATTACATTTGATTTCCTAAAAAAAGAAGAGAGAAATGCATTTACTAGGAAATATATGAATTTCTCAAAATTTTAGAACCAAGCACTTGGATATTAGAAGGAAATTATTCTGGGAAAAAATACCTAATCTTTTGATGTTATAGTATGAAAAAGGTGAAGCAGGTATTTTTCTATATTTGTGGAGCAGATATATTTCTGTATGAAATATTTAAGAATAAGGAAATTCTGATATGATCAAGCAAGGCATTTCTAGCTGTTATACCGATATCTTCTATCCATTGTAATGATTCCAGAAAGAATCTTTTTTTTTTTTTTTTTTTTTTTTGCAGTACCGGGGATTGAACTCAGGACATTGCACTTGCCAGGCAAGCACTCATTCTACTGCGCTATCTCCTCAGCCCCTAAGAATCTTGATATATTCCTAATTATATTTGTAGAAATTTAAGACAAACAATAATTCTGCTAATTTATTTTACTATTCTAGTGTACAAAATTTCCTTTTAAAAAATCTGTGTTTATGTATTTAGTACAGGGTCTTACTACACAGCTCCGACTCATACTGGAGATTTAACTTCCGTTCTTGGCTTGCCAGGCAGATGCATTTACTGAGCTGTCTCACCAAACTTACAGTTGTCTTTTTTTTTTTTTTTTTTTTTTTTTCCCAGAAGCGGGGCATTGAACTCAGGCCCTTGCACTTGCCAGGGACACACTTATTCTACTGAGCCATCTCCCTGGCTCCTACAGTTGTCTTTTGGGGGAAATTATTTTACAATTTAATGCTATGGGCTGTTAAATAATTAAAAAATAATACTCAATTCAGGTTCTCTTAACAGCTCAAAATTTGATGTTTTTGTTTTGTTTTGTGGTACTAGTAAATGATCCCAGACTCATTTTTACTTGTTTATTTTTTATTTTGAGGCTGGGTCTTGTTAAGTCACTAAATTGCCGAGGCTGGACTCAAACTTGCAGTCTTTTTCACCTCAGCCCCCCAGAGTGCCGAGATTATAGACAGGAACCACCTATACTACTCAGTTTGGGATTTTAGAACTTTTTTTTGTGGCTGGCTCAGCCCACCCTAGGGGCGGGAGCTCTGGCACTTGTTGCCAGGGATCGAATCCCGGCCCCTGAGCACTTGCCTAAGCAGGCGCTTTAGACCACTCAACTATCTCGCTGGCCTAAAAACTTTTTTTTTGTGGCCAGCTTCCAGCTGACTTCAAACTCAAAGTGATCCTCATGTCTCAGCCCTTCCAGTTGTTGATTACGGGGATTACAGCCATGTACCACTGTACCTGGTGTCAGTTTTGATTGTGTGTGTGTGTGTGTGTGTGTGTGTGTGTGTATGTGTGTGAGTTTCCTGGTGTTTTGAAACAGAATTTTACTTTGTAGTTCAGGCTGGCCTTGAATTCCTGTCTTTACCTCCTGCATGCTTAGACCACAGATGTATGCCACCATGCCTAGCTTTAGTTTGATATTTTAAAAGGAAGTATTTGTTTTATACCAGAAATTGAGCCATGAATGAATTTAAAGAAGGAATAGTTCTTAGAGTTTTTACTATCTTTGCAGTTAAAATGTCCCCACAGTAATAATGTAACAGTAGTGACAATTTCCCTCAAAAATAAGTGATTTTTAAAAATGTTTCCAACATTTTAAACTCGTTTTTTATATTTTAGAACTAAGTCTCTGGCTTTATCATGAAAATTTAGAGATTCTTCTTCAATCAACAGTCTTTCTTTTTGATTTTTTTGGGGGCTCTGAGGATTGCACTAGGGTCTTAAACATAGTAGGTGAATACTATAGCACCAAGCTATTTCATCTGCCTTTTAATTTTTCCTTTTAAAGTAGAATTTTACTAAGCTGCTCAAACTGGTCTGGAATATAGCATCTTCCTACCTCAGCTTCCCCAGTGGCTGGCAACACATTGCTTTTTCTTCTGCTTCTGCTTCTGCTTCTTCTGCTTCTGCTGCTTCTGCTTCTTTTGCTCCGCCTGCTCTGCCTGCTCCTCCTCCTCCTGCTCCTCCTGCTCCTCCTGCTCCTCCTGCTCCTCCTGCTCCTCCTGTTCCTCCTCCTCCTCTTCCCCCTTCCTCCTCCCTCCCCTCCTTCTCCCTCCCCTCCTTCTCTCTCCCCTCCTCCTCCCCCCGCTCCTCCACCTCTTTTTTTTTGTTTGTTTTGAGACAAGATCTTGCTGTATAGATCAGGCTGGCCTTCAGCTCACTACATAGCCCAGTCTGGCCTTGAACTTGTGGCATCCTGCTGCCTCAGCCTTGCAGGGTGCTGGGACTACAGGTGTGTGCCACCATGCCTGGCTCACACCGTGCTATTTTTAATCAACTCATTAAAAAAAAGACTGCCTTTGTCAAATTAGGATCTAGCTCAGATTTCTAGTCAGTTCTGATTGTGTTTTCTTTTTGTGCCTTTTAGTAATTAAGTAGATGTGAAAAAGCATATGTTTGCAAAGACTTTCACTACACAACTTACAGGTTGAGAAGTTTGGCTTTTGTCTGATAATAATAGCGAGGACAAGGGCCAGATCAGGGTCGTGATGCTGGAGATTTTCATATTGCAGGCCTGATAGGAAAAGAAAGAGTGTTTTCATCCTATTGGAAGAGGAAAACTCCAGAGGTTACTGAAGATGCCTTGATTTCCTTTGTCCCTTTAGAATCTAGTTTTTCTTAAAATGTGAAGTATTACAGCGTATCACCTTTTATCATCACTGTGCTGTGATCCTCACAAGCTAGAACAGCCCTGGGGAGAACCGTTCTGTATTTTCTGTGTTTTATCAGTTCCAGAGCTGTTGAAAGAAGCTCTTACAGCAGTCAAACTGGTTGTACATTTCAGTGCTTGGCTATATATGTGCCCAAAGAAAGCTTGTATATGTGTATATATTTATACATACATATTTTAAGTATATGTTTATATAACTTTTCAAATATTTGTCATTATTCACTGACGTATAATAGTAGGACATGAAAAATCTTCAGTTTCACTCAAGTACTCTTAGCTTAATTGCCAATATATTGTACATTCATTTTTTGACATAGTTATTTCTAATTTTGGTTGAGATGAACATTCATTGTTTTTATTATCACAAACATATTTAAACCATCAATGACTGAGCCCTGTAACAGAATTCCCTTTTCTATTGCTATGCATTTTTTCTAAATTAATTGGGTGTTTTCATGTGCTTTTGGTTTTTTTTTCATTAATTTATAGCTATAGGAATTTTTCTATAGGAAAATGCTTATTAGTTAATTCATAGTAAGTATTTAACCTGTTTAACCTGCTTATTAAACCTGCTTTAACCTGATCTAGAGCCTCCTACCAGTCTCTAATTTAGGGAGGCCAATTGGTGGGCCTCCTATCTACATAGTTGTTAACTTCGACCTTCATTGCAGATATTCTGTTTTCCTTTGTTCTTGGATTTCTGTTTTCTAGAATCCTGTTTTGGTTTATTGTCATCCTTCAGTGGAGTAGTTAGGACATAAATTTTCCAAGAGTTAATGACATTGCTCATTGTCTTTTCCATTGATTGTTCTCTTAATTAATTAATTAATTAATTTTTTGAGAGGTATCACTATGCAGTTCAGGCTGACCTTGCACCCACTTTCGTAGCCCCTAGACCAGTCTTGATCTCACCGTGATCCTCTTATTTCTCTTACTCTTTTTTTTTTTTTTGTAATTTTAAAATTCTTAAAATTTATTTATTTGGTACAGGGTATTGCTATGCTGCTTAGACTAGTAGCGATCTTCCTGTTTCAGCCTCCCCAGTGCTGGGATTACAGGTGTGTGCCACTGTGCCCAAAACTACTTAGTTTAGGTGGCCAGAGTGGGACGCCTGGGGTTTTGGGGTTGGCATGGCATGTAGTATCGGGATCACTGAGCTGTCGCCCCAGCGCGGCCTTCAGTTTTTTGATTAGCCTTATTTCCCTCCTAATTTCTCTTTCCATAGTTAAATGAAGTTGTTCAAAAAAGATAGTCTGCCTCCTAGATTTTTTTTTTTAATGCAACATGGATATACATTATAGTAGAATCCCCATTAGAGCCAGAAATGAATTTAAACTATTGCGTACTCCAAACCATCGTCCATGAAAGAGGAATACCTAAAGCATTATGTACAAATGGCAGCTTAGCTGTGTTTAATGATCTCTAGGGGGTTGTTGCACAGCATGTTAATGGCCGTTTGTGTTACTTCTGTGTGGCGTGGTGAGGTTCCTACTGACACCTCTGGTGGGATACAGAGGTGAATGAGGGAGGGTCAGGGAGAAGTGTTATTTTATTTTATTTTATTTTATTTTATTTTTGGCAGAACCAGGGATTGAACTCAGGCCCTTACGCTTGCCAGGGAAGCACTTAATCCAATGAGCCATTTCCCTGGCCCCAAGAAGTGTTATTTTAGAGAGAGAAGAGAGGGAGGGAAGGAAAGAGACAAATGGTTTAAGAAAGCAAATAAGATATAGTGAAAATTAACTGGATTCAAGTAAAGAATTTATGTATAATAGAACCTGGCAAGAAGGAAAATGGAGATGAGGCGAGGCTGTGAGCTACTTAGAAATGAAGAAAGTCTTGTCTTTATTACCTTTACCTAAGAATAGTTCTTTTCTCCAGGATATTAAAAGAAAAAAAATTATAAAGATTAGAAAATGAATGTTTTTTTTCTTTCCTTTTGGTGAATTTTAGAGTTATATGCTCAAAATTCTGTACAAGTCTAAAGCATGACAAAGTGTGATTCCTATGGCCCATGGTCTTTTTTTTTTTTTTTCTTAACATGTTTTTATATCTTTTGATAGGACAGATTGAGAGAGCAAGTAAATACTGACCATTGTTGATACTGAATGAATCCCTAGACAGTGACACTTGTCGGCATTACTGGTTATCTTAAAGAAATCATACTGGCAGAGTAGCGAGTCAGTGTGTCATGTGGAATGTGCCCAGGAGTTGTCCACCCTTTCAGAAATTTGATTTATAAAGAAAATGATTATTTTGTCTTTTTCTCTTTTTAACTTAACATTTATTTTGAAATGATATTTGAGTTTTAAGGATTACTTACGAACTAATAAAAATAGAGAACATGTACAATATCTATTTCTTTTAGTTATTAAATCAAGACCTTTTACATAACCTACTGTATAATTAGAGATTTAAAAAATCTACACAAAGAAAATGACAGACATTTGAAAAAAATCATGTTCTTAATGAATTTTAGGTTATTTACTTTATAAGATTATTATATGGAATGAAATGAAAAATGTACAATTATTTTGCTTATATATAAATAAAACTCAATATGTAGTTTTGTCATTAAGTATTTTTAGATATTTATACCAGGATTTAGTGTATTTGAATTAATATTTGAGTGATTGACAGATCCCCATAGCCTTTCATAGGGTTTGTTTTTTGTTTTTAATTTCAAAACTTACTACAGTGAAATGTTTAATGGGAAAAAGCAGCCAAGTTAGAGTAATCATTATCACCAGCTTTAAGTCTTGCAATCATTGTAGTGATTCTTTTTAATCTTTGTTGATTTGTTTTTAGGTTTAAAAGTCACTTGAAAGTCTCTCAGTGACATATTTCAAAATAAAAATATTTCATAAATTTGATTTGCTAGATGAAATCTTTTTTGCCCACCAGAAAAAAACAATTTCTTTGGTTTTTATAAATTACATTATAATTTTGTAAAAGATTCTTTGATCATATCCCAGATTGATGTTATTTCTGACACAGACCATGTGAAAATATATTTTCTATACTTTCATTTAGGAAAATATTGTTGTATAGTCATGACAAACTTATTTTTAAAAAATTCAGCAGCAATCACCAAATCTATCAATATATAAGAACTTACCTTAACTTTTTCCTTTTATCTGTGAGATTGGTGTACTAAAGAAATTTATTCTGTTTCTTCAACACCTTAAGAAAAAAAAGTATGTCATATGATGATATTTCACTTTGTTTTAACCTTTGTACCCAATGAGCAAGTGATTAAAAAAAAAGCTGAACTTCCTTAGCAAAAGATTGACTAGAGGAATAATTTCTTAAAGTCATCTCTGACTTTTTTAGAGTGACTAGTAGGGTATTTTGCATAGTCTCTGTTTTTAAATTATTTTTCAACAAGTTATCAAAACAGTAACTTTATTTTGTGACTTAAAGTACATAGTATTGAGAATGCATACTTTTAAAAGATAGTTTCTAATTTGTGTTCTAAAATATTTTGTATTGAGGACTATTCAAGTTGAAAAGCTACCACTAAGTCTATATTCCATTGACTTACTTAACTTTGCTGCTTACTCATTTTATGACACCTTCCTTAGTTGTTTCATTGCTATGCTGTAACAGGAACAAAGTACTTAAAGCTCAGGCGATACAGCAGTCCGTCATTATGTAGCAGTCAGAAAATCAGCTCCCTTCCTCGTACTGTAATTTCTCTTCTCTAGAATGGAATTCTGTGCATTAGTTCCCATGTAACTACAGGAGACATGGTAGGAAGGAACACTGATGATGGTGAGCAATCATAAACTTGAGGATGAATGAGTTCTGAAAGATGAACTCCTGTAGGCTTTAGTCTCCTTAATCTGTAAAATAAGAGATTGAAATAGGTGATCTTTTCTGCTTAAAAGTTTTGTGAGCTTGTAGACCCGTAGAAATTGTAGCAGCAGCAAACACTTTTGTTTTACTATAGTAGCTGCAGTTGAAAGAGCAGTCTGTCCAACAGTGAGACAAAAATGAACTGAAATGTCTGATTGCATTGTGTTCCTCTTGTATTTGATTAGTATAAGATGTGAAAACTGGAGAAGTCTGATCTGTGAATGAAAGAATAAGTAGTGAAAGAATAATCAAATTTTGAAACCCAGTCAGAAATTTATTATCTTGAGACTGGAAATTTATGTGAAGTCCAGCTTTTTTTTTTTTTTGTGGTACTGGGTATTGAACTCAACCCTGTGCTTGCCCGGCAAAAGCACTTATTCTACTGAGCTATCTCCCCAGCCCAAAATGAAGTCCAGCTTTTTATATGTGAATCTTGTTTTTGTACAATAAATGATAAATCATCTGTTTTTCAGAAGTTCTGTCTACCTTACTAATAATTGACTACATAAAAAACCTCACTGACATTTCTTGTGATATGATAGTTATACTTACTTTATTCTTATTAATAGTTATTATATTATTTTACAGTGCTATATATGTCAGATCAAGGCAATAAGTAAAAGGAAATTTAAGCAAAACATGTTACTATCCAAAGCTAGGATTTCTTTTTTTTTCCTAAGTCAAATTGCCTGGTAGGTCTCCCTGCTTGCCAGCTCAATGAAAACTGCCTTGCTTTCTATGATTTGTATGGCAAATTTTTATACAAAATCTCAGTTGGCCAAATAATTCTGTTGCTGAAGGTTGTTCAAAACCCACTGTTCATTTGTATGAGATCTTACAGATTTTCTGTGATAATCTTTGTGGGTTTTTTTGGAAAATAGAAAGTAAAGAAATGGAATTTGCAGTGGAGAAGAGAAAGATAAAATAAGTCTGTGTTGTGGGACCAAATTTCATATAGTTTAAAGTGTTTTGTTTTATACAAATATAAGGACTTTATTGTCACATAATATGGTTCAATATCTTTAAGCACCCCATTATATTAAGACTGTGATCTGAGTGTGGAAAGACCTTGATGTCTTTTCTTTTACTGTTACTGTGGTAACAAGAATATTGCATGATTTTGATTTCAGGAAAGAAAAACAAATCGTAAGTGTAGAAGAAGAAATTGAACAAGAAAAACAAGCAGCAGATGGCATTATCAGAAATATGTCTTCTGAGAAACAAGTCAAGTATATAGAGATGAAAAACACAAATGAGAAATTGTTACAGGTAATACTATGTTAATTATTGCTGAGTGCTAGGCATGTAGCCGTCCTGCTACTTTAAAAGTATGGTCTGAAGGTCAGCAGCATGAACTTCTGGTGAAAGCCTGTCTAGACCTACTATACAAAGACTTCATTTTAGTGAAGTTCTCTGTTATTTCATATGAATATAAATTTCAGAAGCTGTAATCTGGGCACTTTGGAGGCTAAGGCAGAAGAATTGCCACAAGTTCAAAGCTAGCCAGGGCTTCGTAGTGAGTTCAAGGCCAGCCTGGACTGTACAGTGAGACTCCATCTCAGAAGAAACCAAAAATAAAAATAAAAAGTAAATCAAAAGCATTTGTCTAAATAACTTTATTTTTATTTTAAGTTTTTTTGTATTTTTAGGGAAGGGTCTACAGGGTGGTCAGGGTCTCACTACTACATCAGACTCATAGTGATCTGCCTGTTTACAGCCTCCTGAGAGCTGGGATTACAGGTACGCGCCACCGTGCCCACTCTCAATTGCCATCTTAGCGTGCCCCAGGGGCAGGGCTGGCACGGCAGGCCCAGGAATCGAATCCCTGGCCCTTGTGCCTGCTTATAGGTGCTTTAGCTCCTTTCTGCTTCAGCTCTTGTAGGTAAACCTGTTCTGTCCCTCTGGCAAGATGTTCTGCTTCTGGATTAGTTGGGTGGTTCTGGCCTCTAGTTTCTCTGCAGGGACTTCAGCTGCATAGTTTCACCACAGGCCTGTATGTCAGGCCTGGGGTGGGTCTGGAGGCATCCAGCAGGCACAGGGGAGCATGGAAGCTCTCCCACACACTCACTGGGCCTGGGCTTGGCGGAGTCTGGAGGGGTCCCGAGAGCGCACGGTGGAAGTTCTTACTCATGTGGCAGGCTTAGGCTGGGTCTGGAGGGGTGGAGGGGTCCTGAGAGTGCGGCGGAAGGTCTCACTCATGCAGCAGGCCTGGGCTTGGTCCAGAGAGGTCCAGTGGGTGTAGGGGAGTGTGGAAGCTCTCTCACACACTCACTAGGCCTGGGCTTAGGCTGGGTCTGAAGGGGTCCTGAGAATGCATCACTTGCAGGTGCTGTAATCTGCTGAGCTGTTTGGCTGGCCCTCGATAACTTCATTTTTTATGCGGTATAATGACCTAGCTTTCTTGCAATTATTACTTGCTCAGTTCTGTGCATCCTTCATTGCTGCAGGTAATACAGATGAGTGCAAACACAAGCGTTTTCATGGAATCATTGAAAGGCTTCATGGACCAGCATCATATGGATGTTAATATTCTTTTCTTTCTTGCCTAAGAAGCAGTGAGCCTGTTGCGTCCTTGGTTTGAATTCACTGCCCTCAATCATATTGTATAAATAAGTAACTTAGGTGCCACAGTGGGATTAGTGATAGCCCTCCCATTGCCTGGTTGTGATGGTCCCTTTCATGCCCTGGTCATTCCTTATATCAAAGGGTTAGCAAAGAATTAGGCCCTGAAGTACCAGAAGTAAATATGGTTTGGATGTGCAGACATCCCTTTACTGATATGTTAGTACAAGTTTTTAATTTAGACAAGATTTATAAGGTACAGTAAAACATTGAAGAAAGAATGTTATAGAAATACCAAAATACTACCAAAGCATATTTAATTTCAGAAAACCACTGATTTACCATGAAAAGGTCTAGCTACTTTTGGTGAGCTTTATGTGGCATGGTTTTTTTTTTAATGTTA
>NW_004524675.1:4909109-4912850 GCF_000260255.1 Octodon degus | reverse complement strand
CTTTTTCTAATGTTTGCTGTATGTCTCTTTGAGCTCTCCATACATATCGCTGGCATGGTCAATTAATTTCCTTAACTATCCTGTAATCCTGGATTTTTGAAATGCTGATATGCTACCTGTGGCCTTTTTTTTTTTTTCACCTTAGCACCATCTGTAGGTTGTGCTTTGTTTTTCACTCCTGGGATTAACTCACACATGGTAGGCAACACTACCATTGAGCTACATCTGCAGCTTACTATTGTCTATTGAATGTCTATCATTTTGGAGACCCTTATCATCTTGTCATTGCTTTGTATATTGTTGTATTATTATAATAGTATAAATAGGTTGTTATTTTCTGCAGCCTTAATGAAGACATGCATATTATGCAGAGTTA
Source organism: Octodon degus (assembly GCF_000260255.1). Taxonomy (NCBI): domain Eukaryota; kingdom Metazoa; phylum Chordata; class Mammalia; order Rodentia; family Octodontidae; genus Octodon; species Octodon degus. The sequence goes on along the minus strand of NW_004524675.1, from coordinate 4,912,474 downwards.
TACATCGCTAAGATTAATTTCTTTTAGCAAAAGGCATATACTTTTTTTTTTTTTTGGCGGCTCCACATTGACCTGCAGCGCTGGTCTGGGTTGCCTTGAGTATCTGGGAATGGAACCACCACTCCCAGAGACTGACTGCCTCCTTTAAGCAGGCACTTAAACAGCTGAGCTAATGGGTGGACCCCCAAGGCATATACTTTTAAAATATTGTGAGATTGTCAAATTGCCTCCTAAACCATATATTTGAATTTTTACTCTTGAGACATGTAGGGGTGTTTCTTTCCCCCATACACAGTAACAGGAAAATTTATCCCACATTTAGATTTTTTACTACTTTAATAGGTAAAACTTACTGTCTTGTTTTTTGTTTTATTTTCTTTTGTTTCAAAATGGTACCTTGGCCCTGGTACTCAGGCTGGTCTCAGACTCATGGGCCTTCATAATGCTTCCTCTTGGGGAGCTGGTACTGCAGGAGAATGCCATGTGTGCCCAGCTGCTACTGTGTTTTGTCACTTACTTAGGCATGAAGTTGAGTATCTGTTTATGTATTTGCTAGCAGTAATTTTTTTCTTTTTTGTGTGAAATGCCCTTTTGTAATCATACATTTCAGTGTATTTCCACTCTGTACCTCAATGTTCAGTCCAGTGTACTATCTTGGTTGCTTTTACAGATTTCCTATGCCTGGGTAGATATGATGCCAGGTTAGTAATAGTTATGACAAGTTGTAGTTTGTCATCTCATTTGTAGAAGAAATATTTTATAAATATAAGTCATTTATAATTAGATTTTTGAATACTAGTGTTAAAATTATTTTTAAATATTAATATAATTTTCTGTGTCTGATTATCTACTTGTAGGTACACATAATTTTTTCTGTACCTTTGTAGTGATGAAAATTTGCTTCTAGGAAGAAAAATCACATTTAGTAGTAATACAGCTAGCTTGTAACATTCCTATCTTTTTTGGAGTGAAGGGGAGAGTATGGAGTCTTACTTAATTTGACCACTTTCGTGACCATAGAAAGAAATATGAGCTGTAATTCAGGTTTAGTTTTTGTATTTATTTTATTTTTTATGTATTTGGTACATAATGTACCAAATAGTATTTGGTCTCACTATGCAGCTCAGACTTGTAATGATCCTGTTTTCAGCCTTTTCTGTGCTAGGATTACAGGCATGCACCACCATGCCTGATCTTGGTGGCCAGCTCAGTTCGCCTGGGGGTGAGGGGAGGGTGGTCCATGCAGCCTGTGGCGCCAGGGATCCACCCTGGTCCCTGTGCTTGCCTAAGCAGGTGCTTAGTCTGCTGATCTATCTCACAGGCAAAACATAGGGTATAGCTCACTTTTTATATTTAACTTTTACTAGATTCTTTCCCTCCATCCCTCCCTCTCTAGCTCCTTCCCTTCCTTCCTTCTAGATTTGTTTTTCAAGCAAAGATGTCACATAGCTGTCATCATCTAGAATTTATTATCTAGTTTGTGTGAATAGAAATATTATTAACTCGTATCTTTGTTAACTTAGAAAATTATTTAGATACCATATCCTCACTTTCCTTGTCTGTAAAATGGAGGTGATAGCAGTGCTCTATTAATGTTGTATGAGTATTAAAGATGGCATATATAGAATATTGAATACTGTGTCTTAACACAAAACAAGTGTTTCATAAATAATGTATTCCCATATCAACTTAATCATCTTGAACACCATCATTCCTAGTATATTGTCTAATACAGCTTTTTTCTCTGTATCTCTTTCTGTCCTGCCCTCCTTCCCTCTTTCTTTCTTTCTTTCTTTCTTTCTTTCTTTCTTCTCTTTTCTTTTCTTTTCTTTTCTTTTCTTTTCTTTTCTTTTCTTTCTCTCCTTCTTTCCTTCCTTTCTTCCTTTCTTGGTTTTTTGAGACAGGGTCTTGCCATGTAGTTCAGACTGGCCTTGAACTCACTATATAGTGGCCTCAAACTCTCAGTGTGCCTTCTGCCTCAGCTTCCAGAGTTCTGGGACTATAGGTGTACATCATCATGCCTGGCTTCTCATCCTTATTTTCTCTTTGTGAACACTAGAGTAGACCCAATTAAGCAATAACTAGCCTACCTAGATGTATTAGTTTGCTAGTGCTGCCCTAACAAAGTGTCACAAACTGGGTGTCTTACAACACCCAGAACTTATTTTCTCACAGTTCTGAAGGCTAGAAGTCTAAAGTCAGGGGTCAGCAGAGCTGTGTTCCTTTTGAGGCTCTGGGTAGAAAATCTCTGACTGCTGGAGGTGGTCCTCATCATTGGCCTCTCTGGACTTGTGCAGCTATAGCCCTTGGTCTGTCCTGTGTTATCACACATGGTCCCACTTGATGTCTGTGTTGTCTCTTCTTACAAGGATGTCAGTCATATTGGACTAGTGCCTAGTGACCTCATTTTAACTTTTTCAGCCTACAAATGCTTTAGTTAAAATGGTCCTTCTTTTGTTCTAGGAAATAACACACTCCCAGGTAAAACAGGAGGCTGTATTACTGCATGAAAAACTCTATGAATTGGAGGCCCACCGAGATCAAATGATTGCCGAAGACCAAAGCATGGGATCGCCAATGGAAGAGAGGGAGAGATTACTGAAACAGGTAGGAAAAATAAACGTTCTTATTGTAATATGTCCAATTTTGTTAAATATGTGGATTTGTTTTCCTTAAGGGATAGAATTAAACAAAAAGCCCATGAGTTTATTATCTAAAAAATGCAAAAAGTTAGTTTTACCTAAATAAGAAATACTTGCTTGATCAAGAAACTAGAAAAAAGTCACTTTCTCACAACTTTTTTGGGGGGTAAATCCTCATTTTATGTGGTCTTTGTGCCTTTTTAGCTATGACTTCTTTCCTTTGGTTCCTTATTAGAAAAACTGAAAACTTTTTTGCTGATTAAATCTTTTTTTTTTTTTTTTGGTACCCGGGTCAAACTTGGGACCTTGTGTGCACTTATCCCGCTGGGTTGTATTACCAGCTCTAAATAGATAATCCTATTGAAGATAGGTTCAATTATTTATTTTGAGGCTTATATTAGAATGTAAGGAATTGTAAGTTTTTGCTTTTTCAGTGCTAAGAACTGAGTCCAGGATTTTTGCACTGAGCTACATTACTAGTCCTTTTATAGTTCTTCTTTTGAGACAGCATCTCACTAAGTTTCTAAATTGCCTGTTGTTTTTGCAAATCTCCCAACCTACTCTAGATGATGAGAGTGTCTCAAAAATACTAAATGTTCACATCATCTAATGATCCATATTTGAAGACATATTATTATTATTTTTTTTTTTTTTTGCGGTACAAGGGGATTGAACTCAGGACCCTGCTCTTGCCTGTTGTTTTTGCAAATCTCCCAACCTACT
>NW_004524675.1:4903487-4906873 GCF_000260255.1 Octodon degus | reverse complement strand
GGAAGCTCTCCACACACTCACCGGACCTGGGCTAGGACTGGGTCTGGGGGTTCCCGGAAGTTGGCAGAAATTCCTACTCGGCGGGAGGGGTGGGGGGCGGCCTGAGGGGGCGGGAGAGGGTCCGACCCACGCTGCGCCTGGGCTGGGACTGGTCCCGCTGGCGCAGGGTAGCAGGAAGCTCTCCACACACTCACCGGACCTGGGCTAGGACTAGGTCTGGGGATTCCCGGAAGTCGGCAGAAATTCCTCTAAGCTAAGATCTTTTTGACTCCAAAGTCTTTGTTTCATTGCCCAAGTCAAGCTTAAACTTGATTTTTTGATATGAAGTGCTGTATGTGTGAAATAATCTTCTAATGTTTAAATTTACATATGGCTCTTAATGACTTTGAAGTATTTGAAGGAAGACAGATATTAAGTCCTAGTTATTAGGTACATAAACTTGTTTAAGCTTTAGTTTTCTCATCTAAAAAATGCATATAATGGTTCCACCTCACTAAGGTTTGTCCTGATAGACTGAAAATAAATTAAGACCAAGATCATGTTATTTTAAAAAAATATTCATTTCTTTTGATTGACAAAACTTGTGTATATGTATACATTGTGGAGTGGTTAAGCCAAACTAATTAACACATGCATTACTGTATACTTAATCATTTTTGTGGGGTGAACACTAAAAATCCATTGTCAGTCATTTTAAGAATATATTACATCATTAATTCATAGTCACTATGTTGTACAATAAGTGATTCTTGACTTTATTTTTCCTACCTTACTAAAATTTTCTATTCTTTGATGGTGTTATTTTCTTTACTAATATAGATCTCTAGTATTCTAGACTATGAATATATTCAAAAGTTCGGATGAATCTGATAATGTTCTTGATTTTAAATGTTTTATGTGACACATTTTAAATAATTTTCCTCTTCGTAAATCTAAATTTCTAATATACATTTTGTTTCCACTAAAATAATGACTTGGGGGCAATTATTACTACCTGTTAATTATTAGTAATTCTCATAAATACATGCTTTGCATTTTAGCTAATTTCCTTTTTGCTTTTCTAAATGTGTCCTTTTTATTAATGTCAAAAAGGTAATTTTAAAGGATGATCTATGACTCAGCCCAATAGTGGCAAAACTATTTGTATATAAATGTTAATATATTTGATTATAAATTTTACATATATGACTGTATCAATGAATTTAGTATTTTGTTGTGCTATGCTGTGATTATTCTAGAATATTAGTTTACATCTGAAGGGGTTTTTATCATAAGGTTACTTGTTAGAAGGTTACTTGTTAGTTCAGGACCTCATTATTTCCTGCCTGAACTATTGCAGTAGCCTCCTAACTGGTCACCCCACCTCCAGTCTTGCCCCCTCTCAGATTCTTCCTCCAGAGTGCTGCCAGAGCAATTTATGTAAAATATGATTCTATGTTGTTTAGCTCTATAGTATTTCACCCTGGTGCATGAGATAAAGCTCAAGAATTTTTGCATACTTCGTAGTCCCTCTGTGATGTGGCCTGTGTATCGTCAACTTCCCACCCCTTATAATCGGTATGCTTATATTCTAATAGTATCGACTTCCTTGTGGTATCTCATACCTCACCCCTACCATATCCCAGTTTCATGCTCCAACTCTACTTCTATTTGTTTTTGTTGTCTTTTGTTTTCTTCCTCCCTCTTTCCCTCAATCTCTCCCTTCCTCCTTCCCTCTTTTTTTCTTTCTTTTGCTCTTCTGTACTTACTCCTTTTCTTTTCTTTCTCTTGTCCTCTCTTCTTGAATGTCATTTTTGCTGTTTTTCACATAACTGCTTTCTTATTTCTTAAGAGCAAACTTAGGAATCCTCTCATTCAGCATAGCTCTTAACTTCCTTTGCCTGACTCATTTCTGGGCTTGTCTAAATGATTGACTTTCCCGCCTGTTACTAGAGCACTGCGTTGGCCATATTACAATATGGCCTTTGTCTTTCCACTTAGATGTTACCTTCTCAAGGGCAAAGACTTTCTTACTTTGGCAGTCTTTTTCATCAGCATAGTGTCTGGGAAAGTAAATACTAAATAAATGTTTTTGAGATGAACTGAACAATCCATGTTCTGGAAGGGAAGGAATAATTGTGTAATGAGTTAAGGAGGAAAATTGAATTCTAGTCACTTCTGTGAGCTCCTTTGTACAATATGATATTTTCTGTACAATAAAATACTAACATCTTGAAGTTGAGGGATTTGATTGTAACATGTCAAATATTTGCAGTTTCACTTTATATTAGAGTTTATATCTCGTATTGAAGTGCCTCAAAATAATATTTCTTGGTCAATTTGTTGCAATCAAACCATTACTTTACTGTCTTATAGTAAACAAAATCTAAAGGAACAATGCTACTATTACACACCCAAATTTTTCATGGAATAGGAGCACAAAAATAACTGTCTTTGGTGCAAAAATTATTGAGGCTTTTCAAACCAGGGTGTTTTTCAACTTTATCCAATGGGTTTGGATTTTCTTAAGACTGCTAAGTTAGTTACCACTTGTCCATGTACTTCCATTCTCAAAATTTTATTTCTGTTCCCTCTTTTTTCCCCATTGCTGGAAGCTTATATTTTAAATTTATTCTTTCCCCACTACTTCCTTATCCTCCCTATCCCTCTCCATTGCTTCTTCCTCTTCCTCTTCCTTTTCTCTTCCAGTTTGGCAATACTAGGAATTGAACCCAGGACCTTTGCATTGATTTACATCCTGGCCCTTTCTAAAATTTTCATTTCAAGACAGGGTCTTGCTAAGTTGCCTAGGCTAGGCTTCAACTCATGGTTCTTCTGTCTTAGCTGAGATTTGGGCTTTGAGGGATAATTAGTGTTGGATGTGCATGTTCAACCTGCCATCTTTACCAAGAAATTACAAATTATAAATTTTAATTACCTAAGATTTCTAAGATTCTAATCACTTTGAATGTACTTCAGTTTGCTGGTTTTAAAAAACTTAATGTGTATGTGTGGGTGTTTTGCCTCAAGTGAATATTCTCATCTGCTTTCTTTAACTGTAATTGCTTCAGTCACTTCCTACTTTTAAAGAAGTTTGCAAGCTGGGTGTTGTGGTGCAGGTGCGGTGACCCATGTCTAATGTCCTAGCTACTCACCTGAGGCAGGAGGATCTCTTGAACCCAGGAATTTAAGGCCAGCCTGGACAATTTAGGAATGAATACCCCATCACAGCAAAACAAAAATTTAAAACTAACACTGAGATTAGTTTATTTTTTTGTAAATTGTCATTTTATGTATGAATCTGGGGTACATTTATTGTGAAAAATTTAAGCAGTTCAGATATGTATATAGTGTGAAGTCATCTCTTATACTTATCCACATCCTCAAACATAGTCATCATTATTATT
>NW_004524675.1:4898641-4903387 GCF_000260255.1 Octodon degus | reverse complement strand
TAGAGTAAAAAAAAATAGAATAGTTAGAGTATATCAATTATTACTTTGCTGTTGAGTAAAAAGAAAATGGATCTGTGGATAGTTTTTTAGTGAAATTCTCTTTAATTTCAAATGTGAAGTTCTAAGAAATAGGTTTTAAGAAAGAAATTTCTCCTAAAATAGTATAGTAATGTCTGTCTGTAGTTTTTCTTGTTGGTTTTTTTTTTTTTGTTTGGTTTTGTAGGCGGGATTAATCCCAGGGTCTTTGCACTGAGCTAGATCTCCAGATTTTTAAAAAATTTTAATTTTTGAAATAGAGCCTCACTAAGTGAGCATTGAGCTTCTGCCTCAGCCTTCCAGAGTACTGGAATTACAGGAATGTACCACCATGCCTGGCTATGTAATGACTTGAATGCTTTTTTTTTTGCCTTTGTAGGTTAAAGAAGATAATCAAGAAATAGCCAGCATGGAGAGACAGTAAGTACCTTTATATGAGGACATTTTACTTTCACTTTTCATCTTCCAAGTTACATTCTAAAGTTACTAGAATGCATATAGTTATAGGTTCTTCTTGTGGTTCATGTTGATAATATTAATGCAGCTTTCAATCTTATAGTTTTGAATATTTTTGAGTATTTAAGAGGTATGTCTTAATAAAACTGATTCTTTAAAAGCATATATATCAGATCTGAATATAGCTCACTGGTGGGGGTGCTTACCTACCATTGCTCAGGGACCTGGAATTGGTCCCTCATACCATTACCACCATAAAAAAATTATAATTTACTTTTTTCTTGGGACCTTCAATTGAATTGAGGACCTTCACTCTGAGATATATCTATATTCCTATTTTAATTTTTTTATTTTGAAACAGCGTCCACTGTAGTAACTAAACTGTCCAAGGTGGGCTCAAAATTGTGATCTTGTCTCAGCCTCCTAGAGTGCTAGGATCACAGGAGTATTGTTTTGCCACTATGCTGGTTCACATGTTTAAAATATACAATTCAGAACTTCTTAGTAAATTCATAGAGTTGTGTAATTATTTTAGAAAGGTTCATGCATCTCAATAAAACCCCACAAATTTGAAACATTTCCTGCATCAGTATCCTCCCATTTTAGCTGGCTGTGATGTCATACACTTATAATCCCAGCGCTTGGGAGGTTGAGACAGGAGCATAGCTGCAAGTTTGAGGCCAGTCTGGGCACTACATAGTGTGTTCAAGGCCAATATGAACTTTACAGTGAGACCCTGTCTCAAAAAAAAGAAAGGAAAAGAGAAAAATATTTTTCTGTTTCTGTGACTAGCAACCTATTTTAGGTCTGATAGTTTTATCTATCCTGGACATTTCATATACATGTAGCCATACCATATTAGATCTTATGTGATTGAATGCTTTCACTTAGCATGAGGATTTCAAGTTTCACCTATGTTGTAGCATGTATCAGTATTCCATTTCTTCTTATTGCTAAATAATATTTTACTGTATGCTTATACCATATTTTATTTATCTATTCATGGACATTTGTCTTACTCTACATTTTGGCTATTTTGGATCATGTTGGTATGAGCATCAGTGTGCTAGTTTTTGTGTGGACATATATATTTTTACTTCTGTTGGCTACACATCTCTGAATGAAATGGCTGGATCATGTAGCAGATCTGTTTAACTTTATGAATTAGAGTTCCATGAGATCAGATGACTGCAGAAGACAAAGTCCAGTGTAGCTGTATCATTGGACATCTCTATCAGTAGTTTTTTTTGGCTCCGAATGCCTTCAGGGCAGGTTTGTCTGGCTTGAGTTGTGAGGATCAAACCACAGCAACCTGAGTCTGACTGCTTTGTTGAAGCAGCCACTTAAAGAACTGAGCTAAGGGGCAGGCCCCCTGTCAGTAGTATTTGAACATTCTAGTTTCTCCGTATCTGCTCTAGCACTGCAATTTGTCCTTTTTTGTCTATTGTAGCCATTCTAATGGATGTGATATCTTAGTGTGGTTTTGATTTGCATTTCTCTGATAGCTAATGGTGTTGAGGTTCTTTTCATGTGCTTATTGAGCAGGTATGTAGTTTCTTTGGAAAAATGTAAGACCTTTGACCACTTTCTAAGTGGGTTTATTATCGTTATTATTATTGTTTAGTTTAAAGAATTTTTTGTATGTTCTAAATATAAGTCACTTGTCAATACATGATTTGTAAATTTTTTTTCTAAATCCGTGGGTTGTCTTTTTACTTTTAGTGATTTTCTTGGAAGCACTGATGCTTTCAATTTAAAGTCCAGCTCTGCTTTTTTTTCCCATTATGTATTTGATGTCAAACCAGTGTTCAGTCCACAGTTATTTGTGCCTGTGTTTTCTTCTAAAAATGTTACGAGTTAGCCCTTACATTTAAATTTTGATCTATTTTGGGTTAATATATGAGGTAGGAGTTCAGTTTCATTCTTTTGTTTGTACTTACTCAGTTGTCCCAGTACCACTTACTGAAAATTCTATTCAAGAATAGAATTGTTGTCCTTAGTTCAGTCCCCGGTAACACAAGAAAAAGAAAAAGAAAAAAGAAATGTACTCTCAAGAATAGAAGTGTATTGGCTCTGTGGTTCAAAGTCAGTTGACCATACCGTATGCTATTATTTTTGAAATCACAGTTCTAGTTCCTTCATATGTCTATCCATATTGCAGTATGACACTGCCATAAATGCTATAGCTTTGCAGTAAGCATTACTGTTTAATATTTTTTAACCTGTATAATCTACTAGTGGTAGATTTTCCCTCATTTTCTAAGTTTTGTTTTTTAGTTTTAAATTTTTTTGTGTGTATTTATTTGTTACAGGGTCTTGCTACGCAGTTCAGACTTGTAGTGATCCTCCTGCTTCAGCCTCCCCAGTGCTGAGACTATAGGCGTGTACCACTACACCCAGTTTTGAGGTCAACATGGCGTGCATGGGGTTCAGAGGCTGGCATTGCATGCAGTCCCACGGATCAATCCCGGATCCTTGCACTTGCCATACAGGCACTTAGACCACCAAGCAACCTCCCCAGCCTTCATTTTCTAAGTTTTTAGGATAATTTGCCAATTTAGTTCATTTTGTACTAATGTTCCAAAAGAAAAGTTGCTAAAGATTTGTCATTTAAAAGTGAAGCTTAAAAGGTTGGGCAAGGGTCTGCTGTCTAAGTCATGCAAACACATATTCTTAGAATGTACTTGTGCTGTCAACAGGAATTGTGAAAAGGGATTTAGAAAAGGTTTTTCTCTCTAAATTTTTAATATTGTCCTCAGAATAAGGCATATTACTTAAAAATCCTAGAAAAGATGTTATCATCATTAAGTTCTTATTGAATATCTACTATTCTAATTTATTAAAATTCCAATAGGTTAACAGATATAAAAGAAAAAATAAATCAGTTTAATGAAGAAATCAGACAACTTGACATGGATTTAGAGGATCATCAAGGTAATATTTTAGTGTATTTCTGCATTTTTTATAGTGTAGATCAATAGATAAATAGTCTTGATACAGTATTAACTGCATTTCTGTGACAGTTTATTTGGGATTATATACCTCTTTATGATATTCCTAACTTTACTACAGTATCTGCTAAATATTGTAATAAATAGTAACACAGTTCTTTGAATTGATCATTACTTGAAACATCTTAGTAGATGCCAATATGAATTTATTTAGTTTGTTTCCTTTTTTAAATGTATTTTGCTACAGGGATTACAGGGTCTCACTGCACAGATGGGACTCTCGTAGTGAACCTCCTGCTTTTAGCCTCCTAAGCGCTGAGATTACAAGTGTATGCCGCCACACCCAGTCTGAATTCATTTAGTTTGGCAAAGCAGTTTTTTTCTTGTCTCCCCATGATGTTAGAGATCAAACCCAGGACCTTTGGGCATGCCAAACAAGCCCTCTGCACAAGCCATATCCCAGCCTGATGAGGTGTGTGTGTTTGTGTGTACGTATTGAACCCGGGACCTTGCACATACACAGCAAGCACTGTACTACTAAGCCACATCCTAGCCTGAAAAGCATTTTTTAAAAAGTTATAGATTTCTAAATTATACTTCCACAGTGCAATCAACTGTAGTTGCCAACTAGAGTATTTAGTAGAGTTGGGAAAGGTGAAACTCAAGTTACAAGAACACATTTCCCAGCCACACCCAATTAGGAGGTGGCAAGCACTTACTATCCTAATCTTCCCTGTCTCAGCAGTGACATTTGAAGAATCAGTGCAGGGATTAAACCCCTGGGGAGCTAGGGATCTGACAAGTGGAAAGGCTGTGGCAGGAGTTGAGCTACAGTGTCCTATTTGTGCACAAGGTGGAGGGTTGGGCTGGGAGAGAAATGGATTCCCAGTGGCACATTAAGCATGGTTTAACTGCAGTCAGTTAATATGCTCTCATTACCAGACAGTGACTATATATTCTTATGAGTTAGTGAGGGAAGGTCAGGATAATTTTGCCGCTTAGTGGTGTAAGTAGTACATATACATCTGTTCTGTGGGTCCAGAAACATGTATAGCAGGAAACAAAAGTAGTGTATTTAAATTTTTATTGCAGTCTTAAAGGTAGTATATTAGTTTTTCTACTCTATCTTGATTTTTGGATATCATTAGTTACTCTTGATTGATTACTTTGCAGTCTTCGCAAGAACCCCTTGAAGGTTTGGTAAGCCGGTTTATGCATGTTGAAGCTCAGACATATGGTTTACTCAGATTCTCCCAGCTAATAATAAGTAAAGTCTAGATTTAAGCTAAGATCTTTTTTTTTT
>NW_004524675.1:4891345-4898541 GCF_000260255.1 Octodon degus | reverse complement strand
CCGGCCCACGCTGCGCCAGGGCTGGGACTGGTCCCGCTGGCGCAGGGTAGCAGGAAACTCTCCGCACACTCACCGGACCTGGGCTAGGACTCGGGTTTATCTTTATAAGTGATTTGTTGCCTTTCTCTAACAGCTTTTAAGATTTTTTAGTCCTATGTTGGACTTCTGAGATTTTGACTCTGATGTGTTTTGGAAAAGCCCTTTTCTGATCATATTTCTTTGGGGTGCTATATGCCTCATTTATCTGTATTATTATATTATCTGTGTATATTATTTCCACATATTTGGAAAGTTTCTTGCCCTTATTTCTCAAAACAGTTTTTATTACATTTGTGCCGTCTTTTCTTTCTCACTAATTCAAATTAATCTTAGATTTTCTTCTTTGTGTCATCTAGCTGCTGTTCTGTAGTTTTCATGTTGTCTTGTTTTAAAGGTACCTGAGTGTGTTGTCATCTGCATCAGCCTTGTCTTCTGATTCAGACATTATCTCTTCACTTTGATCACTACTCCTGCTCATGCTTGCAGTAGAATTCTTATCTCCTATAGTTCTCTTTGATGTCTTTTTATGGATTCTAGTTGTTTGCTAAACTGGTTGTTCATGATTTGTATCATTTTGTTTAACTCATCCAGGTTTTTGCTAGTTTCTTTCTTAAAATAACATCATTTTATTTATTAAATCTATTATCTGTCTAGTTGTATTATCATTGAACTTGCTGAGCCCCTTAAGGACCTGTTGTCCGTCTCCCCCATCCTGTCATTTAATTTGGCTACTTAACTTTTGGTTCCCTCCCCATGCCTGCCCTACAAATCAGATTTGAGGGAGTTGGGAATTTTTGGAGGCATTTTGTTTCCTTGTCATGTTTCTGTTTTTGTTTGTTTTGTGTGTGTGTGTGTGTGTGTGTGTGCGCGCGCACACACGCTGAGGTTTGTGATTCGATTAAAGACTTTGTTGCCAGAATGGAGATCTCTTTAGTCAGTGTCTGCTTCCGAGTACTGTGCGTTGGGTGTAGCCAACTATGTGCAGAGACCATTTACCTCCATTAATTTTGGCCAAGGATGATGCAGTGTAATTGGCCCACTACCCATCCCCCGTAGTGAACAGCAGTGCTGTTGTTAACACAAAGACAATCCAAATATTGTCCTGCATTAAGTACCAGTTAAGAGCAGTTAGTATGCCACCCTGGCAATTGTGGTAGAATCACCAACAATAATAGTTAGAGATGGTTGGATTTTTTTTTTTTTTTCAGAACCAAGGATTGAACTCAGGCCCTTGCTCTTGCCAGGCAAGCACTTATTTACTGAGCTATCTCCCTGACCCCTATGGTTGGATATTGACATACCATAAAACAACAACAAAATAGTATCATGGTACCACCTTTTACAGTAGAAAAGAAATCTGTCATTACATACACAAAGACAAACCAAATATTGACATATAGTAAGTATCTGTTAAGCACAACAGTGATGCCACCATTAACAATAAAATAATAGAAAGAAATGCAACAAGAATTCCAAGATTAATAAAGCTTTGCAACAATAATAGTAAAGATGGAGGGAATGGGGAAGAGGAAGTAGAGGAAGTAAAATTTGAAAAATAAAAGGAAGATAAGCAGGAGGAAAAGTGAGAGAATGAGTTCTGTTAAGGTATAAAAGAAAATTAATAGATAAAAGTAACTGAGAGGAACAAACAAAAAAATGAAAAAAAAAAAAAAAAACCCATAGAGACCAAAATAAAGAGGATAAAAAGAATAAGAAAAGCTCACCCCCGCCCCCACCAGTTAAGGCAGTCCACTGAACTTAACTACAGCACTTTCAGAGCCAGCGTCTTCTAAAAGCCACCAACAACCTGCCAGCCTTGCTTCTCTACTCAGAGGGCATGATCTCTGTGACCTTCCTGGCCTGGGCTTAAACTTCTCAGGGATAGTCAGACCTTCTCTAGCGTCAGAACTGCTTCTCAGTGTGAAATCCAAGATAGTGCTAGCCTGTAAACCTTGAGTGAAGAGAGCATCATTGGAACCTAGAGAATTATAAATGTCATATAAACTTCTTTTAGTGAGGACAGTCTTCTTTCCCACAAGAAATGAGGGCAAGGCCTGAATTTGATTTTACTGTATTTTTTTTGGTTGAACTGGTTTTTAGGAGAGGTTTATTTATTTTTTTGCTTGTTTGTTTTTGGTGCCGAGGACAGAACCCAGGGCTTCCAGCTTGCCAGGCAAGCATTCTGCCGCTGAGCCAAATCCCCAGCCCCCAAGGCCTGAATTTGTAGGGTACATTTTTGTGTATTTGACTAGATAATATATTTCATAATAATTTTTAATGTTTTTATTAGTATATGTTTATAGTACATAATTTTTACATAAACTCATCACAGGGCACTGGTACATGTACATAACACATCTTGAACACATCTTTTGAAGGAAAACACGTTATTCCTGTAATTCTCACCTTGTCTGATGAAGTACCTTACCAGTGACACTTCTGTGTAAAAGCCCCTGATCTCTTTTACCCATCTGGTTACCATGGCACTTCATCTGTACTCAGTTCCAACATTCGAGTTGCATTTAATCTTTTTTTTTTTTTTTAACTAGTAAATAAATTTTAAGTCCCTTGAATGGAGTGGGAATTGTCTTGTTTATTTATTTATTTTTATCCCTTACACCTGTGACAGTATCTGGTATATGGTGGATACTCAGATGATAGTATGGAATAGATAAATGAATGTAGATCTCTAATCACAGCAGCATTAGAGGACCTCTACAAAATCACACCCATGTTATTATCATGTTCTTTTTGTCTTCTTTGGTCTCTTTATTGGCGATCCTACTTCTCTTTGCCTGTTGCATCTCTGGTACAACACTCTGATTTGCTTCCTTCTCTCTATGAATTTGTCCTGTCCTGTGATGTATAAGAATGGATTTGGTAACATGTTACATTTCTACTCTACCCTACCTTAAGAATGCTGATGTCTAGGCAGCTAAAGTATTAATCCTCCACTGAGAAATCACAAAGCAGCTCAGTTCACTAATGCCCTGACCGTTCTCCGTCTTAACAGTGATAAGCTGTTTTTTGAACTTTAGAAATCTGCTGAGCTGTGTGAGTGATCTGTCCCATCTAATCAAACTGTGCAGCTGGAGACATTGACCAGATATGCCTTCCAGCTGAATATGTTGGCATAGGAGGATGATTTGAGGGAGGAGGAAGGAGTCTCCCAAATTTCTGACTCAGATGGTAAAGGGGTGGTGAGGACATTCCAATGAATGGGGAATCAAGGGAGTGTAGACATTGAGGGTATAAAGACTGATAAGTTTAATTATGGATATATTGAGTTTCACAATATCCTAAAGAACATCCAAATGAATGTATAGTGAAGAGCTGGTTGAACAAATGTGAAAATAAGAGAAAAGGTCAAATTTGAGAGATTTTTTTTTTTTTTTTTTTTTTTTTTTGCAGGGGGGCGGGAGACTAAGGATCAAACACAAGATCTTGTGCTTGTCAGGCAGGTGCTTAGGCTGCCGAGCTGCCGCCTTGGCCTGAAAGACACTTGGATGGCAGGGTGGGTGGCCAGTGCTCCACTGAAGCAGAGCATAGAAGGTGTGCAGCAGGGAACATGCCCACTGAATTAGGCAATTGTGAATCCACTGTCCCTGGTTTACAATGCCAGAGCCTTATCCACTAGGCCACTGGGGTGCGGCAGAGAGCTTTTAAATTGTAAGAATGAGTGCTATTTCTCTGGATATAATATAGCATTAGAAACTAGTTTTAAAAACCAAAAATTTAAATGGAAGAACCCATGGAGAGAATGGTCTTAGTATAAAAAAGCCAACAAATTAGCCTACTTACAAAGAAAGCAAAAAATAAATAAAGGAAAAATTGAAAGGATGTGTCAGGAGTGCTAAATCTTGCAGAATAAAAAAATTGCCCTTTGGATTTGATAATCAAGCAGTCAGAATCTTAATGAGAACAATTCTTTCCTTTTCTTTTTTTGTATTTTCTTAGGGCAGGGTCTACAGGGTGTTCAGGGTCTCACTACTAGATTGAACTCATAGTGATTCTCCTTTTTACAGCCTCCTAAGTGCTGGGAATACAGATGTGCGCCACCACACCCAGTCTCAGTCGGCCTCTCAACATGCCCCAGGGGCAGGGCAGGTAAAGCAGGCCAGGGGATTGGACCCCCAGCGCCTGCCTGCTTGCAGGCACTTTAATCTGCTGAGCTATTTGGCTTCCCAAGAACAATTTCAATGAAAGGAAAAATCTCATTATAATTCCTCAAGGGGGGCTGGGGAGATGGCTCAGTGGAATAAGCGCTTAATTCCTCAAGGGCTAAAAACAAGAGGAGACATTGGATAGAGAATGTGTAGGGGATTTTTTTTTAAGTTATCAGAAGAGGATAATTAAGATCTTTAGCCTAGAATCCAAGCCTCCCTTCTAATCCCTTAAAGCCTGACCAGTCTTCTTAAGGGTGGAATGCCTCAGCCAAAACAAGGAGCCATGTGTTGCTTATGAAATTAGGCTGCTGCAGGTTTTCTGCTGCATCCCAGATATTCTGTGCTACAAGCTCCATCTATCCTTTCTCTCTGATTTCCATTTTAAAAAAAGACCTGCTTCAGGGCTCTGCTTTTTGCAGCACCTTGATATACTAGTAGTTCCCTTACCATCCAGTCAGTTGTTATGGTTAAATCTAGGGTGTCCCTTAAATGTCTCATGTGTTCAGAGTGAAGCTTTTAGAAGATGGCAAAGTCTGGGGACACTGTACTCATCCATGGACTAATCCTTAGATTAGTCCATGGATGAGTTCAGAGTTTTATGTGCTGTTGTGGGCCTGGTGGGGAGAAGTGGATCACTAGGTGTGCTTGCAAGGGTGTATTTCACTCCCTTCTGTCTCTACCGCCTGACCACTGTGGTGTGAGCAGCTTTCATGTGCCCCTCTGCTGTGTTGTTTCTGCTTTGCAGCCTGTGCACTAGAGAATAAACTCTTCCTTTATTGAGATATTTTGTCCCAGTGACCAGGAAAGTGAATTAGGCACCAGTATTTGCGCAAGTGGTGGTCTGTGCTTCCATGCTTCCTCTGTAATTAGGAATGCTGTCCTTGTTGCCTTTTGTTTCCTGTTATTTATGGTATTTCTTTTGCCTGTTACTGATGATGTAGCCAGATCTTGGAAAATATAGCTTATAGGATTATATATGGAACACTGACTAACCTCTTTCTATTGTTCACCCCATTTTCTTTGAACACTGTGTGTGTGTGTGTGTGTATTGTATGTATGTATGTATGTGTGTGTGTAGTTTTATTTTGTTGTTTCTGTGTTTTTGAGACGAAGTCTAGCTATATAGGCTGGCCTCAAACTCATGATCGATCCTCCTTCCTCAGCCTTCTGAGCATGCGCCATGCCTGGTGTTGAACTGTTATTCCTGAAGTACTAGAGGTCATGTCTAACCCAGACTCTCCTTTGGAATAACTGAACTATTTATTATTTCTTCCATGCTAGCTGGGTTTCTTCTTCCATTTCTCCAAAAAGCTAAGAACTGAGTAGACTAAAGAAACAAAGTGAAGCAAGACCAGGTTTATTGTACTTTCTGTTCCTGGGGCTCAGGGTACACAGGATTGCAGCCCTCTCACTGTTTAAGAAAATGAACCTGTGCCTCCAAAGCTCAGTGTTGGTTATGGAGAAACCTTATTACCCAAATCTGTTCACTCTGGCTCTTAAACATCTCCAATAAAAATTCATTAGCTTCTTTCCTAATTACCACCAATCTACTCCAGGCACCTTTCACCTGGCTCCACCTCGACTACCATGGCTACCAACTGGTCTATCCTTGCAGCAAACCTTTTGTTTTATTCTCCAGACCTGAAATACTTAATAAAAACATAGATTGATCATTTTATTCTCCTGCGTAACATTCTTCAGTATCATTGTACTTAGCAGAACATACAGATTCTTTGATATGAGTCTTGTAAGGTGTTTCATAATCTGCTTTAGCTTTGTGTCACTTTTTCACGTCACACGACTTCAGCTGTACTCCTCTTTCAGTTCCTATGCTACTGTGTTCAACCTCACCTCCAAACTTCTGTACTTGTAATTCCTTGGTATTTGCTTTATGTATGTTTTAACCACATAAAGGTAACTTCTATTCATTCACTAAAATACAGCATGAATTTTACTTAGGGAAAATTTCCCAATGTGCAAACTTGATTAGTTGTTTTTGCTGGTACACTGATACCATTCTGTGCTTTTTGGTAGGTTTTAATTATTCATTGTTACATTTAAATTTAAGTTATTTATTAATTCGTAGGCTGTAAGCTCTGTAAAGGAAATAACAGTGCTACTTCACTTTTTCTTGTGAATCCTTGTAGATACAATGAACTTTCTCTAAGTGTAGGTATCTTGTTACTGGTAGTGTTTGTGTAGGTCAAATACCATTGTACATTTTTTCTAGTCCTGAGATTATGTTTTTCAAGTAATCAATACAAATTACATGCAGCTGCTTTTAGAGACATACACCTGCAATCCAAGAACTATTGGAGACTGAGACAAAAAGATCACAGGTTGGAGCCCTGCATGGACACCTTAGCTAGATCCTCACCCAAAAAAAAGGCTGGGAATGGAGCTTAGTGAGAAGGCCCTGAATTCAGTCTCCAATTACGCGCGCGCGTGCGCGCGCACACACACACACACACACACACACACAGAGCTCTGTAAATCAGTATAAAAGAATTTTACCTAATTGAGGATATCAAATATTCAGTCACTAATGACATGAAGAAACCTAAGAGATGTTTATAATTTGGAGTATTATAACTGAAATTTTTGAAATTAATGTTATATTTTGTATTCTTTCCAGGTGAAATGAATCAGAAATACAAAGAACTAAAAAAACGAGAAGAAAATATGGACAGTAAGTGATAATTTACAGACATAGGAATCCATTCTCACATTGCTGTTCATTTATTTTAAAAATCACATTAATGAAAAATAAAAAAATCTCATTTTATGGAGATACATAAATATCTGAATTTCTAGCAAAATTTGAAGATGGGTAGAGAGTGTCAAAAGTATATATACATACAGATGATGTCCATTTTGTATCTGTGTATTCAAAGTGGTTAGGATAGATATATAGTTGCATTCTCTTAATGAATAGAATGATTGGTTCTAATGGTGTTTGTAAATAGGATCTCAAGTCTGCATCTTGTACAG
>NW_004524675.1:4883846-4891245 GCF_000260255.1 Octodon degus | reverse complement strand
TGTGAAGTCATCTCTTATACTTATCCACATCCTCAAACATAGTCATCATTATTATTCATTGTTTGATGTTTAACCTTTTAGCCTTTTTTTTTTTTCTTTTTGATTTTCTGTATTTGGTACAGGATCTCACTAGGCAGCTTGGACTAATAGTGATCCTCCTGTCTTCAGCCTCTCCAGCGCTGGGGTTATAGGTGTGTGTCTCCATGTCTGGTCTTGGAGGCTGGTTCAGTGCATCTGTGAGTAGGGCCAATGTGGCATGTGGTGCGGGGGATCAAACCCTGGTCCCTGAGCTTGCGTAGGCAGGTGTGTAGTCCACTGAGCTATCTTGCCGGCCCTCAAATATAGATTTTTTAAAAGGAAGTAATATTTACAGTGTTTTGAGCTTGAATCTTTCCATCTAACTGTGCATTTTGCATGTGAGAGTGTGTCCTTCTGTCTGAGAGGAGCCCGGTACATTGGGGAACATCAGGACTTACAAGACTTAAGAAGGGTCCGATATGGATGCGTAAGGGCTTGGGATGACCATTAGCTCTCTTGGATGTCTTCATGGCATCGGCATTGAAATTTTGGTTGCTTCTAATTTTTATTACCAAGTAGTTTGATTTTTTTTAAATTAACATAATAGTGTTGTAAATATCCTGGTATTCTTATTTATTAACTTGTGTAATTATTTTTCCAGAATAAGTTTCTACAAATGAAATTTTGGATAGAATAGTATGTGTATTTATGACTTTGGTTTTAAAATATCTTCTCAGAAAAGATTGAGTCACTTTACAGAACCAAAAGCAGTATGTAAAAGTTTCTTCACCAATGCTAACATATAAATGTCTCAGTCTTTGTGAGTTAAGGTAATGTACTCATCTCTTGAAACTTACAAAGTGTTGTGACTATTCCCAAAGTCTCCAGCGTGTAGTATTATCATATTCCACAAGATGGTGCTAATTTTTTGAAAATCTACCAATAAGGACTGGCAGATGGTGTTACAAAGTACAGTCCCACCTTGCTCCTTAAGAGAGATTTTTTGGGGGCGTACTTACTCACTGAAAATTATTCCTTCATTTGTAGAGAACTGTATTTTCCAAAATAGAATTAGATTGTAAGACTGAATATGATATGATTATATCACAGACATAAACATCTAATTGATACAGTGAGATAAACATGTATCATAATAGAAGTGTAAATGACTGTAAGAACATTGGATTCCTTTTTTTTTATTTTAAAGAGGGGTCTACAGGGTGTTTAAGGTCTCACTACTGGATTGGACTTGTAGTGACCCACCTGTTTACAGCCTCCCAAGAGCTGAGATTACAGGTGCATGTCACCATTCCCAGTCTCAGTTGCTGTCTCAGCCGCCCTGGGGGCGGGGCCAGCATGGCAGGACCAGGGATTGAACCCGTGGCTTCTGCGCCTGCTTGTAGGCACTTTAATCTGCTGAGCTATTTGACTGGTCCTTGGATTCCTTTTTTAAGTTTTATTTTTATTAATGCACATTTGCATTATGTAGTGATTACTTGCATCATAGAGTAGGTCCATGGACATAACACATCTCTCACCCTTCATCTCTCGCTGCCTTCCCATTTTTCATCTCCCTGTTTCCTGGTATCTGATTTTTATTTTACTCTTTATTATATTGGGTTTCTCAGATAAGAGAAAGTATACCATATTTAAGGTGTTTGATTTATTTCACTTAACATAATGGATCAACATGCATCCATTTTTCTACAAATGACTCAGATTTATCTTTGATGACAGTAACATTTTCTGTATCCATTTATCTGCTGATGGACATATAAGCTACTTCCAATATTTAGCTGATATGAATTGTGCTGCTTATAACATGGGTATAGAATGTGTCACCGTAATATGTCGTCTGTAATGCTTTCCAGAATATAATGTACCAGGGCTGGCAAGATAGCTCAGTGGACTAAGTGCCTGCTTAAGCAAGTGCAGGGGATGAGGTTTGATCCCTGGTCTAGCATTCTGTGCTGGCCCCACCCCCAGGTGCACTGAGTGGGTGACCAAGTCCAGGCATGGTGGTATGTGCCTGTAATCCCAGTGCTGGGGAGGCTGACAACAGGAGGATCCCTATGAATGAAAAAAAATGAGAAAAAAAAGAATATACTGTACCTAGAAGGACAGTAGTTGGTCAAATGGAATTTCTAGTTTTAGTTTTGTGAGGAATCGCCTTACTAATTTCCATAGCTACTGTGCTTGTTTGTATTCATACCAACAATGTAGGAAGGTTCCTTTTGTACCACATACTCTCTGGCTTTTGTCATTTGATTTCTCCATGATAGCCATTCTTTTCTTCTTCTTCTCCTTCTCCTTCTCCTTCTCCTTCTCCTTCTCCTTCTCCTCCTCCTCCTCCTCCTCCTTCTTTTCTTTTCTTTTTTTTTTTTTTTTGGTATGGGGATCAAACTCAAGACCTTGTGCTTGCCTTGCAGGCGCTTAGGCCTTTGAGCTGTATCCCTGTCCACATGATAGCCATTCCTTCTGGAGTAAGATGGAATCTCAGTGTTGTTTGACTTTCATTATAGTAGCCAGAGTTGTTGAATATTTTTTCATGTGTTTGTTGGTCATTTCTAGTTCTTCTAGGAATATGTATTCATTTCAGTTGCCCATTTATTGAATGAGTTTCTCATTTTTTAGAATCTATTTCTTTTTTGTTCTTAGTATATTTTAGATATTATTCTTCTGTCAAGGGCCAGCTGCCAAAAATTTTGTTCCATTCTTTAGGTTGATTCTTCACTATGTTGGTCATTTCCTTTGCTGTGCAGAAGCTTTTGAATTTGGTGTAGTTCCATTTATTTGTCATTGATGTTATTTCTTGTGCAAATTGGAATTCTGTTCAGAATGTCCCCTAATTATGCCTATGTCTTCAAAAATTTCATCCATTTTATCTTGGAGCATATTACTTCTGTTTTTTTAGATGTTTGATCTGTTTTGATTTTATTTTAGTGCATGATGAAATACATAGGTGTGGATTCAGTCCTCTATATGTGGGTAGCCAGATTTCCCAGCACCATTTATTAAAGAAGCTGTCTTTCTTCTAGCATATGTTTTGCCCCTTTGTCAAAAACCAGATAACAAAAAAAAACAAAAAAAAAAAAAACAGATAACTGAATGTACCTAAAGTTGTTTCTGCATCCTCTATTCTTGTTTTTTGATCTACATGCTTTTGTGTCAGTTTCATGCTGTTTTTATCACTGTTGCTTATAATGTATCTTGACGTCTGAATTGTGATACCACCTGCTTTCTTCTTGTTACCCAAGATTGCTTTGCTATTCTGGGTCTCTTCTGGTTTCATATGGATTTTAAATCTCTTTTCTCTAGTTTTGTAAGGAATGCTATAATACTTTGATTGGGGTTATGTTTTGGAAGTGTTTCTATTTTGACAATGTTGGTTCTGCTTAGCGAGGAACGAGCAACATCTTTGCATTTTCTGATATCTTCCTTGATCTCCTTTTTCAGAGTACTTTAGTTTTCAGTGTAAAGATCCTTCTTAATTTTGTTCCTAAATAGTTTTTTCTTGATGCAATTTTTTTTCCAGTACCAGGGATCAAACTTGGGACCTTGTGCTTTCCAGGCAGGCACTTATACTGCTGAGCTATCCCCCTGGTTCTTTTCTTAATACTATTTTGAATGCTGTTGTTTTCCTAATTTCTTTCTTGGTGGGTTCATTATAGTGTGCAGGAATGCTATTGACTTTTGTTTGTTTATTCTATATTTTGTACCTTGCTGAATTTTGTACCTCTGCTAATTTTTTTGATGAAATGTTTTTGATCTTTCAATGAATCATGTCATCTGCAAATAATGACAATTTGACTTCTTCCTCTCCTGTGTGTGATCCTTTCATTTTTTCTCTTGTCTGATTGTACTGGTTAACTTTTTGAGTTAATTCAACAAAACTGGTGATAGTGGATAACATTTCTTTTTCCTGGTTTTAGAAGGAAAATGCTTTCAGTTTTTCCCCATCTAGTAAGATACAGGCAATAGGTTTGTCATATATAGTTTTTATTTGATTGAGATAAGGTCCTTTTATACATATTTTTTTCAGTGTTTTTTAAATTTTTGAATCGTGAATGAATGTTGGATTTTGTCAAAGGTTTGTTGGATTTTGTCAAGAGGATGATATGATTTTTGTCTTTTCTGTTTATGTCATAAATCACGTTTATTGACTTGAGTATGTTGAACCATCTGTGCCTTCTTGGGATGCAGCCTGCTTGGTCATGTTGATGTATGATCTTTTGATGATTTGTTGCATTGTGTTTGTTGATGATTTTTACATCTGTGTTCACTAAAGAGATAGGTGTGTAGTTCTCTTTTTTCATTGAATCCTGGGAAGGTTTTTAGAGTCAGAGAAGTGCGAGGTTCTAGGAATGACTGAGAATGGTTCTTCCATTTAGTTTTATTAGAGTTTGAGGAGTATTGGTTTTAGATTTTTTCTGAAGTTCTTGTAACATTTGGCTGTGAATCCATATGGACCTGGGATTTTCTTGGTTTGCAGGGTTTTTGGCATTGTTTCAATTTCAGTGCCTGCTGTTGGCTGATTCAGGATTTGCAAACCTCTACTCAGATTTGATAATTCGTGGCTTTTTTAAGGTATCTGTCTATTCATTTCTTGTGAATTCTGTGATATATTAGAACACAGGTTGATTTACTTTTTTTCTTTTTTTTCAGCAAACAAAAAATGTTTTACTTGTAAAACTAACTCAAGCTGGGTATAGGGTAGGGCAGGACTGTGCTGCCAGGGCAGGAACCTGATTTTTTCAGGCAGTGGCTCTGCCCTTTGCCACTCTGTAAGACAGGGAGTCCCTATCCTCAGGTGGGGGCAGGGCTAATGTTATAAAATGACAATATAAATATACTTCTAGAAAATGAAGGCTGTCCAGGTGCAGTTGTCATTTGCTGCAGAGGCTGAGAGTGGAGAAGGCCCCATCCATGCTCCCTCCAACCACGAAAAGGAGTGTGGGTGGAGCACAGGTTTTTGAAGGAGTTCCTAATAATCTAGATTTCCCGTGCAATTTCAACTTTTCTAATTGCATTGATTTGGGTCTTTCCTGTTTTGAAAAGATGGGCTAAGGGTTTGTCTATTTGGTGTATTCGTTCAAAGAACCAGCTCTTTGATTCATTGATGCTTAATATTGTTTTCAGTCTCAATTTCACAATTACCGCCCTGGTTTGGATTTGAATTGTTCTGCTTTTTTTAGGACCTTGAAGTGCATTATTAGGTTATTTATGCAGGCTTTCTGATGTGGGCATTCACAGCAATAAGCTTTCCTCTGAGGACTGCCTTTGTTGTGTTCCATAAGTTCTGGTATGTTATACTGGCATTATTGTTCAATTCTAGGAACTGTCTAATCTTCCTTGATTTCTTCGGGGTGACCCATTGATCATTCAAGAGTATATTGGTTGATTTCCATGTATTGCATACTTTTTGTGTTTTGTTTTGCCATTGAGTTCTGTTTTCATTGCACTATGGTTTGTTTCCATCCATGGGATAATTTTTATTCTTTTGCATTTATGTTACCTTGCTTTATGGGGTAGTACATGTTTTATTTTGGAGAAAGTCCTATACTTTGCTGAGACTAATGTGTGTTCTATTGTGTGGACACTTTGTATCTATCTATAGGTAGTATACATCAGTTCTGATATTTGCCTAGCTGAACTGTTTGTAATTTTGGGATATTGAAGTCCACCACTATTGTTTTTCTGATCTTTTATGTCCATTACCATTTGCTTGATGAAGTTGGGTGTGCTGGTGTTTGGTACGTACATATTTATAATTCTCTCTTCTGTTGAGTTGTTCTCTTAACACGTATATAACAGGGCTGTCATTTATTTGTAGATCTTCCTCTGATCTGAATTCTAGCTCTGATCTGAATTCCATCATCTGATGGTAAACAGCTAATCACTGTGGTTCAAGCTGGTGGGAATGTGTTACCCAATATGTGGTGACTTTCTTTGCCTCTTCTGATAGGTTATGGCTGAAAGTTCACCTTGTCTCAATATAGGATAGCTATTTCTACTTGGTTTCAGGCCCCTACTGCATGTAATACTGCTTTTTATCCTTTGATTTTTACTTAACATTTCTCTTTATATTAAGTGCATTTTTTGTATATGGCTTATATTTGGATTTAATATTTAGTCCAATATGTGAATCTGTGTTTTTTGATTGGGGAACTGAAACCATTCACATTGGGAGTTATTATTTAAATATATGAACTTTTAAAAACTAATAAATAAATAAATATATGGACTCAATCCTTTATTATTGGGAGCTGAGCAAATGCAGTCAGGCGCATAGGACCGTGGTTCGATTCCCAGCTCCAGAAACTGCACCAGACCTGCTCTTAAGGCAGCCTGAAATAGCAAAAAAAATAAAAAACAAAACAAAAAACAAAAAAACCCTTGTTCTCAAATTTTCAGCAGATTAAAGCACCTACAAGCAGGCACAAGGCCCAGGGATTTGATCCCCTGCTGTGCGGGCCCTGCCCCTGGGACATGCTGAGATGATGATTGAGACTTGGTGTGGTGGTGTGCACCTGTAATCCCAGTTCTTGGGAGGCTGTAAACAGGTGGATCACTACAAGTCTGATCTAGTAGTGAGACCCTGAACACCCTGTAGTTACTTCCTCTAAAATACAAAAAAAAAAAAAAAAGAAAGCATTGGGAGTTGATCAGGCTCCTCACTTTTTTTTTGGTACCGGAAATTGAACTCAGGACCTTGCACTTGCCAGGCAGGTATTTGTGCCACTGAGCCATATCCCCAGCTATATATAAACTCAGTCCTGTCATTGCAGTATTTTTTTGCTTTTTTTTTCTTCTTCTTCTACTTAGCTCACACTGCCTGATGAATTCATTCTATTAATTCTTTTGGTCTTGTGGCTTCATGGTCTCTTTTTAAGAAATCCTTGAGCTTTGTTTGTTTGTATAGGCAGACTTTTTAAGATAGAAGCTTAATGTGTAGTTCAGGCTGAATCTGAACTCATGATGTAGCCCAGGTTGGCAGCAGTGATCCTCTTGCCTCTGCCTCCCTTGTGCAGGGATTGCAGGCCTGTGCTGCCATACCTGTCTTTTCCTTGAGAATTGTTTGGCATTCTAGCTCATCGACCATAAAATTTTTAAGGTGCTTGCCATACAAGCAACTTTTTTCTCCCTCAAATTTGAAAGATAATTTTAAGATTTTTTTTCTAGGTTAGAAATTACTCCTTTTAGAGTTGGAGTACTTCACGTAAAACTCTTTGGACTTTTAAGGTTTTGAGAAGTCTGTAAAATTCTAGTGGGTTTATCTTCGCTAAGTTTTTGTCTGGTTGACCTATCTTTCAGAGATAAGGGTGTGTTAAGGTCTCCTGTTAAAATTGTGGTATTGGATATTAGATTTTTCATGTCCATT
>NW_004524675.1:4864093-4873881 GCF_000260255.1 Octodon degus | reverse complement strand
AATATATGCAGTGTGTTATTTGTTGAAACTGTACTTCCGATTTGATTTGAAACTGTCTCATTGCTATCTGTTTATCAATAAAATTTTGAAAAAAGAAAGTATATATACATATGTGTAAGTATTTCTACATTAGGGATAGATTCCAAAACTAGTACTTACATTCGTATTGTGTGCAAATGTAGCCTGAATGCTGAATGTTCCTATATGTGTGTTTTAATATGTTTACTTTTGATATCGTTCAGGTTTTAGCTTTTCATAATACCTAACCTCATCAGAGCCCTTCCCTCTGCTCTTGTTACTTGGTAATTTCATCAGCTGTGACTTTATTGGCTTTCTGTTATGTTTTCTTTTTTTCTGAATTAGAGAAGAAAACACAAAGATTTACTTAAAATTATATTTAATTTTAAGTATGTTTTTTAAGTATGCTTAGTGTTTTAAGTATGTTTAGTGTTTTAAGACTATAAGGGGACCAAGAGATGGAAGAATATTCACTTAAAATTATAAAATCTAGACATATTGGGATATGTTTAAAATATTTTTATGTTGTTTTGCTAAAATCTGAAGTTTTATAAGCCTACTTTATTATTACTTCAAGGAGTACTATAAAATTGTAATTGTCAACTTTATGCAATAAACTCAAAATTTCTATAGTCTCAGCAATTATTAAAATTACCTGAAAATTAATTCATTGTTTTCTCTTTTTATAAAAGTATTTTTGATTCAAAGAGTAGATCTTAGATCAGCCCAAATATGCATTTTTTGATCTCTTTATATCAACTATTTGTTAAGCCTATATTTTTAACTTGTAGTTTACCTATATCAAAGTCATATTAGGCTTTAATAGTTTCGAAGTATGAGAAAATGTCATTATGGATAATCACCCTTGGGTTAATAAAAAATTAAAGTGGCAGTTTAAAATTTATATTTGCTTTGAATTTCTAAAAACTATTCTGAAAATATGAAAAGCAGAGTTTGTACAGTATGTTGTCGGCTATCTCAATAGTAGATTCTTTTGTGTTGTTTTCATTTGGTAGCTTTCATAGACACTTTTGAGGAAACTAAGAATCAGGAACTGGAACGGAAGGCGCATTTAGAAGCCAGCATTGTTGCACTTTTGGAGCACTGTAGTAGGGTAAGTGCCATATGCCTAGCTGGGTGTCCTCATTATTTTTACTGTGACTAACTTTGCACATACAAATCCTGAAAAAGAAGGCTACTAATTATTATATCTGCCTACTTAAACTGTTTCCTTTACAGTCTCAGTTTTTGCCATTTTACTCCTTTGTACTATTAATTTTTGTTTCTCAAGCAAGGTCTTAGCTATTAGGGCAATGGCGAAAAGTGACATATGTACATTGTCAATATTCGGAACCAGGGCACTTTATAGTAATTATATTTTTCCATTGTTACTTCATCTGAACTTACAGAATATTCACTTAAAATTATAAAATCTAGACATATTGGGATATGTTTAAAATATTTTTATGTTGTAATTTTTCTTCTCTGTGTACCTGGTAAGTATCTTGACTTACCAAAAATGTTGATTGAGCATCTATTATGTGTGTGATATTATAGGAGTAAAAATACATGATGCTTTTTAAGTATGTTTAGTGTTTTAAGACTGTAAGGGGACCAAGAGATAAAAGAAGGAGAGAACAGGGTGAAGTAAAAAGGACTGGCAAATGTAATGTATACATACATGTAATATATGTGTAGTAAGTGTAATGTACCTGTACCATAATGAATTTAGTAATCATCATGTATTACAAACATGTAGCAATTAATATTTTAAAAGTTAAAAAACTGAGGAAAGTCATGCTAATGCCTACTTCCTTGGTTCCCACAGTGGTAGAAACAGCGTGTAGAAGTTGTTGGGTAACAGTTGGGGTAAAGATGTGGAGAGAACGGAAAAGAATGTCTCAGAGACATTCTTCAACTTGAGATGCTATCAGACATTTTTGGACTATTTATGTGTTGACAGCATTTTAGCACTGTCAGGGTCAGGTATCAGGAGTTGAATCCAGGATCTATACACTGAGCTATATCCTTCAGCCCTCTTTTGGTTTTCAATTTGAAGCAGGGTCTTTCTGAGTCACTACACAGATAAACTGCCCAGACCAGGCTTGTGAAGTTGCGACTTCCTACCTCAGCCTCCCAGATTGCTGGGATTATTGGTATGTGCCACCATACCCAGTGTCAGCATTTTATATATAAGGTAGTTTTTTTTTTTTTGGAGGGAGTTATCTTTTTTTCTCTCTTGCTTCTCCTCCTCTTCCTCCTCGTGTGTGTGTGTGTGGGGGGATTGAATCCAGCATCTTCCACATGCTAGGAAAGTGCATTACCATTTAGCTACACAGGGGCCCTGTCCATATTTATATAGCCTTTTAACAAACTCAGAAGATAGAAGTTAGCTCATTTTACTGATGAATAAATGGAGACTTGAACACTGATCTGCATGGCTTCAAGCCCAGTTCCCTTCTTAAAGCAGTTTTGGCTCAGGTGGACATTAGAGTGGGGATCACCTTCATGGAAAACTTGTGCCCTGTCCTGTGGAGCCTGGCTTCTAGCTGATCCATAATCTCCAGGGCACTAAGATCTCTCCTTATGAGATGACTGTATGCCTGGCCTCCTCTACCCTCATGTACCCCGTTCCAGCCATAGAAACTCAAGCATCATCCACTGAAATCACTGGTTTAACCGTGAACCTAACTCAGGTCCTCAAAGGTTATAGATCACCTAGCAACAAGTGTCTTAACTTTCTTCCTAAAACACAATTCTATTTTTTTTATTTTAAAGAGAATACAGAAATAATAGATATGACATTAGAAATGATACAGAATTTTAAAACAGATGGTGGGTATTCAACAGTGGTTGTCATTGCTGTCTTCAATGTAGTTGCTCAGATTACAGATATATATATGCATATAACATTGGTCAAAATAAAAATTTTAAGCATTAATTTTGCTACCTTCAAAAAACTGATAGAAATCAGCAGTACAGTCATATTAGCTATCATATACATATTCATATATTTGATTTCCCTCCTAAACACAGAGATTCTTATCAGAGAGCTTTGGCCTTTGATCTGCCACCCCAAAGCAATAAATATTTTTTACTGTTTGTTTCCTGATTACCTGTTTTACTCAGAACCCATTCAGTTTCTTTAAAAAGTTAATACAAGTGATGCTATTGAAATGTATAAAGCACTTAATGATAGTTTCTTTTTGATTTTCATTTTTTGCTAGTACTGTGTGTATATAATGACCACATTCCTTGTGCGAGTGGGAACATGTACATGACATAATCACATTTTTTCCATCTCCTCTTCCTCTACCTCTTGCCTCCCTGTACCACTTGGTCCCCTTCCTATTTGCAAAAACACCTATCTCCCTGCTTCTATTATCTATCTATCTTTTATCCCACTCTTTGTTTTTGTTTTGCATTTCTCATATAAGAGAAACCATACAATAGTCAAGCTTGTTGTCTCATTTGTTTCACTAAACATTATAGTCTCAAGGTGCATCCATTTTTCTACAAACGACTCACATTTATCCATCTGTATGGCAGAGTACTACTTTGTTGTGTATGAATACATTTTCTTCAAATATTCATCTGTTGATGAACATATAGCTGCTCCTAAGATTGTTTTCTCTTACGAATTATGCTGCTATAAATATAGGTGTACATGTATCACTACAATATGATGTCTTTAACTCTTTTAAGATGATACCTAAAAGGGCAATAGATGGGTTGTGTGGAATTTCTAGTTTTAGTTTGTGAGGAATCCTCATGCTAATTTCAATAATAGTTGTTCTAGTTTACATTCTCACCATCAAGGTAGGAGGGTTATTTTTTCCGCCATAGCTTCTCTGGCATTTGTCATTATTTGATTTCTTCATAATAGCCATTCTTTCTGGGGTAAGATGGAATGTCAGCGGTCTTTTAATTTGCATTACTTTAATGACCAGAGATGTCATTGAACATTTTTGCATGTATTGGTTGGCCTTTGAGGTAGTCTATTTAGTTGCCCGTGTTTTGAATGAGTTTTTCATTTTTAAGGATTTTTTTTTTTTTTTTTGGTTTTCATTATATTTTTAGATATATTTTTTGTCAAAGAGTGATGGGCTAAATTTTGTTCCATTCTGTAGGTTGATTCTTCACTCTGTTGGTTATTTCCTTTGCTGTGCAGAAGCTTTTGAATTTGGTATAGTTCCATTTGCTTATCACTGACGTTATTTCTTGTGCAAATTGAGATTCTGTTCAGAATATCCCCTACCTATACCTGTGTCTTCAAGAGTTTCACCTATTTTATCTTGCAGCAGATTATATCTGTTTTAACATTTGAATGTTTGATCTGTTTTGATTTTAGTTTAGTGCATGGTGAGATACATGGTTATGGATTCAGTCCTCTCTGTATGTGGGTAGCCAGGTTTGCCAGCACCATTTATTAAAGAAGCTTTCTTCCAGTGTATGTTTTGCCCCTTTGTCAAAGATCAGATAACTCAATGTACCTAAGGTTGTTTCTGCATCCTCTATTCTGATCCTGTGATCCACTTACAGTATCTGCTTTTGTGCCAGTACCATGCTGTTTTCTCACTGTGGCCTTTGTATGATAATTATAAATGCAGGCTTGTGATGTCTTCCACTTTGCCTGTTACTCAGGGTTACATTTGTTATTACGGATCTCCTCTGGTTACATGTGAATTTTATGTTGTTTTCTCTAATTCTGTGACAGTTGTTTTTGGCATTTTGATTAGGATTATGTTAAAGCTGTATATTAGTTTTCAAAATATGGCCATTTGAAGATACTGGCTCTGCCTATTTAGGAACAGGAAATATCTTTCCATTTTCTGGTGTCCTCTTAGATTCAGAGTACAGTACTATAGCTTTAATTCTAGAGTTCTTTCAGTTCCTAGGTTAATTTTTCTAAGTATTCAGTTTTCTTGATACTGTTGTCTTGTTTTCCAATTTCTTTCTCAGCAAGACCATTATTGATGTAGAAGAATGTTATTATTTTTTGTGCATTGGTCTTGAAACCTGCTATATTATTGAATTTAGTTATTCTAGGAGTCTTTTGATAAAATTTTTTGAGTCTTTGTGTAGAGGATCATGTCATCTGCAAATAATAATTAGACTTCTTCCTACATCTCTTTTTGTGGGGAATCATACAGACTACATCAAAAATCAGGGCATCAAATCTAAGGAGACCTGAGGATATGCCCCTATTTAGCAGAAGCACACAGTACAATACAATTGTGTAACCAGGACTTAGCATGGGTAAACATGCACGTGCTGGTTGTAGCACTATGTGAGACGGTAAGTATGAGATAAAAACCTGTATAGGAGTTATACACTAAAGACGAAGTGGCTCTTGCACTTTTGCACTCTGCTGTGTTCCATGCTGCCTGCTGTTGTTGCTGATACTTTGCACATGTGTGTTCTTTAACCTGGATCCTCACTGGTGAAAATCTCTGTTGGGCCCATGAAGCAGCTTGATACTTCTTTCTTTGTCTGATTGTACTTGCTAATGTTTCAGAGTACTATGTTGAATTGGATTGATATAGTAGACAAACTTGCCTTATTTCTGATTTTTAAGAGAAAGGTTTTATTTTTCCCTTTTGAATATGATGTTGGCAGTAAGTTTGTCATATGTGGCTTTTATCAGATTGATAAAATAGAATAAAGTCCTTATGTACCTATTTGCCTCAAGGCCTTTATTGTCAGTGGAGTTTGAATTTCATTAAAGACTTTTTTGCATCTGTTGGTTTTTTTTTTTTTTTTTGTTCCTCGAATGCCTTCAGGGCACTTTTGGACAGCGTGAGAGTTGTGAGGTTCAAACTGAAGCAACCTGAGGCTGACAGCTTTGTGGAAGCAGCCACATAAAGGACTGAGCTAGAGCCAGGCCCCCCTGCATCTGTTGGGATGATCCTGTTTTTGTCCTTTTTATGTGTTGTATTACATTTATTAATTTGTGTGTGTTGAGCCATCGTTGCCTTCTTTGGCATGTGTTCTACCATGTGGCTACTCCTGCAACCCATCCTAACCTACTTGGGATACAGCCTTTATCTTAACTCTCTTCCCTGTTTCTCATCTTGTATGGATTAACTTTTCAAATTCTTCTTTTTCTAATTCTCTGATACACTGAGACATTTCTTTACCAGTGTAACTGTTCAGCTTGGTTGTAGCTCAGTGTTCAAGCATTCACCTGTTGTGCACAAGGCCACAGGTTTAATTTTTTTTCTATTACTCACCCTCCATATCTCCTCAGATGATATTTGACAAGAATATGAGGCATTGGGGCTGGGAAGATAGCTCATTGGTCTAAGCACCTGCCTGGCAAGCACAAGAACCTGGGTTCAATCCCCGGTACTGCATGCTATGCCGGCACTGGAACCCAGGCACACTATGCTGTCCACCAAAACCAGGTGTAGTGGTGCATGCCTGTAATCACAGCACTGAGAAGGCTGAGGCAGGAAGATCACTATGAGTCTGAGCTGCGTGGTGAGACCCTGTACCAAAGAAATATTTTATTTCATTTTTTTAGGGAAGAGTCTATAGGGTGTTCAGAGTCTCACTACTAGATCGGACTTATAGTGATCCACCTGTTTACAGCCTCCCAAGAGCTGGGATTGCAGGTGCACGCCGCCATGCCCAGTCTCAATTGCAGTCTCAGTGTGCCCCAGGGGCAGGACCGGCACAGCAGGCCTGGGGATTGAACCCCTGGCTCCTGAGCCTGCTTGCAGGCCAAATAAATAAACATTAAAAAAAAAAAATGAGGCAGCTGAAATTGTTATAGTACACTGCTTTGGGAAACTAGCCATTGCTTATAAATTGAACATGGATCTGCTATAAGATCCAGCAATAAATTCTAGCCAGTTATCAAAGACAAAAGAAAATCTATATCTACGAAAGATGTACATGTTTGTTTATACCAGCTTTGTTGGGAAATAGCCTAAAACTAGAAGTGTACCAAATGGCCATTAACTGAGAAATGAATTAACAGTTTGTCACAGATCCACATAATGAAATACTGCTGAGGGAAGAGGAAGCCATGAGGGATTTATGAAGTATTGTGGATGAATCTCAAAAATGTTATGTTGAACAGATTTACCCAGGCTCAAATCCCATGTACAGTGATTCCAGTTACATGAACTTCTGTCGCAGATACAACAGAAATGAGATAATTTTGGGGCTGGTTAATGAGGGTTGGCCACAAAGAAGCATAGGGATCCCTCAGCTGTGGGTTCCTGTAGTCACCCAGAGCTGTTTCACAGGTGTGTGCCTTTGTTAAAACCCAAATTACATTTTATTTTATTTATTTATTTATTTATTTATTTATTTATTTATTTATTTTGCTGTAATGGGGATTGATCTCAGGACCATGTGCTTGCCAGGCAAGTGCCTATTCTACTGAGCTATCTCACCAGCCTTCAAACTACACTTTAAATGCATACATTTTTTATACGTAATGCTAATTTAGAAAATAAAACTAACAAGAAAAGATTATAACCAGTTCCTGAAATAATGAAGTTCAATTTTTTTCTGCAGTAAAATAGAACAAATGAGTAAACAATAGAAATTTAGTTTTACTTATTGAGAAAGCCTGACTTTATATTTTGCTGTTATTCTATAATACATCAAAATTGAATCATGTATTAAAAAACTAATAGCTGATTAAAACATGTCTTCCTATCAGGCAGTATTTCTCAATGGTTTTATGGAGACTTAAGTCAGTGAAATTTTTTTTTCTATTTTTCTTTTCCCTAAAATACAGAATATAAATCGTATGAAACAGATATCTTCTATTACTAATCAAGAACTAAAGATGATGCAAGATGACCTTAATTTCAAATCTACTGAAATGCAGAAGTCACAGAGTACAGCTAGGAATTTGACTTCAGGTGAGAACTAGTCTAAACTTGCATACTTTCTTTTTCTGTAGCAAATTCGACCTTTAAAAATGTGATGTTGTTATTATTCTCTTGGACTTTTTGTATAAACCTCATTGAGGGAAGATGTAATTTATGATTGCCTATTACCCTGATCATTGGTAGTCTTGATTTTGTGTAACTTTTCCCATCAATTTATTAATATTATGTTGGTTTATTTTCTTTTATTTAATGCTTATTTAATACAGACTTTCCTGACCTAAAATGGTTTAACTTGAGAATTTTTAAAAAACTTCACAGTGCTGTGTTTTAATCTGTACTTCAAATTTTGGGTTTTAATCTTATTTTGGGCTGATGGTAATGTAGTTTAATGCTCTCATGATGCTGGGCAGTGTGCCGTAGCTTCCAGTTAGCCAGTCACGAGGGCAAGCCACTAATATTCTGTAGTGAACTCTCTTGCTAAGCTGTGAGGCTTAGTAGGTTAAGTATATAGTAAGTGGCTTTTTTACTTAAAATATTTGCAACCTATGATGGATTTATTTAAAAGTACCCCTGCATTTCATGCCTGTACTTTATCCTGGGAATTGTCAAAGGTAAAGCTGGATGCTAAAGTAGTAGGAAAAATTTTAATCTGTAATATGGTAATATAGTAGGAAAGAGGGCTCAGTGTGAATTGAATTCAACTTTAGTTTGTACAGAGGTAACTGGGCATTTTAGAAGGGTATTTCATAATACTCAGAAGATAACAATATGCAATGTATTATTATTACTCTCCTATTCATTTTGAAATTCTGTTTTCTATTTATTTTTAAAATTAAGAGAGGATGAGGCAGGGTTCAGCAGAGTAAGGGAACTGAAAAATTACCAAGGGCTTGTTATTGTACAGTAAGTGCTGATTAGGCTAGCTGCTAACTGCTGCCAGTTAGCAAAGTTAGGACTTTGTCTTCCCATAAAGACTAGAAGACAGCCCCTTATCTCCTGATGATTACTTTACAAAGGAATGGCTCTCAGATCCTTGAGAAACCAGTCCTGCTTTTGTTAAGGGTGTATGGGTGGATCTCAAAGGGTCAAAGGAAGGACTGATAATTATAAGCTCTTTTGTTTTTGTATATGTGTGTGTATATTGGAGGATATTGAGCATTGAACTCAGGGTCTTCATACTGAGCTACATTGCCCCACCTCTATTATTATTATTATTATTATTATTATTATTGTTATTATTATTATTATTATTTTCTGTAGTGAAATAGAGCAAGTGAGAAAACAGTAGGAATTTAGTCTTATTTATTGAGAAAACCTGACTTTAAATCTTAGTGTTACTCTATAAAACATCAAAATTGAATCACATATTGAAAAACTAATAACTAATTAAAACATGTCATCCTATTTCCCAGTGGTTTTATGGAGAGTTAAGTCACTTAAGTTGCCCTGAGTGGGCTTGAATCTGTGATCTTCCTGGCACAGCCTTTCATATTGCTTCACAATTATGCCATGTTTGTAAACCCATTTTAGAAATACTTTAGGAAGTGTAGTGAAGGGTCTGTTGTCTTGGATTTGTTAGAATAAACAGTAAATTCTTTTGGCTTTTTTGGGTTATCATAGACAAGACTTTCAGGGCAGGTGGGGTGGTCTTAGAGAAATTGGAGTTAAGATGTTAAAGTAACATGTTACAATCATGTTAGTGTTTGTTTAACATATTCATGAGGTTGTAATTCACATGTCTCATGCCGGTGGCTGGAGTGGTACATGTCTGGCTGTCCTGTTGGGCAGTTTGTACTATTTCTCAGGGGTACTGTAATTTTCAATGTATTGATCTTTTACTTCTGTTGTTAGATTGATTCCTAGGTATTTCATTTTGGGGGATGCTATTGCAAAGGATGAGCTTTCCCTAATTTCTCT
>NW_004524675.1:4852721-4863754 GCF_000260255.1 Octodon degus | reverse complement strand
ACACACACACACACACACACACACACACACACATAAATAAATAAATAAAAATTAAAAAAAAATTAAATCTACAAGTCTTTTGGTGGAGCTTTTGGGGTCGTCTTTGTAAAGTATCATGTCATCTGCAAATAATGGTAGTTTAACCTCTTCCTTTCCTATCCTTATTCCTTTTATTTCTTTCTCTTGTCTAAGAGCTCTACTTCATTTTTCCAGAACTACATTAATTAGGAGTGGTAATAGTGGACTTCCTTGTTTTATTTCTGATTTTAGAGTGAAAGTTTTCAGCTTTGACTACTTAGTATGATGTTAACTGTTGATTTGTCATAGATGGTTTTTATTAGTGAGATAAAGAGCATCTATCCCAATTTTCTGTCGGGTTTTGTCATGAATGAACGTTGAATTTTTTGTTTAGTACTTTTTCTGCATCTCTTCAAATGAGCATGTGATATTTGCCTTTGGCTCTGTTGATAATGATGTATTACATTTATAGGTTTGAATGTGGTGGATCATCCTTGCATCCCTGGGATGAGTCCTACTTGGTTATGGTGTATAATTTTTTGATGATATTCATATTCTGCATTTTGTTTGCCAGTGTCTTTTTAAAATATTTATTTATTTGGTACAGGGTCTCGCTACACAGCTCAGACTTGTAGTGATCCTCCTGTCGCAGCCTCCACAGAACTGGAATTACAGGCGTGCACCACTACTCCTGGTTTTGGTAGCCAGCATGGCCTGAGGTACCCAGGATTGAACCCAGGCCCTTGTGATTGCCAGACAGGTGCTTAGAACACCGAACTATCTCCCCAGTGTGTTTGCCAGTGTGTTATTGATGATTTTTGTGGCTGTGTTGATTAGGGAGATTGGTCTGAAGTTTTCTTTTTTGGTTGCAACTGTCTCTGATTTTACTATGAGGGTAATACTTGGTTCTAGGAATGATTTTGGAAGTATTGCTTCTCTTTTAAAGAATTTCAGGATTAGTGGCATGAGTGCTCTAAATTTCTTACAGAATTCAGCAATGAAATCTATCATGTTCTTGGCTTTTCTTTGTTGGTAGGTTTTAAATTATATTTTTAATTTCATTCACTGATACTGCATTATTGAGAATATTTACACTTCTTAGTTGAGATTTGGCAGTTTATAGTTCATATGTATCTAGGAATCTGTCCATTTCTTCTGTGTTTATTAGAGTACAGGCTCTTTAATTGTAGATATCAATGATCTGGATTTCTACTGGATCCATTGTGATTTTACCCTTCTCATTCTTAATTGCTTGAATTCGGGTTTTTTTCATTCCTCTTTTTGATGAGGCTGGGTAGGGGCTTTATTTTATGTAATCTTTAGAAGAACCAACCTTTTGTTTTGTTTTTTGTATTTTTAGGGAGGGGTCTACAGGGAGTTGAGGTTTTCACTACTAGATCGGACTCATAGTGATCTGCCTGTTTACAGCCTCCCAAGTGCTGGGATTATAGACACGCACCACCACACCCAGTCTCATTCCCCATCTCAGGGTGCCCTGGGGGTGGGGCCAGCATGGCAGGCCCAGGGATTGAACCTCTGGCCCCTGCACCTGTTTGCAGGCACTTTAACCCGCTGAACTATTTGGCTGGCCCTTCAAAGAACCAACTTTTTGATCCATTGTTTCTTTGTATTGTTTTCTTTGTCTCAGTTATATTAATTTCTGCTCTGATCTTTATAATTTTCTCTCTTGAGTGAACTTTGGGTTTGATTTATTCTTTTCTAAGAGTATGAAGTTCAATATTAAGTACTTATAATAATTTACTTCACCCTAGAACATTTCAAACTCTAGACCTTTTTCATTTTGTAAAACTGAAACTTTATACCTGTGGAACGAAAATGGGCATCGGAGGTAAATAAACTCTGCTTAGATGAAGAAATACACATGACAGATTAGTACATGACTAAATGCTCAGCATCATTAGTTGTTTGAGAGCTGCAAATTAAAACAACACTGAAATTCTATTTCACTCTAGGAAGAATGACAGTCATCAAGAAATCAACCAATAACAAATGGTGGAGGGGCTGTGGAGATAAAGAAACCCTTCTCCACTATTGGTGGTAGTGGAAACTGGTGCAACCACTATGGAAGTCAGTGTGGAGATTCCCCAAATATCTTGGATTGCAGGGACCATTGTATCTACCTACTCCCCTATGGGTATCTTCCCAGAAGAATTAAAAACATTATACCATAGTGATATATATTTATCCATATTTATAGCAGCATGTTTTGTAATAGCTAAATCTTGGAAACAGCTCAAATACACATCAAATGAGGAATGGATAAAAAAGATGTGATTTTTTAATTGAATGTATTACTCAGCTAAAAAGAAGAATACACTTGAGACTTTTATAGGTGAAAGGATGCAATTTGAGAACATACTCATAACTGAAATAAATCATATGCACATTTGTAAACCTGGTATTGTCTCACTAGTATGAGAAACTGAAAGAGTAAAGAAGATCCAAAATGTGGAATAGCTGCTGAGCATAGGGAAGAGACTGCTCAGAAAGAAAGAGAAGATGTGATGGGATAAAGGGGAAAGGAAGGAAAGGAAATAGAAAAATATATGTACATGTATGTATATGTAAAGAAGACTCTTAAGGTAGTTATACAGATAGTTTCTCTTAGTTCAATGAAAAATATTTGTGCTAATATTGTTTGGACAATAGCTCATGCCTATATCTTATACTCTGAATAACTAGTATGAAGATAACAATAGGCAACATATTATTGTTACTGTCCTCGCCTGTTTAGAAACTTTTTTATTGATATTTTTTCTTTAAAATAAAAAGAAACATACATTCTTAAAGGCAAATACCAGCACCATAAACAAAGCAAATGATCAGAACTTTGTATCCCTTCTATGCTTTTATATATTGTGTTTACTTTTTCTTTTAAAACTAGTCACTGGGGCTGGGGAGATAGCTCCGTAGGATAAGCGCTTCACTGGGGCTGGGGAGATAGCTCAGTAGGATAAGTGCTTGACTGGCAAGGATCTGAGTTCAATCCCTGGTTCCGCAAAAAAAAAAAAAAAAAAAAAAAACTAGTCATTATTTTTTCTCCAGAGATATATAGTTGAAAAAGAATGAGAACTTCATGGAGATAAACATTGAGTTTATGGTTATGATAAAGATTGTGCTGCAAGTTTTCTTTACTAAAAGTTGAATTATATGACTAATAGTTATTTTTATGTTAATTTTAATCAAGCATATAAATTATTTTCCTTTCCTTATATCATCTCCTACTTCAACAAAGTTTTTACATCTGAGAATAATCATAGAGAGGTCTATAACACTTTTGTTTACCTTTTGGGTGTTCTATAGTTTCTATTCCCTTTTTGTGGGTTGCCAAGGGCGATCTTGCATCTTGGGTGGAAGGTGAAAAAAGAATCTTGAGATTCTGTGGTCTTCCAAAGAATCATAGTGCAAACACAGTTACACCATCTCCTGTGCTATAAAAATTTCAGAGGAGTGAAGCGGTTGGGTAAAAAGCCTATAGAGAGATCCTTAGGGAATTTTTTTAAAAAAGTGGAGAAATACTCATGTGCTGCATGGCGGAGAGGAAAGAATCTTTTAGCAGTAGTTTTTGTTTATATTTCTGGAAAGGAAGCTTCGGGGAGTAAACAAATGTGCTGATGGCACAATATTTCAGAAACATTTCCCTAGGTCAAAGTGGTTTCTTCAGAGATTTTGCTGCTAGGTACACACTGCCTGGTAAACTTTGCGACTTTATAGCATATCAGAAGGAACTAGACTGCATCCTCTTCCTGTCTCTTCTCTTGGAGAAGCTTTTCAAGGGAATCTGTTGTTAAAGAGAGATAAACCTTACCCTATATCAACCAATCATTTTCTTCTTTTTTTTCCTACAAAAGTCAGTTTAAATAGTTGTTAAATGTATTTTCTTAGTATTTACCCAAAATTTCAGTTAGTTATATAACTATTTCAGACAGTCAGAATATCTGCAAACTAAGCAGATTTTCTGTTCAGAGCATTAAAACATCGTAAAAGTGTCTTCTTCAGCATTTTGTTATTATAACTGTTTCCAACCCTAGGAGAGATAAGAATTCAACAAAATGAAACCCCTTGTAGGACTTAGGTCTTGATACCCGTGGTCTCTGTGTGATCAAATATGAGATGACAGGGGCATGGTGCAACTTCTGTTGCCTTTTGAATTATGCTCTTTGTTATTTGCTATATGCTATGTCTGGAGGTATTAGAATATTTCAAGTTTGTATAAATGGAAAATATTTTACTTTTAGTTTTCAAAGCTTTGTTTGTTAAGTATAAAATTCAGAGAGGACAAATTTTCTTTTTCTTTCAGTCCTTTAATTAGTCTAGTTTCTTACATACTTGGTCTTTTATTTTTTTCTTTCTAATGTGGAATAAGATGCTATTTAATTTTGTTCTTCCATAGCTAATTTTTTATGTATATGCTTTAATGATTTTTTTCTTTACAATAAGTTTTGGACAATTTCAAAAAAAAGAAAAAAGAAAAAAATAGTATGTAAAAAAAACATGAGATGAAAGTTAAATATATTATAGTAGAAGACATGTTGCCATTAATCCATTCAAAATACTTCTGTTTGCTTTGAAATACTTAGCCTATCAGTCTTAAGAATGTCAAACTCTTTTTTTTTTTTTTTTTTTTTTTTTTGGCGGAACCAGGGATTGAACTCAGGCCCTTGCACTTGCCAGGCAAGTGCTTATTCTACTAAGCTATCTCCCTGGCCCCTTAAAATGCTTCAGGAAAAATTCAAAAATTCGAAGAGTCTTTATAACAACTTTTAAAAATTTGGTGATATAGGCACCTCTTTTTATATCAATGAGTTTTGAAACGTTTTTGTTACTCATTTCCATTTAATATGAGTATTAAATGTCATTAATATTCAGCATAACAAGTTTCTGTTTTTTGGTTCTTGGTACTGTACCTTCTTACCTCTGTCTACTTTTTATACACTTCATTTTTCTGCACCACTTTTGTCCTTCTTTGGTTGTTTACAAATCCTTAAGACCTCAGTTAAGAGCCCTGTCTTTGCAGAGCTTCTCTTTATCCTTGCCATGTGCTCTTATGAC
Source organism: Octodon degus (assembly GCF_000260255.1). Taxonomy (NCBI): domain Eukaryota; kingdom Metazoa; phylum Chordata; class Mammalia; order Rodentia; family Octodontidae; genus Octodon; species Octodon degus. Next base: position 4,858,663 of record NW_004524675.1, on the reverse strand, counting down.
ATGCTGCGCTGCTCTCTTCATAATCAGCCACTTTTTTGCAGAGGGTTTCTTCTCTGTTCTCCTGGGACATAGCTGCTTGAGTGAAAGCAGTCTCTGGTGACCTCTGTCCTCACTGCCTGGCATGTGCTTTTGAATGAAAGAATGACAAATACATGCTCATGTGTGTGGCTAGTCTTCATTGTCCATAGATTCTATTTCTGAACTTTCCTATTCACTGAAATTAATTTGTAACCCAAATCAATGCTTATTGCATGTTCATGACCTTTCATAGATTTGTGCAGAGTGGTGAAAGTTTTGAGCAGCCTGACACGCACAATTCCCAGAAGAGATTGAAAAGGGAAAGTTTGTCTTGTTATTTCAGTTTTTATTTAAAACAGTCCTAAAGTGAAGTGCAATGGATGTCTCGTGTTCCTAAGGGCAAGAAAGCTGCTTTATGGAGTAAATGTGCCCTGGATAAGCTTAATTTCTCATGCAAATCCTCGTATTATTCGCCATAAGTTAAGTGCTAACAAGTCAGCAGCAGTGTATATGGATAAAATGTTTCTAAATCGAAGCACACAAAAAGCAAGATTATGTTTCAGAAAGTTGACAGAGCGTTGTGACCAGAGGCTGTGTTTCCCCAGGAGCAGTAGCTCGGGTCTGCTGACTCATGATTTGTGGTGATTATCTAGGAAATACGTCTCGCAAACAGTGAGAATTGAGTGGACAGTGTATGTAATTATGATGTTGTCTCAATTGTGTATCTGTGCAGTGTTTTGTGATAATATTGATTCTTTACATAACTGTTATGAGTATGTATTCTGACCTTGTTTTAAAATTTTAAAATAATGACCTCATATCACAAGTTATATTATCAAGTATAACAAAAAACTCTAAGGGCCAGGGATATATGTAACTTAATGGTACAGTACTTTCCTGGCAAATGTGAGGCCCTGGGTTTGATTCCTAGTACCAAAAAGAAAAAACCCTCCAGTGTGTTTTTATATTTATATGAACATGGAGACAGGTATGGTTAATATATATCAAGTTAAATAGGTTAATAAAGGAGCTAAGCTTTCTTTACTTGATTGTATAGTGTTTCATTGGTCACAGTGAACATTTCTTTTATAGATACCTTTGCAAAACATGATTTTTAATTGTGTTTTCCTATGTGAAAGAAATAAAGTTTTGATTAATCATATCCTTAAATTTCTATTTATTCAGACAGTCAACGTCTACAGTTAGATCTACAGAAAATGGAGCTCCTGGAAAGTAAGATGATAGAGGAACAACATTCTCTAAAAAGCAAAATTAAGCAAATGACAGCTGATCTGGAGACATATAATGATTTGCCAGCTTTAAAATTATCAGGTGAAGAAAAGAGAAAGGTAAATGCCAACGGAGTTACACAAAGTTATACTTCAAATTGGTTTTTTTATTAGTTTTAATTTATATGTAGTCCATAATACTATTTTGGTTGATTATTTAACACATAATACAATTTTTCACATTATATAGCTGGAATTTACAATGACCTGGGGTATTAAAAGGCAAAAATTGAAAAATGGGATATAAGCTGCTACTTAATACAGAGCTATAAATGGCTCAAGTCAACAATTTCTGACATTGCCAGTCCTGTAGATAACCCACTACTAATATGGTCTACTGGATTATATTGGATTATTTTGCTGAATTCATGCATCTACAATATTTGAATGGCAATGGAATACCCATCTCTGATAAAAGTAAATAAAAAAGGGGGATATAAATGAAGGACCATTTTGTAGTTAAAAAAATATATCTATCTATATAAATATATCTGTATATACAAATTAGGTTAGATAGACAGCTACTTTCTCTTAGTTCAATGAGAAGAAAGATTTGTACTAGTAGTGTTTAGACAATATATCATGTCTGCATCTTTTTTTTGTTTGTTTGTTTTTGTTTTTTGGCGGAACCGGGGATTGAACTCAGGCCCTTGCACTAGCCAGAGAAGCACGTATTCTACTGAGCCACCTCCCCGGCCCCAATATGCAATATTAATTATTGTAACTGTCCTACTGATCTGTCTTGAAACTGTCTCATTGCTATTTCTTTCTCAATAAAATTAATTAAAATGCAGAGCATCTTAACAAATATGAACTTTGTTAAATGTAGATTTGATATATTTCTCTACTGAAAACTTGTCAGTGTCTTTTTATTGCTATTTGCATTAATTTAAATTGAACTTTGTGTGATAGAGATGGACATGGAAGTGTCATTATTAGTACAGTTAATATCAACATAGCTTTTAATGTACTTCAAATAATTTTTTCCAAGCAAATCTTTTTTTTTTTGGAGGCCCCAAATGCCTTTAGGGCTTTTCTGGTTTGCCGTCACTATCTGGGTTCGAACCACAGAAGCTTGAGCTTGAGGACTTTGTTTAAGCAGGCACTTAAATAACTGAGCTACTGGGCAGGCCCCCTCCAAGCAAATCTTAAGAGTAATTATGCTGTGGCAAAACTTTATCAGAATATAATCACTGTAATTATTTAACCCAGTATTATTCTGGTTGCATTACTACATGCTTGCTATATGCTGTCATTTACTTCAATTTGGATCTATTTAGAAATTGCATCAGGAGAGAATGGTATTATCAACTCGGAAAAATGCCTTTAAGAAAATAACAGAGAAGCTAAATAGCGAATATGAGACACTGAGAACACAATTACAAGAAAATGAGACACATTCTCAGGTAATATTGTTTTCTGAATGACTTTAGAATTAATTTATTCTTTTTGAATATCTATCTTGTTCTTTTAATCTATATTTTTACCCCTAAGCAACTACTTATTTCCTGCTTTAAGCCTCCTAAATATTTTGTCTTTCAAAGTAGTCAGGTTCTGTATCCTCTTGCCTCAGGATGAATTAATTCCTCTTCCTTTGTTTTCTTCAGTAAACTATAAAGGCCAGTTGTGGAACTGGTAGGCACCTTTGTTAGTATAACCACTATGATATACTGGGTAGTAGCTTGAAAGATTTCAGAAGTGAAGCAGAAACTTCTAATTTCAGATGGAGAAATTTGGAAACCCTTAAAAATCACAAATAAAGTAAGTCCCAATGACTAATATCCCACCATTTTACTATGAGTCCTTTTAGTGTGTATGTTACATACATATACACACATTATGTATACACACATTGTACATATTCTTAAACACATATTTATTTTCATATATTTATTGAAATTGTATCACATTGTACAAATTACTTGGAAGTTTGTTTTTTGCTTTTAACTGTACAGTTTAAGTTCTTTGCCTTGTCCTTTTTTTTTTTTTTTTTTTTGGCGGAACCGGGGATTGAACTCAGGCCCTTGTGCTTGCCAGGCAAGTGCTTATTCTACTGAGCCATCTCCCCAGCCCCTTGCCTTGTCAAGAGAAATTTTCAAAAGTATGAATCGTAGTAGGTATAAATATTATATTACATAAACAGAGTATAATGTATTAAAACAATATCCAATTGTTGGACATTTGACCAATTTCAAGTGGTAAAACTGTCCTGAAATCAGTTGTGTTGATATATACCTATAATTTCAGCACTCAGGGGGGTTGAGGCCGGAGGATCATAAGCTTGTGCTCTGACTTGACAACTTAGAACCTCTCTTAAAGTAAAAAGTAAGAGAGTTGGAGGTGTACTTCAGGGGAGGAATGCCCCAGAACTTGATCCCTGGTACCACCAAGGATATAAAATGGTTCTGATAGTGCTATGAAGAACAGTCATACCCTTGAACTTCTTGGTTCCCATCTCCAGCTGTTTGCCTAGGCCACAGAGACAGATAACTACAGTCTGCTTTCATATCACTTACCTTACTGATAATTACCTGAACAGTGTTTGAGATCTTCCAGATTGTGAACTCTGAGAGGACAGCAACAGTCTTACTTTATCCCAAGCACTGTGTTACTGGTTTGTGTGTTGTACGTGTTCATTAAGGATTTTTTCCCATAATTTTATTGAGAAATAGCAATGAGACAGTTTCAAATCAAATTGGTAGGACAGTTTCAATAATTAACACATTCAGTACTCTCTTCCTAGTGGTCATTTGCTGTACAACATGCAGACATGATATCCTACTTACAAACACTATTAGAACAAATCCCTCTATTCATTGAGAATGTAACTATATATCTATCCTAAACCTTTTGAATACACAGATACAAAATGGACATTCGTCAGTATCCCCTTTCTTATTTAGTTCTGTCATTTGAATATTATAGGTGTGTGAACTCAGCAAAATATTCTAAAAGAGTCCAGTAGTCCATAATAGTATTGGGTCTTCTGCTTGACTGGCAGTGTCAGAAATTGTTGACCTGAGTCCCCTACAGCTCAACATAACAGCATGGCTTTACTTCTTATACTTCGTTTTTATACTTTTCTGCTGTATGGTTAAGACCAAGAAAATGCAAAACCTATGTAACAAGAGTTGTAGCTTTTGGATCTGATAAGGTCAGTCAAATCCCCTCAGGATTTATCCTGAGGTCCTGTACCTCAGATGGTAGAACCTTTGTCAGTGTCAGCCATGTGGATGAGTCACGGCCATTGCTTGGCCAATGTGCTCTCTGGGAAAGCTTGAGAGAGTGTCTTCTCCCCATGTGACTCTCCTTAGACACACTCTACGTCATCGATCTCTTTCCTCTTTGGCCCCATAATCTCCTTGATCAGAAAATTTGGGACACAAATGAGTTACATGATGTTACAGTACAGGTTCTCATATGTCCTGAGTTTTAATTGACCTTGGAAGGCTAGGGCCAAAATGTTGGCTTTCCTTGCGGCCCTGCTTTTTCTCTAATTTGTGGTTTGCAAACTTAGGTTGTTAACCCTCCAGAAGAGAAGCTTATTATTATTACCATATAACCTACGCTGTTGAGCTTAACCTCACTATGTGTCTTAATATAAAACATTTTAGGCATAACACGGAACAGGTGTTTTTCATGAAGTATTGATATATTAAACTAAGTCCCTACAGAATGTGACAAAAAAATTTAGAAAATTAAACTATATTTAAAAAATAGGAATCAAAAATTGTATATGTTTACACATAAGTTCCAGAAATCTATCCATATACAACTTAATTGCAGGATACTCCTACGACACTCCTTTTCCTATCTCCTGCCTTCATTCACCACCACTTTCCTTTTTAAAGAATCATCTACCTGAGAGACAGCACGGCAGCAACTGGCATGTCAGGACAAGCAGCCCATATTCAGAAGTCCAGAATGACAGGCACTCCAAGCTAGAACCTACTATTATGCATTGCCATCTTCAGTACAGTTACTTAGTTCACAGGTGTCAGTATATATAGTTAGTCAGGGTGAAAATCCTTACAATTAACTGCTAGATTTGAAAATCTTCTGAAGATTCTCAGGACCATTACCTTGCCCATCTTGTACATATAACTGTTTGACTTGCCTCTGTCATGTTTCCTGGCTCCTCTCCTTGCTCTCTCTTCATTATCTAGTACTCAAGTTCTTGCTTTCCTTTTAATTGTATTATACCTTTCTATTTGTATTTCTTCTTTTGTGTTCTTATACTAGGGAAACTACGATATTTACACGTGTGTCTGGTTTATTTCACCTATGAGTATATCTTCAAGTGGCATGCACTTAAATATAAAAGCTTCGAGTTTATCATTCTTTACAGCTGAGTAATACTCTATTGTATAAAAACACCACATCTTTTTCACCCATTCCTCAGGTGATAGGCATCTTGGTTGTTTCCAGGATTTGGCTATCACGAATTGTGCTGCTATAAACATAGGCACACATATATCCCTATGATATGATGTTTTCAGATCGTCTGGGAAAATTCCCAGTAGAGGAATAGCTGGTTTAAATGGGATTTCCAGTCTTAGTTTTCTAAAGAGTCTCCACACTGATTTCCATAACAGTTGCACCGGTCTACATTCCTACCAGCAGTGGAGAAGGGTT
>NW_004524675.1:4825012-4846488 GCF_000260255.1 Octodon degus | reverse complement strand
TTTTCTCCATTAAACTTGAAAGAGAGTTTTGCAGGGTATAGTAGTCTGGGCTGGAATTTGATTTCATAGAGGCCTTAAGTACTATGCTCCATGCTCTTCTTGCCTTCATGGTTTGTGAAGGCGAATCAGCTATAATTCTGATGGGTTTTCCTTTGAATATGATCTGCTTTTTTTTCTCTAGTGGCTTTCAGTATATTATTCTTGTGCTGAGTATCTGGGATCTTGACTATTATATGTCTTGGTATGTTTTTAGTTGTGTTTAGGTTACTTGGCATTCTGTATGCTTGGGTTACCTGAATGTCAAATTGTTTTCTTATATTTGTTAAGTTTTCTATTGCTTCTGCCCATATTTTTTAATGTTATTTGTATTGACTCCTTCTTTCTCATTGATACCTATTAGTTTCACATTGTTCATCTTTGCATCATCTTGCAAATGATGGATTATTTTTTCCTGCTTCCTAGTTGTTTTTATAAGATCTTTTCTTATCTTTTCACCAGCTGCACCAGCATCTTCAAGATCTGAAACTCTGTCTTCACTTTCACTTAAACGGTTTTTCAAGGTTGTGATTGAGATTTTAAGTTCCTCTATATCTCTTTGACTCTGCTTCATGCGATCTATTTCTTTCCTGTATTGCTCATTCAAGGAATCTGTCACTTTTCTAATCTCCTCTATTTTTTTTTGTCAATGTCTTCTTTAGAAGCAGTTATTAATTCTTTTACTGCAGAGTTTTTTTCAGATTGGGTTTCCTCCCTATGTTTCTGTAGTTGATTCTTCACTTTAGATGTTATGAGTTCAGAGTATTTTTTTTATTTCACAAGGTAATTGCACTCTGAGTTCCTCTATGACTTCCTGCTGTTGCTTATTTACTTTTGATGCTATTAATTCATACATTTCAGCTGAGCTAGTGTCCTCTGCACTTGTTCTGCGTGGGCATTGGGTTTCGTCCATACATTTCTGCCTTTCATTCTTTACTGCAGATGCTATTAATTCACGGGTTTCTTTTTTCATCTCCATTCTGAGTTCCTCTATACCTTTCTGCAGCTGTTTCTTTATTTCGGAAGCTATTGATTCATTGATTTCAGCTGTGTGATTCCCAATTTGTTCTGTGTTAGTGTCCTCTGCACTTGTTACGGGTGGGCTTGAGCTCTGAGATTGCATTTTGTTCCTTCTCTTTGTCATTTTGTGTAGCACTGTCTTCTGATCTTTGTTGTGGAGCTTTGGTGCAGTTATAACCTTAGCACCTATTGAAATTCAGGTGCAGATCTACAAAGTTTGCATTTATCCAGCTGTTCCTGGCTGGGGTCTGGCTGCTGTGCTCAGCTCCTTCCTGCTGCTGCCCTTGGAAGTGATCCTGTTGTGCCCCTCTGGCAAGATGTTCTGCTCCTGGACTAGTGGGTGGTTCTGTCCCCTACTCTCTGCAGGGACTGTAGGTGCAGAGTTTAACCTGAGGCCTGTATGCCGGGCCTGAGCTGAGCCTGAAGGGGACAAGGTGGAGTAGGGGGGAGAGGCAGCTCTCCCACACACTCACCAGGCCTGGGCTAGGGCTGAATCTGGGGATCCCGAGAATGCAGCAGAAGTTCTCACTCACTTTGCGGGAGTGGAGTGGACTGTGCCATGGTTGTGGGGTGTCCCAAGGGGTGGAAGAGGGTTCCACCCACACTGCGACTGGGCTTGGACCGCACAGGTCCCACTAGCATAGGGTAGCTGGAAGCTCTCCCACACACTTACCGGGCCAGGGTCAGGGCTGGATCTGGGGGTCCCTAGAACGCAGCAGAAGTTCTCACTTGGTGGGCGGGTTTGTGTGTGTCGGGGGGTGCGGAGTAGTTCTGGGGTGTCCCAAGGGAGTTGAAGAGGGTCTCATCCATGCTGCTCCTGGGCTTGGACTGCACAGCACCCACCAGTACAGCGTAGCAGAAGCTCTCCCACACACTCAATGGGCCTGGCCTGGGGTAGATGTCCCAAATTTTCTGATCAAGGAAATTATCGGGCCATAGTGATGTAGAGTGTGCCTAAGGAGAGTCACATCAAGAGAAAACATTCTTTCAGGCTTTTACAGAGAGCGAATTGGTCAAGCAATGGCTGTGACTCATCCACAAGACTGACACTGACAAAGGATCTACAAACTGTGGTATAGGGTTTCAGGATAAATCCTAAGGGGATTTGACTTACCTTATCAGATACAGAAGTTACATTTCTTTTTATATAGGTCTTACTTTATCTTAGTCTTAACTGTGCAATAGAAAAGTATAAAAATGAATTACAAAAAGTAAAGCCATATTGATATGCTGAGTTGTGAAAGACTAAAGTCAATGTCTGATATTGCCAGTCTTAAGAAAAACCCACTACTATTATGGACTACTGGACTATATTGGGATATTTTGCTGAGTTCACTCGCCTACAATATTTAAATGACAATGGAAAGCCTTTCTCTAACAAAACTAACAGATAAAGGGGGATACAAATAAATGACCATTTTGTTTATGTATACTCAAAATAGTATAGATATACAGCTGCATTCTCTTAATTCAATGACTAGAGAGATTTGTTTGAGTAGTTTTTGTGGACAGGATATCATGTCTGCATCTTGTACAATGAGTAACCACTAAGACAACAATATGCAATGTATGAATTACTGAAACTGTGCTAGTAATTGGTTTTGAAATTGTCTCATTCCTTTTTGTTTTTCAATGAAATTATTAAAAAAAAGAAATACTAACCACATTAAAAAATTTCCTCCTTTTATTTATGTAGTAATATATATGAACAAGTCACTTGATTACCCACTAACCCGAGACATTCATTAATATTTTAATCTTTTATGCAGAATTTTTCTTTGTATTTGTACATTCATACTGTTTTTACAAAAACGCCATTCTATATATCGTCTTTAAACATTTTCTTAACAATGTTTTAGTCTTTTTCTTTTTTAAGAACATTTTAATGGTAACAGCTATTTCATTATGTGTATGTACCATCTAAAAATATGTATTCTTTACAGTCTTCTTAAAAGGCATGTGTTCTCAAGAGAGATTGCCACAACTGTCAAAAACCTACATATCACTAATCTCTATGTTCAAATTCCCTTGTCAATTATTGTCTTACTGCACCACCCATACTCTTACAAGTAGCAAAATTGTCTTTGCTTTGAGTGGGGATGACTCCTAGAGAGAGACACTTAGAACAGGTTTGTGAGGTCACTCTTTTAAATGGCTCTTAGACAGAAGAGTGCATTTTATGAAATACTAGCTCTCTTCCACTGAGTAAATTATTTAAGGTGGAAAACACTTGACACATGCTACTTATTAAGAGTTAGCTGGGGGCCGGGGAGATGGTTGGGGCTGAGGAGATGGCTCAGTGGAATAAGTACTTCCCTGGCAAGTGCAAGGGCCTGAGTTTAATCCCCAGTTCCACCAAAAAAAAAAAAAAAAAGAGTTAGCCGGTGGCTACTTTAATTATTCCCATATTAAGTACTAGTCATATCTTAGCTTTATTTGTTGATAACTAGAAAACATGTCATGGACCATAATTCTAAATCCTTCTCTGTATTGTTTGTGTCTTTTATACATCCCAACTGATCAAGTCAAATCCCATCTCTAAATCTTTTTTTTTTTTTTTTTTTCGTGGAGCCAGGGATTGAACTCAGGTCCTTCTGCTTGCCAGGGAAGCACTTATTCTAAGCCATCTCCCTGGCCCCCATCTCTTAATCTTTTACAGCTGTTTTCCTAAAAACTGGATTTGGGCATTTATAAATAAATTTATATAACATTTAAGTAAGTTACAGAGGAAAAAAAATACTAGGCTTATGTTCATGTCTTTGGAGTTGGAGAGGCAAATCAGTCATGTAGAAATATAATGTAAATGAAATTTGACCATTTGACCTGGTCTGACTTTTATGTCATTATTTGTAGAGCTCTTAGAAAGTCTGTTGCATTATAAGAAGGCCACCTCTTTGTATAAAACAAAGAGAAAAAGTCTGGTACTTGACTTTGCAAAAGATTATTAATGATTTGTTGCCAAAAATGCTGACTGCTTCCTTAATACCATCTTCAACTCAAGGTTCTGTTTGGCCGGGGGAAGAGAGAGGGAGGGAGCTAATAGGGAAGGAGGCAGGCAGGAAAGGGAGGGAGGGAGAGAGGGAAGGGGGAGGGAGGAAAGGAGTCAGGGAGGGGAAAGGAGGGAGCACTTTCTTAATACTGTTAGCTCACAGCACATATTATTCACACAGTAAATTACTTATGATTTACCCTAGTATCTAGATTTCTCTCTTTGGAGGAAACTGTAGGGTGGCTGCTACATCACGATTAAATTTAGGTCCTGAAAATAATTTTGATGTGAGAGTAGAAAGAACATTTTTATTGTGCTGCTTCAGTTGTCATATTTGTAAAAAATGTTCGTTACTTCTTTGACATATCTAGGCAGAATGTTATCTTATGGTTTCATTTTTCAGACAGTCCTTTGCTTAGGAAAAAACTATGTGCATCTTAAAAAAGAAAGACCATAACCCAGAGTTACAGGTTAATTAAATCAGAAAAACAATTTAATTCTATAACAGTAAAATTGTCTTCTGAGGAAGCAACCATCAGTATAATATCCACATTAGTTTCCTGTTGATGCAGAAATTATTGTGACAGTGCCAGCTTTTTAGAAACCCTCTTATAATCTTCACACTGCAGCTCTGTTCTTATCACAGCTTGTGAAATTAGACAGGAAATTTAGCCCTGGAAATAAGGAAGTTTTTCCTATATAGCTAAACCTTTGACAGTGTTAGAATATATACTACTTTTGTCACATTAGATTTCCAGATTTCAAGGAGAGATACCCATCATGTCCCAGTTTCCTTTTTTAGGTTCTCTTAGGAAAAGGAAAATCATAAATTATCATTTAGTTGGCATGTTTATTATAATGAACATGCAAATATTCTCTAATTAAAAATAATTTAGAGTAAAACCTGCTACATGATTGGACATTATATTAATGTATTTGCTATTGTTTAATTTTTTCTAAATATTTTATCACAGCTTTATTTCAATAAAATTCAAGAAGTTAAGATTTTCAGGGGCCGGGGAGATGGCTCAGTGGAATAAGCGCTTCCCTGGCAAGCACAAGGGCCTGAGTTCAATCCCCAGTTCTGCAAAAAAAAAAGAAGTTAAGATTTTAAATGGTGTTTTTTTCCCCTTATCCTCTTGAAATATGATTGTTGCAAGTAGCAGCTGTTAACATTTTTCTTTTGTGTTTTTAGCTTACAAATTTGGAGAGAAAGTGGCAGCACCACGAGCAAAATAATTTTGTGATGAAAGAATGTATCCTTTAAGATGTGAAATGATCATGACTGAGTTAATTTTTCTAGGAATTGTTTTTAGAATGTATGCTTAAAGTTTTTATAAGCAACTTATCTATTACAAAAATAGTTTATCAAGCTAAATTACAAAACTATCAGCTCAAGCTATCCAAATTATGTTTTATTAATAAAACAAGTGAAAACTGATTTATCAGGCTTCACATAGAACTGCAAGTGAAGCTGAAAAATTAAAACAGAATGTATCAAATGTTAGACTTTGGGTTCATGCCTAATCATGTAGGATTGTAACATTTTATATGCATCATGCAGAGACTGGAAGCCAAGGCTTTGCCATTCACAGAGATCACTTTTAATAATCTTGTTTATTATTAAAACACAGCCAATTATATAGCTTTACAGTGAATGAGAGACTATATTATTTTCTAGGAAATTTTTTAAAAACCCAAATGAAATACAAGTTAACACTCAATTTATGTTTGAATAATAGTAAAATAATATACTGTACTTAAAAATATTCTAGTTCTTTTTCTATACTACCTTATATTCATTATAAAATACCAATATGATTACAGTCCTTTCTGAGTTAAATTAGAATATTTTTATTGATAGTGTTGCCCTTTAACTCATATAACAGTCATAGCAACCAAGAGTCAAGAAAGTGATTACCAGCAAATCATTAAAAATGTGACCAAGCAGATTGTGGAATACAATAAAGCCCTTGTGGATGCTCTTCGTAGCACCAGCAGGAATGGCGTCTGAAACAACTGATGAGTTCTGTAGCAGTTATTTTCTTGATGCTAAACTTTGTACAAGGTGACTGAAAAATTAAAATATCTTACCTTTTAAGAAGTATATCTAAAATTCCTCAATGCTATATAATTTTTGTGGTCTTTTTAAAGAATGATATTTTAAATCGTGTAATAGTTCAGTAAAGAATTTTCATACAAAAAGTGTTATCTTTCTTGTGGTACTTATATTTGTTTTGTGGGTGATAAAAGTATCTTAGAGAACCAAGAGTTTAAAAAAATGACCACTGAGATTCAATTAGCTGTATAATTTGACTGTGACACCAAGTAAGATCATTTTTTCATGCTGGACTTAGGAGAGAGAGACATGGAATGTCTGATTTAGTAAATTAAATCAGTCTTCTTGGTTTTTCTTTGTAGAGAAAGTAAAATAGGGAGATTTTTAACACGGAACCTTCTCAGAAGGTAAGATTTGATACACGTTATTCAACATATAAAGTCAAAAGTAAGCATATACCATGTTCTGTATGTATCACCTGAAGATCTCGAGTTAAAATCTCTAGTCTTTATATTTGTAAAATATTTTCTCAAATATATATGCCAAGGAAAACACGACATTTAAAAGAAATAGTGCACAAGTGGTGAGTTTTTTTAGGTAGGATATGGCCACTGTTCTTCTTTCCTACCTTGGAGACTGCGTTTAGATTCTTGTTTTATGAAGAGGACCAAAGAAGATGTATTAGCCAATGTATTTGAAAAGAAAGGCTACAAGGGGTAGAATAATATCCTATTCAGATAGCACACACACTTCAGGGGAGAGTGGCGTAGCATCTGGGAGACATAGTGATGACAGACAGCTTCTTTTATGGGACAGAATGTAGTCACTTTGACCAGCGTGAAACATTCTTTAACCACATACCAGTTTACCCCAGGCGACACTTGGGCACTGCATTTGTTTATGTACTAATGATCCCAAGTATCACTTGGGCAGGTATCATTCCAACCAATTGATTCTTGCATGGAATAAATTTGATGAAATTGTCATTTTTATGTTTTCTGTTATATTACCTTATAAAATTCAATGAAAAACTGTGTTTTTTAATCATCCTATATTTAAATAATTGGACTGGTAAGTGCTTTAAAAGCCCAGCCATATTCTCCAAGTAACTATTTCTCATTATTCTTGAAACACAAGCACATTTCTTTTTTTTTCTTTTAAAGATAAAAACCATTAAAAAATGGTACAATATCAAAACAAGACGATAGGAAATTTAAAAATGATTATTATGTTGCATTTTGTTATCTTCAAAGTAGTTGCTCACATTACTATATATAGGCATGTAAGATTGATAAAACACTATAAACACTAACTGTTCTTGTCAGTGAACTAATGGAAATTCGTCATACACGGCTGGGAAGATAGCTCAGTGGCATAAGCACCTCCCTAGCAAATGCAAAGTCCTGAGTTTGATCTCTGGCACCAGGGAAAAAAATTGGTAGTACAATTATTTTGGCTATCTTGTACATATATATTCCTTCCTTGTTTTCTCCTTTTCTCTGTCCCAGTTGTTTTTCTGAACAATTTCAGTTTCTTTCACAATATCTGTTGTATCTTAATTACTCTTTCAGTTTTTTACACTAGGGAGGCAATACAATGTTTACAATACATGTGAGTCTGATTTATTTCACTTATGGTCTCTAGTTGCATCCATTTACCTGTAACAGCTTTTGAGTTTTATCTTTTTTATAGCTGAGTAATAGTCCATTCTATAAAAATACATCTTTTTTTTTTTTATCCATTCCTAAGTTGATAAGCATTTAGTGTGTTTCCAAGATTTAGCTATGACAAGTTGCACTGCTGTAAACTTGGGTGTACTTACATCACTGTGGTCTGATGTTTTTAATTCTTCTGTAAAGATACCCAGAAGGGGAATAGCTGGATAAAATGGGACCTCTAATCCTAGTTTTTTGAGGAATCTCCACACTGACTTCCACAGTGATTGCACCAGTTTATACTTCCACCAACAGTGGAGAATGGTCCCTTTTCCCTCACACCTCATAAAGATTTGTTAATGCTTAATTTTTGATGATAGCTATCCTTTCTGGGATGAGATAAATCTCAGTGTTGTTTTAATTTGCATCTCTCAGATGACAAATGATGTTGAACATATTCTCATGTATTTATTTGCCATTCATATTTCTTCATCTGGAAAGTATGTATCCATCATCAGTTGCCCATGTTTCAATTAGGTCTTTGAATTTTGGCAACCTGAACCTGACTTTTATTTCTTTATATATTCTAGATAGAGGTTCTTTGTCTGAGGGACGGACAGTCAGCTAAAAATGTTTCCCAATTCGTAGATTTTCTTTTTGCTCTGTTGATTTTTTTTTCATGTGTAAAACCTTTTTAATGAGATCCCAGTTTTTGATTCTTTAAGTACTTACCATGCAGTTTGTTTTTTGTTCCAGAACTTTCTGCTGACCCCTATGTCTTCAAGAGTTCTACCTAACTTTCTGTTCCAGTAGACTTAGTGTTTCTGTTTTAATATTTAGATCTTTGATCCATTTTGACTTTAGAAACACTAAAAAGTGTTTTCTATTAAAAAGATAATAAAAGTACAGAAAGTGCCAGTGAGATATCATTTATATACTGTAAACTTTATTCATACATTCTGATTGTATGATTATGTATGTGGCACTATAAATTGGTTAACTTTAGTCTAAGTTTTGGTAAAGGAGTGAATCTTGTTAAGCCTGGTTATCTCTGGGTTACTAGTATAGCTGAAAATCATGGATAGTGATACATTTCATTAAGGTGGCATTCTTAAAATATGTTTCTCAGATCCTGAGTTCCTTTAATTATCAGTAGGTATTATGCTGTCAGGGATTTTATGGTTAGAAGAGTTTGGGAAACACTGTATAGAACAAAGGTGAATTGTTTTCTTTCTTCCTGACTATATATGTTAATAATTATATATTGTTTTATTTTTTCCTAACTGTATATTATATAAGTAATTATATATTAATATACAAATATATAATAAACTCAAAAAGAGAATACCAGAAAGTTTTTTTTTTTTTTTTTTCGGAACCGGGGATTGAACTCAGGCCCTTGTACTTGCCAAGGAAGCGTTTATTCCACTGAGCCATCTCCCTGGCCCCATAGAAAGTATTTCTTAGTGGTATTTGTTCACAAAGTAGAAGCTGAATCATATGAGACTTTAGTTCAAAAAATGATAGACTTTGGACAGCAAATAGATTTTTATCAGTAAAATAGTTTCCTCAAGTCCTTTGGATAGGTTTTTGGCTTATCCAGGTGATTTCTAAGTATGTTGTTTTGTTGCCACTGTAGATTTATTTTACTGTGGGTGCATGGACTTCTCCACTAGAAATTGGTAGCAGAAAATGTTTTCCACAAGAAAATACTTTCTTCAGTATGTAAGGTTCAAAGTTTCCTTTCCTTTTAAAATTCATTTTATATTTAAAAAGAAAAAAATACGAAAAGGTGATGAAAATAAATTAATGTTTTATAGAAATGGGAAAAGAATTTTCAGTGAAGTATAAAAATTGAAAGCACTTCTTTAATTTTGTAATTCTTTAATTGGGGAATAGCTCAGGATATAGTCAGGTCTGTTTTAAGTAACAGAATTGATAATTAAGCAAGGAAACGTAATTTTGATTGTAAAACTCTTGCTCTAATAAATATTCCAGCTTTGCACAGTGGCAGTATTGTAGCCAATGAGGTTTATCCGAGGTGCAGTTATTGCTAATTGAAAATTTTTCTAATAAAAATTCCTTAAACCATGAGGAAAAACAGACAATATTTTCTTGGGAGTCAAAAAAACGAAATCTGAAATTCAGTAGAAATAACAAGTAAATTTTGGTGATAGTTTACCAAATCCTTCATTCATGAAATATTTAGTGTAATTCAGTGGTTAGGACCTTTTATTGTATATGCCTGATCGCTGAAACTTCCTATTCTGTGAGATGACCCAGCATGAGAAAGCAAGTGGCTTAGTCCGGAGAACCAACTCCCACAGTCTCTCACTCACTGATCAACTTTGTAGAATTTCCAGGGACCACTGGGATCTGGGAGACCTATTAATCAGTAGGTAATCTTTATTTTCCTCATTTCAAAACAAATTAAAAAGCATTTCTTTTTGTAAGATTTATTTCTACTTTAATGTTCTTGACTGGTTATTGTACCCTTTCTAATTAATCACCAATTTTTACTATCAGTAATAAGGTTTTTTTTTTTCTGATTGATAGGATTGTGGGTGATTTTAATCTCCAGGATTTTTTATTATTTTCAAAATTGTTTGTGACATATGTAATATAGTTAGAAGTACAATGAAAATTCAAATAAAATTTATATGCTTACTACTTTGTATATGATGTATGAGGGTACTCTGGTTTGGAGATAGTTTAAATGGCTGCTAGGGCTTCCTGTGTTGAATCAGCCCCAGTTGTAAAGCATTATGAGGGTGGAAATTTACTCCAAGTATGGTGTTTAGATGGGGCTGTTGGGATATGATAAGGATTAAAGTCATTAGGGTGGGGCCCCCATGATTTAATCCTGGTAGCATTATATGGAGAAAAAGAGCAAACAGGCACACACTATCTCTGGATCTTGGCAGGTGGTGCTTTGTAAGACTATGGGATTCCATCTGCCAGAAAAGTCATCACTAGATGAGGTCTCTAGACTTTACACCTTCAAACTATGGGTCTAAATAAACCTCTTTGGTGTTGTTTTGTTTTATTTTTGAGACAGGATCTCATTTGGTAGTTCAGGCTGGCTTCAAACTCATGATGATCCTCCTGCTGCCTTGGCCTCCTGGGTGTTGGGATTGCAAGCTTGTACCACCATGTCTGGGTCCTCTTTTTTTTTTTGATAAAGTTGCCTTCCTCCAATACTTCATTATAGTGACATAGAGTGGACTAACGTAGGTAGTAGAACAACTCTCAGTAATTGGGTCAACTAGAACTGAGCCAGTCTTTATTCAGAAAGACAGACATATCTCATGTATTTATTCGAGGGGAAATAATTCAGTAGGATTTCTTTAAATTGAAACATTTTATCTGAGGGAAATTCTCACTAATGTTTCTTCCTTTCAGAACTTTTCAGCAACTCTAACAAAAATCTTCTCTTCTGGTATAGAGCTGGAGAGCAAATGCCAGCTCTTCCCCATTCATTCATATCATTCAGTGAGTTCCATTGGTGTTAAAATAACACCTTGAAAGACCCATGGAAAGAAGCTGCAGACTGAACAAACATGTTGAGGAGTTTTACTAATGAAGATCAACATGGGAAAGCTAGCAGGTCTGTTTCCCCCATCCTTATCTTTTCTCAATAAATAAACACAAGTTCTTGATATTCTTTTTAACTAACTGCACAAAAACTAAACGGACCATGCAAAATTCACTGCAGGTGGAGCTGGGGAGATAGCTCAGTAGAATAAGTGCTTGCCTGGGAAGCACAAAATCTGGAGTTCAATCCCTGGTACCACAAAAAACAACAAAACAAAAATTCTTAGAGACTCAGTGTGGTGGTATGTACCTGTAATCCCAGCACGTGGAAGGCTGAAAACAGGAGAATCACTGTGAGTCCAATCTACGTAGTGAGACCCTATAGTCCCTGTACTAAAACAAAACAAAATTTACTGCACAATGACAGGATTAAGACAGAATAACGATATTCATCCTAGAAAGAGAAGTCTATTAGTGGTAGCCCCATGGATTCTTTGGCTCTGCTGTTTCTCTGTAACTCCTTTTATTGTATAACTCCAGCATAAACAGTCTTAAGGAATTACAGTGTCTAGACTTAAAGAAAAATCAGGAAGAAAAACTTTAAAGTGGAATAATAGTGTTTAACTCATAAGATTGGATCAGAGAGTATTGAAGAATCCAAGATTTTTGACATAAATTATGCTCAGAAAGGTGGCACTATTAGCAGAGTGCAAAAAAGATCATTTCCTTTAGTGCCTGTCAGAATGTACCATCTCATAGGTTTTGCTCTTAAAACAAACAAAACTGACTTTATTACCACAACTAGATATTTTATTATATTTTTAATTAAGAACGTGCAGGATGTGTTTTTCTATTCAAACATTAGATTAAAATGTCTGATTTTAGCCAGGCATGTTGGTTAATACCTGTAATCTCAGCACTGGGGAAGCTGAGACAAGAGGGTCACTCTCGAGTTTGAGGCCAGCCTGGGCTGCACAGTGAATTCAAGGACAGCCTGCATTACATAGTGAGAGCCTATTTCAAAAAGAAAAGCTCTGATTTTAGGTGTTCTATTTAAAAATATTCATCCCTTATATTGTTATGAAAATGGTCAAAGTTTAATACTGCTAATATTTAGAAAACCTTAGATTATACTTTGCTGCCTCAGTGTCTTCTCTCAGTATGATAATGAATTGTGAAAATCTAGCTTTGTGCCTTTAAGAGGCACAGGGCTAACTGTATAGGAGCAACCTACTTGATAACCAAGACTGTTTTGCTTGCTAATTTTTTCTGTCTTCCTGCAAGCCAAGTGACTAAACATAAAGGAGAATCTGTGTCACAGGAGGGAAAATAATACTTGTTGGAGAGTCTAATATACAAAAAAAATTGGAGGAAGAATGAGTCATAATTCAAGTTGTGTGTTTCCTAAAAGAGATTCAGACTCGTTAGATAGGGCTTCTGTAAGGTAAGTAAAAGAACGAAAATAAAATCTTCAGAATTGATTCTTTAATTTCAAAATCTTTTTTTAAAATAGCATTCATGCCATGTTAACCAACATGGTATTGAAACACTTAGATTTTTAGAGGTAAAGAAAGAATCATTATAAAGTTAGCTAATTAAGACGATAGCTTAATTAGAAGACAATAGCTGAGCCAACTAACCAAACTAAATCTCTCATTTTCTGTGTTATCATTTTCAACAGATAAACTCACTTTATTAGAGGAAGTCCAGGCTGGCATGAAGGTGAAAGTACTTGATGCAAACCATAATCAGTCTGATTTTTTTAATCAAAGGAAAATAGAGTTCATCTCCAATTCAAAGGAGAATTTCTCATTCGTTAATTAGTTTCATGTTAAAATGAACTTTCATTTGTGTGCTAGAGGTGGGGGTGTCTTAGTGATTGCCTAACCCCTTCCACCCCCACCCTCAACTCTGCTCCCACCAAGGACAAAGCAGGGACCTTGTGCCTCAGGATTAGGGGAAATGCTTAAGAAGGAGAGGAAAAGAAAATTGCTTTTCCAGCTTCTCCAACTTCCCACGTAGTCCACAGAGAAAAGCAAGCATCCCTTGGGAGGAAATAACAAAAGTGCCAACAGTAGATGGATAGATGAAGCCTGTGTCTCCAGAATGTATGGGAGCTGCTGCCTTTATAGTGTCAATAGGCTTCCATCCATTGCTCCTCCTGTTTATCAGAAAGCAAATGCTGGTCCCCTGCTGGGACCTCTGCCCTTGAACCCATTTGCTGGCTCAGTACCTTTTCCTGCCAGAAATATCAAAGGCAAAGAAGGGAATCTGCTGAAGCTGTCAAAGTACATTTGAGGTAGTTAAATCATAGGAAGTATTCATGAGACCCAAAGACACAGCTAAATGAATAGGAGATACAAGTCTGACAAACCACGCACTTCTTTATAGTGCCCCCTCCACAGCCAAGAAGAACAAAACCTCTAGAAAAAAATTCAGCACTGGATAGTACTTCTATCTATCATTATTTCATGGAGTGTAGACTGGATTTCTAATACAGATTTGCCCAGTGCCCTCTGATTTGTAAGAGTTTTAATTCCTAAACTTCATTACCTCACTGAGCATTGCAGGCCTTGTCTGTCACCAATAAGTCAACATAACACTGAGCAAGTGTTGATGCTATTCACTTAATTATTGTCTCAATAATGAAAGAAAATGGAATATGATTTGGTATGTGAGCTAATGAAAATAATTTTTAAAAGAATATGTCAGGCTGTCTGAAATCCCATACCAAACTAATGTGTTAACATAGTGTGGCCACAGCCTGAGAGATTGTAATGCTAATGAAAAGGGCATTTCCAAGTGAAGACAAAATTCACCACTAGGGTGTTGTACCCCAGTACAATGAATAAAGTCCCTGAGACTTTTTAGTACCTCCTATAGGCCAGACCATATTTCTGTTTTCCAGTAGACAGACTTTATTCCTTCTCTTCCATCCTGATAAAAGCACCCACAACATAAATATGGTTAAATATTTCTTTATTCTTCATTAAAACAGCTGTAGAGCTATAACCTCTTCTTAGAAGACAGGTAGCCCTCTCCTTAGAAGACATGTATCCTTTAATTTTGCTCAGGCTAGTCTCTCACTTCTTGTGGTTGGTTTCTTCCACAACTTTATTCATCTGCTTTATGTTGTTATTGGGCAATGTGGTTATGAAGGGTTGAGTCTAAAGAAGCATTTCTGCTGCTGGCCATCTTGAAGACCTTGGGCAAGTCATTCTGTCTCTTGAGCCTATTTTTAATGGTAAGGGACTCAACTGTGTGAAGTTGCTTTGCTGTATAAAATATATAAATATTATATTTTATTTTCCAAATACTTCCCTCTCCACACACATCTGCATGGTTATTCACTCCTCTTTTCTCAGAGGCTTATGTTTGGAAAGATAGTTTCTAAATTCCTTGTAAGAGAGGTCCCTTCTTCCTCTTCCACTGAGAGAGGTCTCAGTGGAAGACTAATTCCTCCACTGGTACTTATCATTTATCCATTCTAAATTTTTATTTGTTTGTTTTTTGACAAGGGTCTCACTATGCAGTTCAGACTAGCTTTAAACTCACTATGTAGTCCTACCTGGCCTTGAACTCCTCGTGATCCTCCTACCTCAGCCTCTTGAGTTCTGGGATTAGAAGTGCGTAACACCATGCCCAGCGCCATTCCAAATTCTTTTGGAATCTCCCTCTACCATTTTTCTCCTGTGGCTTTAGCCTTCCGTTGACGGTACTTTCAAAGTTCTTGAAATACTACTTTAAATCTCATTCTCTTTTTCTGATCACTATTTCCTTGTCTTCATTGAAATTGCTCTTGTTAACATAAACTGTGATATCTTAGTTATTAAAATTAGTGGACTCTACCTTTATTTTGGTATAATTTCTATATTATGTTGAACATTGTTAGCCACTTGCCTCTTGAAGCTCTTCTTCCTAGATTTATGATACCGCCTTCACTTAATTCTTTATGTCCATCCTCATTTTTCCTACATATGTCTTTTCTGCTTTACAAGAAACTCAGGGAGTCAACTTGCCAGATTAAACAAATCCTTTCTTCTTAGCTTTTGTAATTGTCTCAAAGATCCCTGTGTGTTAGGCTGATTTCAAACTATGATAGTGAATTTGTGATTGGGATAGTTATGTAATGTAAACTAGATCTCTAGTACTTATAGCCATCTTGGTGCAGACTAGCTACATTTCAAATGTGTATTGGCCACACATGCACAGTGGCTATAACTTTTATACTGTGTGTTTAGGGTCTAAGGATTTCTGTTCTGCTGCAAGAGGATGAGCTACTAGAGAAAGCCAAATGGTAGTTGTGTTAAATAAAGGAAGCCTGTCCTGTAAGGGGGCAGGCTTTTCCCGTATGAGATTATAATATTAAGTAGGACTTTTTGTATTTCTTTATAGACCTATTTCTTTGAGTAAACTTAATTGGCCCAAGAATAACTTATATATGTAAATATTTTAATAGAATATATTAAATATTTTCTTCTGAATGGAGCCTGTGAAAGAAACTAGCAAATATTATGTAAGCTCAACAACTGAAAATATCAGAGGGTTTGTGAATTTTGTTTATATTTAAACAATATTAAAAACATTTGTAGCCTATATTCTTAAATATTTCATATGATGATATTATCAATAGTTTCTTCATTTATCCATATGCCTATCTAGTAAACTTTTGTCATTAGAATTGGAAAGCTTTTTTTTTTTTTTTTTTTTTTTTCTGGAACCGGGGATTGAACTCAGGCCCTTGCACTTTATCATTAGAATTGGGAAGTTTTGAATTATAGAAGCTATTCTAAGAAAGCCACTAAATTAAGATATGTTTTGAAAAGGATCAGTGGATGAGATTTTTTTTTTCAAATTTCTTCTCTACTTTCTTTAGTAGAGAGAAAACTTGTCTAGTAGAAAACTTAATGTTTTATACTTTGAAGCAACAACTGAGTGAACAATAAAAAGTTCAGTGTGAATTAAATTTCTAAGTGGCTACAGGTAGACAGAATAATGACTCCAAAGATGTCTACAAACTCTAGTAGAGAAACTAGAAAAAGAAACTACTCTCAAATCTACTTCTCTGCAGATGATCCCATTTGTTCTATTATATAGTAATACATCAAAACTTTTGAGTGTACCATTGTACTTAAAAATAATATTTAAACTGGAAACTAATGAGACTTTACATTTAGTTACATTTCATTCTCAACATACATTTATTGTAATGACATGACTTCCTGATATTCAGCAAAGGGTAAAACATTGTCATTTAGTAATGTGAAAAAATGGGCTTGAGCACACAAATAAGCGTATATCAGACTCAGTCACCTCACGAGCGAGATGCTCCCCTAGTCCCTTCTCAGCCTTGTCCTGCTCCCCAGGCCTTCCCTCACCGCACAGATCTCTGGCACTGATCTCTGCAGAGGAAGGAGTGGGGAGGAAGCTAAGTGGATTAAAACAATGGGCAAGGGAAGAAGACAGAGTAAGCGAAGTACCTTGTGACCTTAAAATAACGAGCTGTGTTTTCCTGTGTCTGGTGAACTGTCTTTAAAGACAGTTCCAAAAATGAAGCTGTAAAAATCTTGAGAATAAAGGCAACATCCTTGGGCTAAGAGCCTGCCCTACCAAGTTGGCTCTTTTGAAGTACATTATACCATCAAATGTAAGTGAAAAGCACATTTCAGTATATTTGAAAGACAAGAAATGGGTATAAGGTAAGAATCATTCTTACAACTTGATAATCATTGTAACATTGTGAAATGATTTAAGAGTTACTAAAAATACGGTATTTCTCCTCCCATCTATTATTAGAAGATAATGAAAACTTCTTAGCTATGATAGAAATGTTTTTAACTTTGTTGATTCCAGGTGAAACTGCTGTGTGTGTGCATAGATAATTCCAAAAAGTTGATGTTTTATACATTGAAGCAACAACAGTGAGTTAACAATGAAAAGCTCAGTGCCAGTAAAGTTTCTAAATGGCTACAGGTAGACAGGCTAAAGCCTCCAAAGATGTCCACAACCCCAAAAGGGATTTTGCAAATGTGATTAAATTACGGATTTTTAAGGGAGAGATTTTTCTGCATGATTGAAATAAGCCCATCCATATATCCTTAGGGAGGAAAGAAGCTGGTGTAGTGGCATATGCCCTTATCCCAGCGTTTGTGAGGCTGAAGAAGGATTGTTGCAGATGTAAGGCCAGCCTAAAATGAAAGAGTAACACTGGGCTTAAAAAAACAAATGAGGGCTGGCCTGATAGCTCTGCGGACTAAAGCGCCTGCTTAGGTAAGAGTACAGCAGCCAGGTTTGCATCCCCAGCATGCTGTGCCCGTCCTGCCCTTGTGGCACACTGCGATGACAATGTAGACTGGGCGTGGTGGCCTGTGCCTGTAATCCTAGTGCTCTGGGAGGCTGAAAACAGGAGGATCACTACGAGTCTGATCTACCTAATGAGACCCTGTAGACTCTGTATCCCCTATACTAAACGCAAAAAAACCCAGCCAACCAAAAACCAAACAAAAAATGACTGAACGAATGAACAAATGAATGAATGAAAATAAAATGGGGAGGAAAAGAGTAGAGAGAGGAGACGTGAGAACAAAGGCTGAGGTCTTGAGTGATGTACTTTGAAGGTAAAAAAAGAGGCCATTAGCTAAGAAATGCAGGCAGCAGCCAAGCTGCACAGGGCAAGGAAACAGAATCTTCCCTGAAATTTCTTGTAGGTTTCGGATTTCCAGAACTGTGACAAATTTGTATTGCTGTAAGACACTACCTCTCTAGTAATCTGTTACAGTATGGTTGACTAAACATGGAAATTTCCAATCAACCGTTATTTGGGGTTAAGAGCACTTTCAATAAAAAAAAGGAAATACAGTTTTCTTATCTTTATCACTAATGTGATTAGCAAGTAGTTTATCCTAAGTAACTATTTTCAAGGGACATTTAATAGAAGAACACAGAGGGCCGGCCAGATAGCTCAGTGGATTAAAGTGCCTGCTTAGGCAGTCGCAGGGACCAGGGTTCGATCCCAAGCATGCCATGCCGGCCCCACACTCCTGTAGTGTCTTACAGCAATACAAATTTGTCACAGTTCTGGAAATCCGAAACCTACAAGAAATTTCAGGGAAGATTCTGTTTCCTTGCCCTGTGCAGCTTGGCTGCTGCCTGCATTTCTTAGCTAATGGCCTCTTTTTTTACCTTCAATTATTATAATCTTTAAAACCCCATTGCATTGTGCACTGAGATGGTGATTGAGACGGCATGGTGGTGCACGTCTGTAATCCCAGCACTTGGAAGGCTGAAAACAAGGAGGATCACTATTGAGTCCGATCTGTGTAGGAGACTCTATAGACCCTGTACTAAATACATAAAAAAAAAAAAAAAAAAAGAAGAAGAACACAGGTAGTTTTATATTTTTCATGTTTTTACCCAACGGAGGCACTGTTAAGATCAAAGAAAGGGCAGGTGAGATAGCTCAGCGGACTAACGTGCCTGCTGAGGTAAGTGGTTGGATCCCGGGCACCACGTGCCTCGCCAGCCCCGCCACCAGGATGGGCTGAGCCAATCAGAGTCGGGCCAGGGTGGTGCACGCCTGTAATCCCAGGGCTGGGGAGGCTGAATGCGAGAGGATCACCACAAGTCTGAGCTGCGCAGTGAGACCCTGAAACAACCAAATACCTAAAACAAAACAAGCTCCAAGTGAAAAGGAAGTTTACAAGCAAAAATACATTAAAATTCATAAATATCATTCCTTTTCCCCCTTACACCTTGTATACATAAGCAGTTCTAACACTTTATATCCAAAACATCACCCAATTAATACATTTCTTTCCATTATAATCTTTAAAACCCCATTGCATTTTGCTTAAACATTGAAACACTTGCTTCACTACAAACCATTCTTTAAGAAGTTATACTGTTAATTTTATTGAAAAACAAAAGTTCACTAAATGTAAACATCTTTATAACAAACACCAGTGTACTCACTAGCCAGAGTTAATAAATAGTTGATATTTTGTCTGTACAGATACAAGTAGCAATTTAATTTAAGTATATGCCAACATAAGCAGACATTTTACAAATACAGTGATGTCTTGTTTCCCTCTCTGGTCCCAATGCTTAGAATTAATCACCAGATAATTAAATTTGGTGTTTAAGGGCCTGCTTAGACAAGCACAGGACTAGGGTTCGATCCAGGGCCCCACATGCTGCACTGGCCCTGCTCCTGGGCGTGCTGAGCCGGCCACTGAGACCAGGCCTGGTGGCACACGCCTGTGATCCCAGGGCTGGGAGGCTGAAACAGGAGAATCACTATGAGTCCAAGCTTTGTAGTGAGAACCCTTAGCAAATACATACATTAAAGAAAGAAAAGGTGTTTATTGTTTCACGCTGTTTTTAAACTTTTATCAATCCACATGTGTGTGTAAACAAAATATATTTTATGTGCTTAAAACTGTCCATCAAAGGTATCATTCTGTGTCTTGTTTTTGTCATTGGATATTACTTTCTTGAAAGTTCCATATTGATTCTTACATATTTTCTTTATTCATTTTAATTGCTGTACACTATATTCTACTGTATGAATAAACCACAGTTGATTTCTTTGCTTGTCCTTCTGATTGATGCTTAGGCTATTTATTTTGTTCTCCGTCATGATGCCCGAGTGAGCAGGCTGGTACAGGACATCTTGGACATGTGTACACCATTTGCTATGTAGATAAACAGTTGTGAGATCCTAGGGAACGCGTCTTTTTGTTCTTCCAAAGGAGGTTTGGCAGATTTATACTCCCATCAGTCAGCCTCTGAACTTGTTATTTTCAAACCTTAAATTTTCTCTAATTGTTATTTATGACAAGTGGGGTCTAATATTTTTTCATGACTATTGGACATTGTTTTCTGAAGTGAGTTATGTGTTCATATATATTGCCCATTCCTATTGTGTTTTGTTTTAGAAGTTTCATTTTTACTGTTTCTTAATTCTAATAATTTATGTTATGTTGTGTATATCTTCTCTCCCTGTTTTTTACTTTGTACAAGATGTTGTCATTCAAAAGTTTTAATAAGAATGATATCTGTGCTGAAGTAATAAATTTTATTTAAAACTAAATAATACTAGTACAAATTTTATATAGTTTATAGTATATTTCTGTACATAACAGTGTGGATTCATTTTTTCCCTTGCAACTTCTAGAATAATGCTTTGGGCAGGGTAATTAAAAATATTTTTATTTTTTCTAGGAATGATTATTTTTGTCATTATAACATTCTGACTTAAGAAACTTATGTTCAGTTTGGGATAGTCAAGATTCTGATCAGAACTCCATTAGCAGTATTTACCCTAGAATTCTTCTTGATAGAATTTTTTTCTTTCTAGATATACTGCATGCCATAGAAGCCCTTCAACCAGCTTTACATCAGCTAAGAAGGTTGGGATATTACCATGGTAGCTTTTCCAGGAAAAGAAAGGGTTACAATACAGAGGAAATCTTGCACTTAGAGCAGTAAGAAAACAGATCAAACAATGGAGAAGATTCCAGATTCTCGGTCAAACAATGTGAAATTTAACCTTGGCTTGCCACTTGTTAGCTTAGTAACCTTGTACCACATACCTTCTCTGATTCATACTTTCAATAGACAGACTAAATGAATTAATATATTAAGTCATCCACACAGTTTTCAACAAAAATTTCAATTAAAGTTATTAAATAGTAGTTATTACGTAGTTCCAGATGTTATATAATGGAAATAGAGATTTTAAATGTAATGGAATTTTAAATTATAGTATGGTTATAATATACTAAGCAGTACCTGTTCATTATTAACGAATTACCTTAGATGAGTTAGCTTTTTATTTAAATGTATTCAGTATAGGGTCTCCTACACAGCTTGGATTTATAGTGATCCTCCTGTTTCAGCCTCCTCAGAGCTGGGATTACAGGCGTGCACCACCATGCTCGAACTCAGTGGCCAGCTCAGTGCACCTGGGGTTGGGGCTGTTGTGGCATGTGGTGCCCAGGATCGAACCCTTGTCCCTGTGTTTACTTAAGCAGGCACTTAGTCCACTGAGCTATCTCTCTGGCCTGTTGTTTTACTTTTTTGTTGTTACTATACTAAGGACCAAACTCAGGGTCTTATACATGCTAGGCAAGTTCCCTGCTATTGAGCTATATCCCTTCCTATCTTTTTTTTTTTTTTTAAT
>NW_004524675.1:4813173-4824912 GCF_000260255.1 Octodon degus | reverse complement strand
TTTTGTGTGTGTGTGGCCAGCTCAGCCCACCAGGGGGTGGGGCTGGCTGGCATGTGGTGCTGGGGGATTGAACCGCGGTCCCTGTGCTTTGCTTAGCTTAGCTTGTTCTAAGTAGGTGCTTTAGACCACTGAGCCATCTCACCAGCCACTCCCTTCCTATCTTGATTTCTAGTTTCCATGGATTATCACAGGTTTGTGCAAATTTCGAGTATTACTGCCTAAGCCTATTTTTAAAAAATGTTTACTTAATAGCAGTTCATATGAAATTTCAGCTAATACATGAAAGCACTCCTATATATTTCATAGTGAATTTTTTTTTCACCTTATCCCCTCAACCACTTCAGCCTCCTTTACCCTATTCATTTGGTAACTCCCTAAACCTCTTAATATGTGTACACTTTCTTTTTTGTCTTAATTTAAATCCTGTAGGTATATTTGCATACATGCTTCCATATATATGCAAATATAGGACTTAAAATCATTAATTAAAAATGTTCTTATTTTCTCATTTGGTGTTACCTGGAGGAAATAATTTACATATTAGGATTTAATCTGTGTTTGTATTTTAAGTGGCAGCACAGTGGTCTATAATTTAGGTGGAGCATTGTCTACTCAGCAGTCTTCTAATCATTGAACTTTGATTTTGTTTTAATTTTTTGACACTACAGATAATGCTGTAGTGTCTTTGTATTTCTTTCTCTAGTGATACACTTGCTCCTTTGAGATAGAGTCCCAGGAGTAGGATTGCTATAGTGAGTAGGAAGGTTTTAAATTTTGATAGATTTTGCTAAATCTAGCAGCAAGATAAATGACTATCAGCAAGCAATGTAAAAAGATTTTATGTGGTATTTATAGAAAAATCACTTGTACACAACAGTTATGTTAGCATAACATGTTAGCAATAAGTGTTACTTTTTTTTTTAAGAACAATAAACTTCTGGTAAGGAAGTTTCAAACAAAGAAGCATTCCATTGGGATATGTTCTCCTTTTTAATTACTGTAATTGGGAAGTAGGGTTGGGCAGGGGGATGGGGATGGGCAAGAGTCTTGAAGAAGAAAGAATACAGAAATAGAACTTTTCCTGAGCTCACTTTTATCATCACTAGGTGACTTTCCCCTCCAAAGCAGTGCTGTCCTAAACAGGATGTGTGAGCTTCTTGGTAATACAGTCGTGTGCTGCTACATACTTTTCCTTTCAAGCTCACTGGTTATTTTTTGAGCTAAACATTTTGCAGTTTACAGCATGCTGACACAGTACTTAAATGTGTGCCCTACTTTTTAGTGGTCTCGAGTAGAGAAAGGGGAGCGTTCAAAGGACAGTCTATCTGTGAAGGTACAGATGCCCAAGTCCTTTCACAAGCATGTAGAGAAACTTCACAGTAAATTGCTCAGTGCACTAACTTTACAGTGCATCATTGTAGTTAACAGACTAGAATATCACGATTACAAACTTTATTGGAAGAAAACACTCTCTGAAACATGCTTATCAGACCATTCCTCTTCACAGGAAGAACATTAGCAGAGGCTGGTTAGTGTTTTTTTAAATGTGTGTATTAGTAATTTCCACTAGGGAAATATGAGTTCTATACATAGTAGACATCCAATAAGAAAGATGGATATAATCCTCACATTCAATTAAAGAATGTAATAGATGAAAATTAAAAGGAGACTGCTCAAAATGGTAAAAAAAATTAAAATAATTTTTAAACAACCCTGAAGATGAATCTTGAAACTAATTATACATAAAATTTTAAATTAGGAATAATTCAGACACTGAATTGCAAAATATTTGCAAGAAATACTATAATGTACATTAGTCTGTTTTATAGCTTACTTTCTCAACAAATTGAGAAATGTAAGCAATGAGAGAACTACTTTAATTTTCCCATCTGTTTATTTATTTTTTAAGAAGGATTTTTTTTTTTTTTTTTGAGTGGGCTCAGGATGCCTTCAGGGCAGGTCTGGTTTGCCTTGAGGATCTGGGGCTCGAACCTCAGCATCCTGAGCCTGACTGCTTTGTTTAAGCAGGCACTTAAACAACTGAGCTAAGGGGCAGGCCTCCTCTCATCTGTTTAATTTTCATTTTTGTTGCATCACAAAAAGATGAAAGCATTCTAGAAAATATTTGTATTTTACCAAGCAGTTTTCCATGTTATTCAATGAACAGATTCAATTTATTTACTTTTTAAATAACACTAATTCAAATTAACTGGGCAATGTCTTCATGAGGAGGGAGAGAAATTCTTTCTCAATTCCTGGGAAAAAATTGGGGATAGGGTACAAAATCCTCCTTTGCAGTAGCATTGGGATTGTCTCTTTTCATCAGTTCTCATTTTCAACAGACCTTGGGCCTGGTCCTTATCAGGGGAGTGAAGGTAGAGACAAGACGTATCTTTTAGCATGGGGCTGAGGAGGAGAGCTACATCTCTCCTTTTAAGTCTAAATCTTCAAAGAGGGTTGTGATTAGGGGTCATTTAAACTATCAGGCCAAGGAAATGCACACACCTTATACTGGTCAAAGGAGTAACTCACAGCTAAAGGAGAAAGTAATCTTTGGAATTCGAGTGAGCACACATACATATAAATAGTTTATAAGATCTGCCAAAATAGAATTCCTCATGGTTTCTGGGGACTTTTTTTGAGATGGGTTCCTTAGAAATTCAAAGCTTTTCTAACAAAGACTCCAGTTAAACACAAACCTAATAGAATTCTCCCTAATCGGCTCCTGTACTTTTGACTCCTGTTTTTAAATGACAGAGTGTGGTAGCTGTGTTCTATTTATAATTTGTATTGTTACACTATCTGTATTTTTAGAGAAATTGGAGGGAATAGTATGATTTACTGGAATCATGGTAAACATGGAAAAACTTCACTGAATTTATTTCAATAAAAACTAATATGACTTCTCCAGACTTGAGTTCCTTTTTTGTGGATGAGAAATCAAACTTTGTGGGTAAAAAATATATAGAACTCGGGAACCAAAAATATTTGTTCACATTCCAACTCTGTCACATATGTGTGTGTGTCATCCTCGGAATTTTTTTTTTTTTTTCTTTTTTGGCAGAACTACGGATTGAACTCAGGCCCTTAGTGCTTGCCAGGGAAGCGCTTATTCCACTAAGCCATATCCCTGGCCCCTATCCTGGGAAATTTTAACAGTCTTCCAGTTCTTACATTCTTTGACAGTTATGTGCATGATGATGTTTCCATACTTGTTAGTATATTAAGAGAGTTGTACAATCAATAGATTTCATACCCTGTATATGGCTTAAGTTTAAAAAACTATAGGGTTGAAAGTCTCTTAGCAAAGTCCTTTAACCTGTTTGACTTTTACTCATGTTCTTGCCTGTTTGAGTTGATTGGTCTCCACCTGAAATGTTTTTCTCCTCCATCCACTTATGGTCTCTTCACATTCAAGGCCCAGCTCAACTCTCATCCCCTCTGAGGCCTTTGTCTGAAAATTACAGGGAATATTGAAGAATAGCTGAACTTCCAAGATAGCAATTTCATTTTGTATTTCCACACTTAGCAATTTATATAAGCTATTTATTATGTGTAACTTGTGTTTAAATTATTCGTTTTCATATTTATTTCCAGTAAACACTCATGGAATCTGTGCCACATGTTCTGCAATGTTAAACATTATTTATTCAATGTTCCTTGGGGATGGGAATGGAAATCACTATCTTTCAAGGTTGTGGAAGATGGGATAAAATAACACAGTACGCAAGTGCCTGTCCTAGGTGATGACATAAATGTTTGTTTTGCTTTCTTTTTTGTAAGAGTAATTTTGAAAATTAGGAGAAAGAATGGACTGTTAACGTGTTCTCAAACTTTCGTGATAACAAATGATAACCTATCAAGATTTCTTTCATTGCAATAGTAAACATCTTGTGACTAGCACCACTGTCTTTAAACATTTTGTATCATCTTGGAGAGGTCACTTGTAAACATTTTTTAAACTTATTAACCTTAAGAGAATTCAATGGTCAAATGTTTGAAATACTGTAATTTTTGAAAAGCTGAGCCAGGCATGGTGGCACATACCTTTAACCCAGTGCTTGAGAGATGGAGGCAGGAGGATTACTGGGAGTTTGAGGCCAGCCTGGGCTACAGAGTGAGTTTGAGTCCAATTTGAACTGTATAGCAAAACCTTGTCTCAAAAAAATAAAAATAAAAAAA
The DNA here is from genome assembly GCF_000260255.1 of Octodon degus. Taxonomy (NCBI): domain Eukaryota; kingdom Metazoa; phylum Chordata; class Mammalia; order Rodentia; family Octodontidae; genus Octodon; species Octodon degus. Next base: position 4,820,730 of record NW_004524675.1, on the reverse strand, counting down.
GAGACGAAAGAAAAAAGGAGAGGTTCTTCATCCTCCTCTTTTCAAGGAGGCTGTTTAATTTATAATACAGGTATTCTTTTATAACATTATGTATTACATCCTGATATCACTTGGCTTTAATATTTAAAATTTTTTAAATATGTACACATTAAATGCAAATTTCTTATGAGTTGATAATACGTAATGTCATATATTTGCCTTTACTGTATCATATAGACTATTACTGTCTTTTGAAAAGTCTGCTGTGGTCCACCTACTTCACACTCTTCCCAAACACTGGCAATCATGGATCTTTCCCTGTTGCTATAGTTTTTACCTTTTCAAGAATGTCATAGTTTGAAGCATTGCATATACAGCCTCTTTAGGACGGCTTTGTTTATATAGCAGTAAGAATTTAAGATTCGTCCACATCTGTACATGGCCTGATACATCATTTTTATTATTGAATAGTGATTTGTGCATGTATATATTTGAATATTTAACAACATTCTCTTGTTTCACACATGCAATATCCTCTTATATGTTTCTGGTATTAATAGTGTATATATGTACACTATAGATAGATATAAATATAGATATAGATATCTCCTTCATTAGTCCCTGTTTCCTCCAGGTTGGTTTTCTTATGGCTGTTTTTGTGAGCTTCTGCTTTTATAATAGATGCTAAGGGCTGGGGAGATGTCTCAGTAGAATAAGTGTTTGCCTGTCAAGCACAAGGGCCTCAGTTCAATCCCTGGTTCCACAAAAAAAAAAAAAAAAAAAAAAAAAATACTTTCCTCAGGTATCTGTCCTGGCTGTCTCTTGAAGAGCAGGGATTCAAAAGTAGTAGCTCCCAGCATGAGTTCAACTCTGTGGACTGTGAGCCCCTTTGGGCTAGTCAGATTCACTGAGAGCCAAAAGGGAGAAGAAGGCTCAGAGTTTTAAGTTTAGTTCAAAACTGCAGTCTAACCTTAATGCCCATAACTGCATGAACCAGAAAAATCTCACTGTATACCTTTTCCAAAGAAAAGACTTGCCTCATCTTCTTGAAAAACTTTATTGAAATCTAATTCACATACCATAAAATCCATCCATGTACTGTGTATTATTCAATGGATTTTTGTACATTTACAGTTAAGCATCTATCATACCGAGTTTAGAACTTTTTCATCACTCCAAGAATCCACATACCCCTTAGCAGCCACAGCTCTCCCACCATGTGTTCGGTTCTCCACACACCCATCCCTATCCCAGAGTGAGGCAAATTCTGACCTGCTGTTTCTATGGATTGGTCTAATCTGAACATTTGATGGAAATGGGATGGCATAATTTGGTCTCCTCACTGGATTCTATCACATAGCATGTTTTCAGGGTCCATCTGTGTGGTAGCATGTATCAATCTTTTTTTAATTGCCAAATAATATTCCATTGCACAGCTATAAATGGTAGTGTTTCTACTTTTTTCTACTTTTTGGTTGTCATGATCAATGCCTCTACAAATAGTCGTGTTTCAGTTTTTTGTGTGTCCATAATTTCCTTTCTGTTCAGTGTATACTTACAGGAAGAATTGCTAGATTATAAGGTAACTAAGTTTGCCCATTTGAGGAACTGTTGTTCTCTTTTCCAAGGTATAGAACCATTTACAAGAGCTGTGTATGAGGACCACAGTTCACCATATCTTATGTAACACTTGACATTCTCCTTTTCATTATAGCCACTCAGCATAGGTGATATACTGTTGCATTTTGCCGAGTTTTAAACATATTTTCAATTATTCTTAATTTTAGTTTTACTTTCTTGCAATTTTCCTTTGCCTAGTATGAGTAATCTATGCTTTTTTTTTTTTTTTTTGGGAGCATCTACAGTGTAGACTGCTTCTCCCCACTGATCACTTAGCAGTAGTATTTGTGTCTTCTACATCAGTTATTTCTGGTCTAACAATTTCTAGCTACCAAAATTTCATGGTTTCTTGTCTTGTGTTCCACTTTCTTTGTCTTATTGGCTTTATGTCCTTTAAAAATACATATACTTTATTTTAATGAAGTTTTAGAGGGAAAAGTAGCTCAGTAGGTAGTATGATTGATTCACTATACTAGAAATTATTTTATTTCCATTTGCTCTATGGAGTTTATTTTTATTTTTAAAGGAGGATGAGGTTTAACAAATGTTTCCTGTTTCTGAGGGTAATCATGGCACAAAGCACAATGAATGAACCATTTGTTTCAGAAATAAATGAAAACAGAAGCATACTTGAATTATTCATGGTAGTTGTTTACTCATGTGGTCACTTAAAATTATGTGAGCATATCCTGTATCATTTTCATCTTTTAAGTTAATACAAGCTTTAACTTCATTTTTAAAGTTTAAGAATAGAAATGGTAATACTCATTTTCCCATACTCTGTCCCAGGCAGTATACTAAATATTGTACACACATTTTCTCACTTGATCTTTATGAGGATGTCATAAGTTACATACTTTGAAAGTATGATCAAAGATAAGGGAAATAATGGTGGGCTTGGGTGTTTTTACTTGCTTTTCTGATCCCAACACCAGTTCTGTTAACACTTTATACTGTTCTTGGGGACAAGATCACTTTATACTGTTCTCCTTTATTTGTTTGGTTCCTAAAGGTTGGTTGAATCTGCCAAATCATACATTGTATATTCTTGTGTTTACCCTTTTTGTGTGTGAGTCCATAGGTTTTATTAAAATATCTCTAAGCACTTTGCCTTTTAGGAACATATGAATTCTTAAATCAGTTTTTCCTAGTTGTGGATAAATGCCACATCATTTATCATCAGTTAACACTGATAATTTGATGTGAGGTAGAATGCTAGATTTAGAAGTCAATTGAAATATGCATTTTGTGATATCTGAAAAAGTTACAGCACAAAATTATGCTTCTTTGTCCAATGTAAGAGAAATAAAATGTCTCCTTACTTTGCAAAAATTTAGTTTCACATGGAAATTAAATCCTGAACAACTAATGAGTCACAATTGAAATTAAGGAAAAAATTAAACAATACTTACAATCAAATGAAAATGCAGATATGACTTACTGGAACCTAGGGGCACATTGAAAGCACTCTTAAAAGGAAAATATATAGTAGTGAAAACTCACATCAGGAAAAGAGAATGAGCACAGCTAAACCTTATGCTGCACCTCAAACTTCTAGAAAAAGACGAGAAAGTCAAGCCCAAAGAAGAAAGGAAACTATAGAGATTAGAGCAGAAATTAACACAATTGAAACTAAGAAAAATGATACAAGGGCCAGCCAGATAGCTTAGCAGACTAAAGCGCCTGCTTAGGCAGGTGCAGGAACACGAATTCAGTTGCTGGGGTGCCATGTTGGCCCCCTCCCCAAGGCACACTGAGATGGTAACTAAGACTGGTCGTGGTGGCCCATGCCTATAATTCCAGTGCTTGGGAGGCTAAAAACAGGAGGATCGTTATGAGTCTGGATCTGTTTAGTGAGACCCTGTAGACCCTGTATTAACTAACTAAATAACTAAGTAGATAAATAAATAAATTGTGCCCATAAACAATAAGAATTTAAGAAAATAATACAAAGAATTAATGAATTGAAGAGTTGGTCCTTTTAAAGAAGAAATAAAATTGATAAAGTCCTAGCCAAAATTATTATTATTATTATTATTATTATTATTATTATTTAATGAGCAGAATATATTTATTGAGAGAAAGAAAGCTCCTGTCCAAGAGAGGGACAGGAGGGGGGCCCGAGTGGGTAGTTCCCTGGGAAGCTGTCTCTTCCAGGGACTTTTATAGTGTAAAACCATGTGAGGCTAAGGTAAAGAGAATGGGAACTTGCTTAGGTAGGCAGGACATGGGACAAAACTATGGTCAACCAATGGGATTACATGTGGGACAGCGTCTTTTCCTGTTGGGGGTTGGAATGCGGGATACAGTCTCTTTCTGTTGGGGGTTGGGCTAGTGACTCACTTGGGTCTTTCCAGGTGATTGATACCAATTTAGAATATCAATCCCAGGTGCTACTTGTTTAGCATTTGTTTGGCCTTTAGGTCTTTAGGTCTGGTTCACAGCAGGAGCATCCTTCCCTCCCACAGTTGTAAGGCATCTCATCTTCTGTGCTGTCTCCTTTGAGGGCCTGGCCCTGTCTGACTGCCTATAATATTTTTATCTAACTCCGCTGCCTGCAATACTCCCCCCTCTGAAGAAGTAACCTGAATTGCCGTGAAGGGAAATATGGGTGAAGACCGCTCTGGCTTCTTCACGCTGAAATGGGTGTTAGTTGTTCACTGACAGTCAGATATATTCTTCAGAGGTTTTATCTAAAGGCTCTCGATAGATGACAGGCATTTTTCTCTTGGGTAGACCTATAGCTTTGAGTCTGGAGGAGACAATGCCAAAGAAACAAGTCAAATAATCACAACAGGATAATTATGAAAAAGATGAGTTGGAACTTTTTGTAGGTCTATTAGCAAATATCTCTTAAATGTGAGGTTTAATCCCTTTTATCTTTTATGGCCATTGTATATTGGCTCAAACAAACATGACTCTAAAAAGGAAAGTGCAAAGAGGTGGGAAAATTAGGAGTAAAGTTAAAGCAAGGAAACTGAAACAGAGTAGGCCTGACATTCCCTCTAGCATGTAGAGAGGGATCAGAACCAGTCCATTCCAGTGAAACCTGTCCTCCAAGTCTTTAAGAACGGTTGCCGACCTAAAGTTATTTAACTGGCAAAAGGAGTCCCATGTATAGTATACAGGCATGTATATTTTTTTAAGTCCGAGCTGGCTAAAAGTCCTGTTTTACAAAAGTTTACATAAAATCCACTAGGAGGCTTACTAATGTTACTCTTTCTAGCGCTATTGTCTAAATTCAAGGAATACCAGTATATTTAGGAATACCAGTTCAAATGCAACATATACAAGGGCAAAACAGTCGTAAGATGTCCCATTAAAGAAATATAAACTTGTAACATTTTTGTATTTTAACTTAGATTTACCAACAGCATTTTGACTAACATTTTCATAAAACCATATAAAAGAAAAAGCATAAGCAATTGTAAGCACTTTTAACCAGACCACATGAGACAAAACTGTACCAGACAAAGCATGAACAATTATGAGTAATGGGCAAAGACATACTAACATTTGAAGCATAAAAATTTGTTACCTAAGCAAGTCCCAATCCTGAATTAATGAAAGAAAAGCAAACTCATGCCTCCATCCAATGATCTCGGTGGGAATCTCCAAAATGATACAGGGAGAAAAACTGGTCTTGGGTGGGTGACCTCCAAACCATACAGGAAACCTCCAAATGACATAGAGAAAAACAATCTTCCAACCTGACCTACACGAGTTCGTGTTCTCTAAAACCGAAGAATGAATTTTAGGAACAAACGGAGTTTATGAGCAGAATATATTTATTGAGAGAAAGAAAGCTCCTGTCCAAGAGAGGTACAGAAGGGGGGCCCGAGCAGGTAGTTCCTCCCAAAATTATTAAAAAATGAAATAAAAAATTTATGCAATAAGGAATGACAATGGTGAAATTAGTATATATCTTACGGAAACCCAGGAGATCATCAATACCTCCTTCAAAAATTTTACTCTCCTAGCATGGAAAACACGCAAGAAATGGACAGATTCCTAGAAATATATGAATTGCCAAAGCTAATCAAGAAGATGTAAATATTCTGAATAATACAATCTCAGTCAATGAATTGAAAATTTAATTAAAAACTTACCAACAAAGAAAAGCCTAGGTTCTGATGGATTTCTAGGTGAATTCCACAAGTAATTTAGAGAAAAATTAATGCCAATACTTGTCAAACTCTTTAATGAAATTGAAAGGGGAGTAATGCTCCCTAACTCCTTCCCTGGTGGCAAGTATTAGCCTGATACCAAAACCAAAGAAAGACCCAAATAAGAAAGAGAACTACAGTTTAATATGCTTGATGGACATACATGCAAAAATACTCAGTGAAATAGTAGCAAACAGCAAATCATTAAGAAGCTTATACATCATGACCAACTGTGATTCATTGCAGGAATGCAGGTATGGTTCAGTAGCCACAAATCAATAAATATAATACATAATTTCAACAGAGCCAAAGACAAATACCACATGATCATCTCAAGAGATAGAGAAAAGCTTTTAACAAAGTCCAACACACACGTATGATGAAAACCTACAGAAAATCAGAATAGATGGTCTTTACCTCAACCTGATAAAAACCATCTATGAAAAACTAACAGCCAAAAGCATACTAAATGGACAAAAACTGAAAGCTTTCACTTTAAAATCAAGAACAAGACAAGGATATCCACTATCATCGCTCCTATTCAATGTAGTTCTAGAAACATTAGCTACAGAAATTAGACAAGGGAGAGAGAAAAGGAATTAGGATAGGAAAACAAGAAGTGAAATTATCATTATTTAAAGATGGCATGGTACTCTACGTAGAATACAAAGGAGGTGAAAGATTTATGCAGTGAAAATTACAGTATTGTGCAAAAAAACTAAGATTTCAGAAAATGGAAACATATTCCTTGCTCATGGATACGAAGAACTAACATTGTGAAAATGACCGTACTCCCAAAATTGTTATACATATTCAATGCAATCCCAATTAAAATACCATTAGTATACCTCACAGATCTAGAGAAAACATTCTTAAAGTTTATCTGGAATTAGAAGAGCTCTAAATAGCAAAAGCAATTCTGGGCAACAAAGACAAGGCTGGAAGCATCACAATCCTGACTTGAAATTACACTACAAAGTTACTCTGATAAAATCAGCATGGTACTTGCAAAATAACAGACCTGAGGACGAATGGAGCAGATTAGGCAATGTACACACAACTACAAACACACTGAGACATCTTATCTTTGACAAGAGGGGCAAACATGTTCATTGGAAGAAAAATAGCCTCTTTAACAAATACTGCTGGAAAAACTGACATTCCACATGCTGAAAACTAAAATTGGACCCAGGTCTATCACCATGCACTAAACTAAAGTCAAAATAGATTAAAGATCTAAACATTAAAAAAGAAACACTAAATCTACTGGAAGAGAAAGTAGGTACAAATCTTGAAGATATAGGGGTAAACAGAGAGTTCTTGGTGTGGAGAGCTTCTTCCTAACCTGCGCCGGCGGGACCAGTCCCAGCCCAGGCGCAGCGTTGGCCGGACCCTCTCCCACCCCCTCGGGCTGCCCCCCACCACTCCGCCATTCCTCCCCGACCCCTTCCGCCCAGTAGGAATTTCTGCCGAGTTCCGGGAACGCCCAGACCCAGTCCTACCCAGGTCCGCAGTGGAAAGGAGCTGAGCACAGCAGCCAGACCTAAGCCAGACGCAGCTGGATAAGTCCAAACTCCGTAGAGTTCTACCTGAACTTCAGTACGTGTGAAGGTTATAACTACAGCAAAGATCTACAACAAAGGGCAGAGGACAGTGCTACACAAAATGATGAGAAGGAAAAAATGCAACCTCAGAACCCAAGCCCACCTGTAACAAGTGCAGAGGACACTAACACAGAACAAATTGGAAATCACACAGCTGAAAGCAATGAATAAAAAGCTTCTGAAATAAA
>NW_004524675.1:4805037-4806527 GCF_000260255.1 Octodon degus | reverse complement strand
ATAACAGCACAATCCATAATAGCTAAATCTTGGAAACAACCCAAATACCCATCAACTGAGGAATGCATAAAAAAGATGTGGTATTTTTATAGAATGGAGTATTACTCAGCTATAAAGAAAGATAAACTAGCAGAAACTGGAGGTAAATGGATGCAACCAGAGAGCATACACATAAGTGAAATAAATCAGACTCACATGTGTAAACATCATTTTGTTTCCCTAGTGTAAGTACCTGAAAAAGTAAGTAAAATTCAAGAAGTATAATAGATATTGTGAAAGGGAAAGAAACTGCTGAAATGGAAGGAAAAACTGGGATGAGTGAAAGGAGAAAAAAGAAAGAAGGAATGGAAAAAATATCTTTTGGTCTGGAAAAGGATAGTTAATGCTTACATTTTTTTCTTTTAAGTTTTTGGAGCAATTTTGTATGCTTATATTTGGTATTCTGAACAGCTAATTTGAAGATAACATGCAAAATAACAACCATTGTCGAATTCTTATCATCTTGTTTAGTGAAATTCTATATTGTTTCTAATGTTTTAAATTATTTTTTATTTTCTTTAAAAAATTTAGTTTCAGTTGCATGCCATTTCTACTTTAAGCAGTAATTTGTTGTAAAAAGGGAAACATTAATGGCCATTTTATGACACATACACACACACATACACACAAAATTTAGTTTCTATTTTGAGTTGTCTTTGTTAAGTTCCTCAGTTGCTTTATTGTTCTGAATCTGACAAGCATGGCTGATTGCTATCTGAGGGTGGGTGTGGTTGAAGAGATGATACTGAAATCTAACATTCTTTCCAGGTTAATCTCATTCTCCTCCATCTCTTAGTCACTTCACTGAAATAATTCATAGAAAAGCTCTCAAGACAAAGGGAACGCCTACTGAAAGTCTCCAAGGAGGGCATGGAATGTGGGCTCTGGGCAGGGACATGCCAGGAACCCTGAGGAAGCCATTGTGTCTGCAGTGCAGAGAGCAGGCAGCTGCAGATAAAGCTTAAGAGCTTGGGCGGATGGCTCCTGCAGGGCACTGAGGGCGAGGCCAGTAGTTCACAGTGCAGAGCTGGTGAGTCGGCCTTGAGTCCTAAAGGGCAGGGAACTTCCATACACCCTGCAGTTTAGCCCCCACTATTCTTTCCTCAGGGAATCAAAAGAATTGGTTTGGTCCTGAGTCTCGAAGTTTTGAAGGGTAGTGTTCAGACATTGGAGGATTATTGTTACTTTAGGGTGACATGCCGGTAGTCCTGAGTAGCCTGAAAAGGATATCTTCAATATTATTTTTGGACAGAAGCACACAGATTATCTTATGTGCAAATAATAGCCGCTATTTAGATTTTCCTGAACATTTGAGCCATCAGCACTAATACCACTGAATTGAACACACTTAGTTAAACTACCTTTATTTAATTTTTCCATGGTATCAAAAATGCTAAGTAGCATTTAAAGTCTCTATATTTTATGTTCCAATTTTATAATCATTTGTAGAA
>NW_004524675.1:4785998-4804937 GCF_000260255.1 Octodon degus | reverse complement strand
CTGTGTCATTTATAGTTGTTACTGATGATGATAGCTATTATTTTTAGGCATTATGATAGGAACAGCAACCATAGACTTGCCCTGGTCAGCCTTAAATCCTCTTATATCCAGTTGCTATAGATCTTAGTAGGGATTACTAAGTCTGGCCCTAGGTTTGTTTAATGAAACTTGACTCTGGCCACAACTTTTCTTTCCTGCATCCTCACTCAGTTCCATTTTCCCACATGCTCTGAAACTGCACACTTTGTGTTTTGGCTCAGCCTGCTGATCCATTAGTCAAAAATGCCTATCTCCTCTTTCCCCTTTCCACTGTGATGGTTCAGTAGGTAAACAACACTTTCGGCTTCTAGCTTATGATGCAAATATGACTTTTGCTAAGGTTGAGGTGTGAATAAAGAAGTAACGGTAAAGAATAGTCTTCTATGTTAACCTTCAAAAAATAGCATAATTAATATTAAAATTGGCTTCTGGATAATAAAAATGATTGTAAATCAAGGAATTAAATAATAAAAAATGAATCAGTTAACTAAAATAGGTAGCAAACATTATTCCCTATATGAAAAAACTGACAAATGACTTTCAAAATACACAAAGAAAAATCAGTAGTGCTGACAGGATAACTATAAATTCATAAGTTTAGAAGAATCTTTAATACTTTGCTTCTAGAAAAAATAAAAATGGAAAGGATGTCAGTAGTGATACAGAGGATTTAGTACTATAAACTAACTTAACATTTGAAAATATAATTAAAATTAAAATTTAGCTGGTGTGATGGGGCATGCCTATAATCCCAGCACTCAGAACTCTAAGACAGGAGAATCACTGCCAGTTGTAGGCCAGCCTGGGCTACATAGTGAGTTCATGGCCAGCCTACACTACATAGCAAGACCCTGTCTTAACCTTCCCCAAAGAAATTAAATTAAAAATTTTAGAAACTCTACTCTAAAACAGCAGAATATATATTCTATTCATGAAACATTTAACAAGATAAACCACATTTTGGGCCACAAAACCAACCTTAAAAAATTTAAAAGAAGAATAATCATCCAAAGGACATTCTCTGACCATAACAGAATCAGACTAGAAGTTAGTTATAGAAAAAGACCTAGAAACTCCTTCCACATTTTTGGAAATAAGAAAAATTCTAAATTCATGTAATAAAGGAAAACTAGATGGGATTTTGAATTAATTTAAAATTCACTATATTAAAATTTTAAGCTAAAACTAAAGCAATTCATAGCGAAAAACATATAGCCTTACCTAAGTATGTTAAAAAAGAAAAGTCTCATTACAAAAAAATCAGAGAGCAAATTCAGGTCAAAACATGACTGAAGCAAAGTTTAAAAAGTAGCAAATGTTGGCAAGGATGTGAACAAAAAGAGCTCTTGCACATTGTTGGTAGAAACAGTGCCACTATGGAGAACAATATAGAAGTTCCTAACAAAGTTGAAAATAGAACTATCAATTGCCCAGTTATCCTACTCTTGATGTGCAGTGCATGCAAAGGAAATGGTATGAGCATACAGAAGGTGTCCGCGCACGTCCATGCTTCTTGTAGCACTGCTCACAATAGCTAAAAGATGGAATCCACCAAGATGCCCATCAACAGAGAGTGGACCACAAAACGTGAGTCCATACACTCAACACAGCAGTAGCCTTCAAGAGGAATGGAATCTGGCCATCTGCAGCAAGACGGAACAGGAAGACGGACACCATGTTAAGTGAAATAAGCCAGACACAGAAAGACAAGTGTTACGTGTTATCTTTTGTATATAGAAACTTAAAACAAATTGCAGTGAAAGCAGCACAGTGATTGCTAGAGACTGGAAGGGTGTTGGAGTAGGCTGCAAAGTAGAAGGGGCTGGATATGGTTGATGCATTCTCCACGCATGTAAGAAAATATTACAGTGAATCACATTTTTGTCATTAATACATGTTAAAAATAAATGAAACAACCATATAGAATAAATATTGAAATAGAGGGAAAAAGTTGGAGGAAGCGTATTATCTGGTTTTAAGAGTATTATAAAGTTATAATAATTGAGATCATTTAGTATTGGCAATGAAACAGTAAAAGTGAAGAGAGAGAAACTGATTCTGTAGAGTTGTCCTGGGCCAAATAAAAGAGGAAAAAGAGAAAAACAATGGAATGCTACTTAGCCACAAAGAAGGATAAACTGCAGTTTTATAGGTAAATGGATGCAAATTGAGACCATACTCATAAATGTTTTTTTTTTTTTTTTTGCGGAACCAGGGATTGAACTCAGGCCCTTGCACTAGCCAGGCAAGCCTTTATTCTACTGAGTTATCTCCCCAGGCCCCATACTCATAAATGAAATAAACCAGATACACATTTGTAAACACTGCAGTCTCACTAGTGTGAGAAGCCAGTTCTATAAGGTCTCTTGCATACACACTGTTTTTCCTCATTTGGTACTCAATGTGACCTTAGGATTCTGCTAGCAAGAAGGCCACAGCCAGATGCAGCCTCTCATCCTTACACTGTTAATAGGTTGGGGATTACTAGGTTCTTTGTATCCTAAACAAAGAAATGAGGATGCACAGTAGCAGTAAGATAAAAAATGTAACTGAAAGAGAAAAGACAGTATACACTCCACAGAGTGGGAGTAGGTCAGTGAGAAGAGTGCTGAGGGGTCTTGGTGTTGAGGGGACTTGGTGTGAAGGGTTTTAAACGTAAGAGTTTGGGGTGGGATTGAGAGTTTGCTCTCAAATATGATCTTGCCATTAAGCAGCTTGACTTAGCCCTGCTGTCAAGCAGTAGGGTTTTTGGCCTTCTATGGCCCCTAGAGCAACTAACTATCAAAGCAGCCAAAGTTCACAACAGAGTCAAATCTGCAGAGTTAATGACATAGTAATCAGGATTGGGGTCAGCCAAGGTTTTCAGAAGAACACCAGGCATGTGTGCATGTATGTTTGTGTGTGGGTGGACTTACTGTATATAAGCTAAGTTACCTGATTACCTTTTCCCACTGTCGGTAGACCTGAGCATCTGGAGATGTACTATAGTGGGACCCAAGGGAACTTATGGGGTAACAGAAATTAGAGGGATTGAAATGTTGGTTATACTAAGCTATGCATTTGTCAAAAGTCATAGAACTGTACACTTAAAAGGGGCAAGTTCTCACCTCAGAGCCAATTACTATGCTCAGTAACAAAACAAAGTGAAACTCAGAAAATTAACAAGTATTGAAGAGGATAGGGAGAAGTTAGAACACTTATTGTTAGTGTGAATATAAAATGGTAGTATGCTCTGAAAATGGTATGGAGACTTTTTCAGCAAAAATAGAATTACCATGTGATCCTGCAATCCCACTTTTGGGCATTTATCCAAAAGAATTAAAGACAGAATCTTAGAGATTTTTCTACACTTATGTCTATGAAACATCAAGAGAAGGAAGCAACCCAGGTGTCCATGGACTGATGAATGGATAAAAAGAATGTGGTCACACACATACAATGGGCTATTACTCAGACTTAAAAAGAAGACAATCTTAACATATTGTCACTTGGTTTTGGGGTGCTGGAGTGTTCTTTTAGAGGTGATTTCCAGATTCTTCTCCTAGTAAAGAATTGGTCCACAAAAGCACACATGATAGCAAGGTTTTATATTTATTAAGGGTGGGAAAAGACAGGCTTTGAAGGACAATTTTGGAGAAGGTAAAATTAGGGAAAAAAGAAGTATACTGCACAGGATGAGAGTGGGCTATCGAGGGGATGCTAGGGATAGCTCAGTGGCAGCCATCTTTTTATTTTTATTTTTTTGTATTTATGATTCTGGCCTCACAGCTATGCCATCCTACCCATGTGTACTCCAGTTTTCCTGAGAAGTCCACATGCAGGACTCTAGGAACTGTTCTGCACATGTGTTCTGGGCTTTGTAATTAACAGATCATGTCTACTTTTCCAGCTAGCTTTAGCCACACCCAAGCCCCCTCCTTCATTTTGTTAAAACTTGGATGAACTATGAGGGTATTATGCTAAGTGAAAAATTAGTCAAGTTGCAAAAATTAGTCAAGAAATGGCTGTGACTCATCCACATGGCTGACACTGACAAGGATCTACAAGCTGAGGTACAAGGTCTCAGGATAAATCCTGAGGGGATTTGACTGACCTTATCAAAAGCTACAATTCTTGTTACATAGTTCTTGCTTTATCTTGGTCTTAGCCATCCAGCACAAAAGTATAAAAATGAAGTATAAGAAGTAAAGCCATATTATTATGCTGAGCTGTAAGAAACTCGTCAACAACTTCTGACATCGCCAGTCATATGGAAAACCCAATCTATTATGGACTACTGGACTATTTTGGAATATTTTGCTGAATCCTATTATGGACTACTGGACTATTTTGGAATATTTTGCTGAATTCACACACCTATAATATTTAAATGCAAAACTAAACAAAAAAGGGGACACAAATGAATGACCATTTTGTATCTGTATATTCAAAATAGTTAAGTTATATATATATATATGTATATATATATATACAGTTAAATTCTCTTAAATCAATGAATAGAGGAATTTGTTCTAATAGTGTTTGTAAATAGGTTATCATGTCTGCATCTTGTACAACAAATAACCACTAAGAAAACAATATGCAATGTATTAATTATTGAAACTGTCCTGCTAATTTGATTTGAAACTGTCTCATTGCTATTTGTTTCTCAATAAAATTATGGAAAAAAGAATCAGTTACAAAAAGACAAGTATTTCATTATTCTTTTTTTTTTTTTCGTAATTCTATGTATATCAGGTATCTAAAGTAGCTGAGCTAATAGAAATAGAAGTAAAATTGTGGTTGAGGAGATAACCTGTATTAATCTCACAATGTCTCAACCAATTTAGTGTTAAATATTTATGCAAGTTTTTCTTTTCCTTAAGTGTGTGTACACTTTTTGGCATACTGAGCCCGGAACACTTCTTAGTTCTTCTTCTCAGACCTTCCCCTCCCTTCTCTCTGCCCTCCTTCCATCTTTTGGTTGCTTTCCTTTTGGCAAAAGATCTATTTTCCTGGTTTATTATCTTTTTTTCTACTTATGTGTTGGCTTCTTATATCAGAGAAGTTATGTGATATTTAAGCTCATCTGTCTGATTTAGTTCACTTAACACTATGGTCTTAAGATGCATCCATCTTCCTAAAAATAATTCATTTTATCTTTTATGACAGAGTAGGACTCCTTTGTGTATAAATACCACATTTTCATTATCATCAGTCTGTTCATAGATATGGAGGCCACTCCCAAGGCTTAGCTACTATGAATTCTGATGCCATAAATGTAGATATGTATGTAGTACTATAATATAATGTCTTTAACTCATTTGGGAAGATATCTCAAAAGGGAATAGCTGGGTGAAGTGGATTTTTTTTTTTTTCCCCTTGGAACTGAGGATTGAACTCAGGCCCTTGCACTTGCCAAGCACTTATTCTACTGAGCTATCTCCCTGGCCCTTCAAATGGAATTTCTAATTGTAGTTTTTGAGGAATTTCCACAGTGATTTTCATAATGGTTGTACTCATTTACATTCCCAGCAGCAATATAGAAGGGTTCCATTGTCCTCAACCCCTACCAAAGCCTCACCAATGTTTGTTGTTATTTGATTTCTTCTTAAAAGCCGTTCTTTCTGGAGACAGATGGAATCTTGGTAGTGTTTTCATTGGCATTTCTTAAATGACCAGATATGTTGAACATTTTTTTTACATATGTATTGGCCATTTGCACTACTGAGAAGTGTTTATTAGTTTAAGTTGCTCATTTGTTGATTGGTTCTTTTATCTTGGAGAATTTTACTTTTTTGCATTCTTTATGTTTCCTAGATATTAGTGTTCTGACTAAGGAATAGCTGGCAAAATGTCTTCCCATTCTGTAGGTTGTCTCTTCATTTTGTTGTTTTCCTTTGCTGTGCAGAAACTTTTTTTTGTGCAGAAACTTTTTAATTTGATATGATCAACTTTGTTGATTCTGGATGTTATTTCTTGTGAAACTGGGGTTCTATTAAGAAATTTCTTGCTAGGCCTATGTCCTCAGAGTTTTATTTATTGAATCTCCCAGCAAATTACTTCTGTTTTAATATTGATATTTTTATCCATTTTGGTTTTAGGTTAGTATGTGGTGAGGTATATGGGGTCTAGATTCAGTCCTGCCAGGGGGACAGTCAATTTTCCCAGCTGCATTTGCTGAAGAACCTATATTTCTTCTAGTGTGTGTTTTTAGTCCTTTTGTCAAAGATTAGATTGCTGAATATGCCTCGTCTTATTTCTGTGTCTTTTATTCTGTTCCACTGATGCAGATGTCCTTTGTGCCATTACCATGCTGTTTTTACTCACTCTAGCTTTGTAATATAACTTAATATCTTAGATTGTGAGGCCTCCTGCCTTGTTCCTGTTGCCCAAGATGGATTTTGCTATTCTAGTTCTATAGAAATTTCAAGATTGTTTCCTCTAACTCAATGAAGCATACTCTGGATATTTTGATTAGGATTACATTAAACCTATATATTAACTCTGGAAATATGGTCATTATGGCTATATTTTTTCTTTAAAAAAATCTACATTTTTCAAAATAATGAGTGCTTTTAATTTGATTTTGTTTTTAACCTTTGTATCATGATGTTGTAGTTCTTCACATCAAAAAGTAGAGCCTGACACAGTGGCGGACATGGGCACACTGAGACGGTGATTGAGACTGGGTGTTGTGGTGCATACTTGTAATCCCAGCTCTTGGGAGGCTGAACACAGGCAGATCACTATGAGTATGATCTACATAGTGAGACCCTGCAGACCATTACCAAAACACACACACACACACACACACACACACACACACACACACACAATAAAAAAGTAGAGTCTGTTTTTACACCCTGGGTATTAGTCTTAGCCAAGTAATTTGGCTGATAGAATGTGTCAGAATTACTCATCAATTCCAAGCCCAGAACTCCAGAGAACTTTTATTCTATTCCCTATGTTGGATTTCTGAGCCCACCATGTTAAAAACTCAGGCTAACTAGTTGGAGAAAAGATTGGTAGCTTTGTCAATCCTGATGCCATCTAGTCAGCCTCTGCATGCAATTGAGTTACCTCAATACTGGCATTTGACTGTGGATACGTGGGGGAGGCCAGCTGCAATCACAACAGTCCGGGGAACTTGCACTGTTGACTACAGAATCAAGAGAGACTTAAATGATTGGTTGTATTACTCTGCTAATTTGTTAGGTATTAATCACTACTTACTACAGAAAGTTTTCATGGAATGGTATTTTGAAAATGAATAGGAGTTTTTTCTTCTTTATTTTTGTCTCATAGTGGTGGTGGAGGCCTCCTCTTTCCCTTTGGAGCACAGTATTCCTCAATGTAAAGTAGAAAGCCCGTGTTTTAGGAGCTCACATGTTCTCTGGAAAGGTACTATTTGTGCCAAGGAAATACTGGAGATGAATAAAGATTTGGGGACTAATTCTTTATAGCCTAAAGGATACCAAAGCAAAAGACTGTTAATACTTTTACTCCCTGTACTACCTTTTGACATTCAGCTGTACATTGTCTCATTTTGTTATTTAATTTTTCATGTTTTGATGCATTGTTTCTGGGTTTGTATAATTGTGAGCTTAAAAAGCAGATACCACATCCTAATTATTGGGTCTCTTCCTGCACCAGTTAGTGGAGTGCTTGCCATTTAGATGTTTTAAATTAAAAAGGAGAAAGGAACAGTGAATCACTGAGATGGATTAGTGTAAAGGGGGTTTGGAGAGGGTCAGGTATTTTCCACAGTCATCCACTCCAGACCAGAGTGGGTGTTGCACTTTAATTGTGGTATCCTGGATGAATGCCCAGACTTAATTGTTGATGACCCTTCCTTTTCTGCTAGTCACTGTTCAGTACAACAGGTTTATAAAAAATTTCATGGAAGTCCTGAAGAACCCAGATGTGACACCTCTGGAGGCTCAGTGTCCACAGCACAGCAAAGGACTGTAGACAGTGAACAGTGGATGATCTCTCTCTCTCTCTCTCTCTCTCTCTCTCTCTCTCTCTCTCTCTCTCTCTCTCCCAGCTCAGCCCACCCTGGGGTGGGGCTGGTGCCACATGTAGTGCTGGGGATTGAACCCTGATCCCTGTATCCCTGCACTGTCTAAGTTTGCCTAAGCAGGCACTTTAGACCACTGAGTTATCTTGTTGGTCCATCATCTCTTTGCTTAACTCCTTTAGGCAAAGGTTTATTTGGATTTGGCATGCTTTAATCCAGTGAGTGTTTTAAAGCCTGCTGTACTGCCTGACCTCGTGCTCTCAGGGTCTGTATATCTACTCTCCAGTGAAATGGGTAGGGGAGCTATTTATGTCCTAGCACTGAGGAAGGTTAGAGGAATCACTTTAAAGGAAAATTAAAATCTAACTTTTAAAGTTCCACTTTGCAGCTCCAGTTACAAGATGGGTTAATCTTTATGGATCCTGGAATATGAAATTAAGTCACATTCCTCTTCTAGATAGTGGAGAATGCACTTATACCAGAAAACATCCCTAAGTTAATTTCTAAGACCCTTTCTTCTGGGTAGTTCAAAGAAAATGTAAGCTTCATGTCTGTGCCACTGTAGAAGCCTGGGAAGGTTAGAGAGGTGCTCACTGTTAAGAATAACACAACTGAGGCTTTGTGAGGTCCACTGGCCCCAAGCCATATAGCACAGACTTGAAAGGCCGTGGATACAGACTCCAGACACCTCCCTCCCTGGGCACAAACTTCCTCTATGCTTGATGACCATGCAAGTAACCATCACTCACATACCCTCCTGCTAACTGTTCCTTGTGGGCTAAGGGTGCTACCTTGCAGTCTTCTCTGGGCTGACTTCCTTTGTTATCCAGAAAAGCAGTTCAGTTTTTTCTTTTCCCCAGTTCTTTCAGAAAGTTGTATTGCTAGCTGGAAATGTTACACAAGTTCTTCCTCCTTCCATTAGCCAGCATGGTTGAGTCCATTCCGTTCTCTTTGCATTCTAGATATGTTTTACATGAGGCTAATGGTAGAAGTCTTTTCTTTTTTTATTTTCTTTATTTATTTATTAATGTACTTAGGACAGAGTCTACAGGGTCTCACTACTCAGCTCAGACTCATAGTGATTCTCCTGTTTTCCATCTTACAAGCACTGGGATTACAGGTGTGCACCACCACGCCCATCGCTGTCACAGCATGCCCCATGGGTGGGGCCAGCACGGCATGCTGGGAATCAAACCTGGCATCTGCCTAAGCAAGAGCTTTAATACGCTGGGCTATCTCGCCAGTCTGGTAGAAGTCTTTTTCATTCCCCATTGTCAGGCTGATGTCTGATTTAGGCTGTCCTATTGAAAATCTGTTTGATTTTTGAACCAGAACTGAAGAGAATGCTTTTTGATTGTTCCCTGGTGCAGGACCTGTGAATAATTTTCCTATGCACCTGACCTAGCTCCATGATTGACAAGTCATGCCCATTTGCCTGGCCCTCTGGCTGTAATCTCCTGCCTCATAAATACTTCTTCTTCTTCTTTTGGTCTACAAGGTCTACAGGGTTTTACTGAGTAGATCGGACTCATAGTGATTCTCCTGTTTTCAGACTTCCAAGCTCTGGAATTACAGGTGTGCGCCAGCATGCCCAGTCTCCACCACCCCGGGGCGGGGCCAGCACAGCATGCCCAAGATCGAACCCCGGCCACTGTGCTCTGCCTAAGCAGGTGCTTTAGTCCGATGAGCTATCAGGCTGGCCCAACACTTTGTTTTAAATTGGAGAAACAATACTAGATGCAGAGAGTGATTTGCTTAAGGCTTGCCTGTAATATTGTGACATTGCTGGGACTAGGACTTGATGCCTGACACAAGGCTGTTCCTTTTCAGTGACATATTTAAAATCATATCATAGCTTTCTGGCAGAAACTCTTGGGACCTAAATCAAACACAGAATGGAGAAATGAAAAGAAATAAAGTTATTAGCATCTAATGAAAACCTTCAATGAATTAGGCACAGCGCCAAGCATTTTTACATATTTCTAAAATTTTAAACAAAAAAGTAAAAAAAAAGCCCAGTAAAACAGTTTCAAAACAGGCTAGTTAGGAGAGTACAGTAATAATAATTAATACATTGAATATTATATTCACAGGGTTGTTCAGAGTATAAGATATAGGAATAGAATATTGTCCAGAAAAGTATTAACACAAAACTTTCTATCAGTGAAATAAGAGAAACTAGCTGTATGACTATCTTAATTGCCGTGTGTGTGTGTGTGTGTGTGTGTGTGTGTGTGTATTTTTTCTTTTCCCTTTCTCCCATCAGTTTTTCTTTTCCTTTGGACAATTTCTTCCTTAGTCACAATATTTTTGTACATATTGGATCGTATTTTGCTCTCTCAATTTCTCACACTAATGAGACTATTTTTTAAAAATTAATTTTATTGAGAAACAAATAGCAATGAGACAGTTTCAAAACCGATTAGTAGGATAGTTTCAATAATCAAAACGAGACTATTGGGCCGGGGATGTGGCTCGGGGCCGGGGATGTGGCTCGGTGGCGAAGCGCCTGCCTAGCAAGCGCGAGTCCCCGAGTTCGGTTCCCGTTACCAAAAAAGAAAATAGTGAAAACGAGACTATTTTTATATATTTTTAAACCTCATTGAATTCTCTCAAAAACCCAAGAAAAAGAAAAAAACAAAAACAAAAACAAAGGCAAAAAACCCAAGGAGGCATACTGTCATTGGATAGCTGTTGAAACTGGGCTTAAGGTGATTACATAACTTGTTTCAAATACTAGTCCCCAGGTGGGGAAGCCAGCATGCATCTGACTGTGGGTCAGCCGAGCTTGAAGTAAACAGTGGGGCGCGTCCCCCCCCACAGCCGGGCACCTTAATAAGCACCCCTGATCTGATGAGACGTGGGCAGAAATTAGTTACGATTACAGCCTTTGATTTTTCTTGTGGTGGGAGGGAAAGGACTGAAATATTATTTCCTCAGGGATGAGAGCAGGAAGTAAACATGGTATTCTAAAGTCCCAACTCATACTGTGAAAACATGATCATTTCTGTAAGCGTAGAGGGCCGGTGAGATAGATCAGCAGACTTAGCGCCTGCTTAGGTAAGTGCAGGGAGTGGGGTTCGATCCCCAGCACCACATGCTGTGCTGGCCCTGCCCCTGGGCGTGCTGAACCCGATCCTGAGATCAGTGTAAGTGGCGCATGCCTGTAATCCTAGCACTGGGGAGGCTGAAAACAGGAGCATCACAAGCTGCGTGGTGAGACCCTGTACTAAATACATTTCTAAAAAATGCATGCTCATCTTATATTTCATAAAGTTTGGGGTTCCCGTGCTTATGTGAGATACCATTACTCCAGCAGCTCTTTTCCTTTGGCCCTCAGACTTTCTCTACAGACACTATTTTTATTTTAATCTAATCACTTTCATTTGTTTTCTACACAGATGTTTTAAAAAACTTGTACATAATATGCTTCCAAAACACTATTGGACAATAGCTATGGATTTTTTTTTTTTTAATTTTTGGAGACAAGTTCTTGCTATGTAATCCAGGCTGACCTTGAGTTTGTGGCAATCCTGTCTCAGCCTCCAGAGTGCTGGGATTACATTCACATGCCACCAAGCTGCACAAGAATCCTGAAATTATCCACATTATTAGAATCTCTTTATGCCTAGTACTTCAATAGATTGGATCACCTTCAGATGAACTGTTCATAGAAATTAAAGTTACAACCAAATGCATGACTATCTTTGGGCTCCTGGCCAATGAATAGGCGATGTGTGTGAAAGAAAACAGGCTTACAACGTGGGACTGTAGTCTTTTGTGATTATGCAGGGCACTGACCTCATTGATTCTCAGTCAAATTAATTGCCAGGTTGTGTTTTCTCATCACGGAAAACTTCTTTTCCCAGTTCACACCACGTGGGTTATAAGGAGAAAACAAAAGCAAAACCTGCTCCCCACACCCCAAACCCCCTTCTGTTAGGGGCTCCCAAGTGGACCCCAGAGAGCCATCAGAGGGCTGGTCCTCGTCGCATACCATACAGAGGTGGAGGGCTTGTTGTTCTCAGCTCTCCGCCTATTAGAGGATACCCCTATTGTTTCTGAAAATGCTGACCAGGACCCACACTTCCAGCAAAAATCCCTCTAGCCCTACAACAGCTGCAAACGCAGGAGCAGAAGCAGCAGATAAGTGTTTTGATAAACTGCAAGATGGACAAGGCTTGCAGTGCCCCCAGAACTGCTGATACCAAATGCCTTTAAGATACAGCCTTTCCCATCCTAATCTACAAAGGAAACAGGAAAAAGGAACTTAAAACTCCCTGTGCTCAGACAGAAATGAGACTGCCACAGCCTGCTTCGTTGCTGTTCTTTCTTGTGTCTGACTTGTAAACAAGAGCCTGTAGAACATGCAAATGGAAAGTCACGAAGCTCTGGGTTTCTGAAGGGATCCTTGGGGCCTCATGCACGCCTGTGGATGCTGGATGGAGAAATTTGGCAAAGCATGGACTCTTTAGCTAGCTTAGTTCTCTGTGGACTCTGCTTGCTCCTGTCTGGTAAGTTTTGGCTTTATGTTTTTAGTTTTGAAGTTTTTAAAAGCACAGTGGCTTCTGGGTTCTCCCACCAAATCTTCGATCTGGTTAGCAGGGGGTGGCTATGGCATCGGGCACTGTTTCTTTGTGATTGTCCATTCATTATATGAAGGGATTGAAATTCAGAGTTCCCGTGCCATGAGCTAGCTTTCTAGCGTTTCTTTCTGGGTGATTGCCTTGTCTGATGCCATGGGCTGAGGACAGACTGAGTCACTTTGGTGGAAGAAATATGTTTACTATGGTATATTATTTTCTGCTCCTCATTCAAAAGTGCCTCCTTAGTAATAAACAGAACAAAACCTGGTCTAACCTGCTTGAAGGAAAATCTTTAGTAAGTTTATTTTTGAAAATGAAATTCATGCTTAATATTATGGGTACCCAGCTAAGGTACTGTCTGTCTTGTCCTTTTTAAGTAAGAACAGAAATGCTTTTCTACAAATATTTCATAGCTGAATTGTGGTCAAATTCTGGTGTCTTTCTTTTATATTGGGGTTAAGTAATTTTGGGCTATAATTTTTGTTTTATTTTTTAAAAATCTGGCATATAATAACTCATGCAATATTTATTGGGCCAAAGAAGCTAAATCTTAGGCAGTTACCAGGATCACTGGGCACAGGAGATGGCTGGAACTTGCTATGGCATGGGGGCGGTCAGAGGAGTGCGCTTGGGCTCAGTGCATACACTGCACAAACTCTTTACATGGTGGCGTGCTGCTGGAGCTCACGTGGTACACATGACCCAGACCTGAACGATGGATCTCGAGCATGTTACTGCCATTGGCCTCCCCCAATTTTAATTTTTATAATGAAAAACTGACTTGATAATGAAAGTGAATTTGGAAAAATACATTGAATTTAATGGTGCTGGCTATCATTTAGGGGGAATTTGATTCAAATATAAGTATTTGTTATGTTACTTTTATATTTTTCTATGTTTACAATACAGAATCTGCAAAAAAAATGCACACACTTCAGAGAAAGAAAAACTCATATATATATTTTAATACTAAATTATTGAGACATCATGAGATTAACACAAGTTACCTTTGGTCCCTACAGTTACAAGAGGTGCTCCAAGTGGTGGCCTCTACCTTCCAGACATTTATTAGTATGGCCAAGTGCTGCTTGTATAACTTTGGTCATGGAGATTGCTGCAATGTATTTGCAGTTTCTTGTCTAAGGGTCAGCAGTATAGTGGCTTTTCTGTGATATAGGATATCTTTCAAGTCTCCCATAGACAAAAGTCCACAGATGCTAAATCTGGGGAATGTGCACCTTATCCAAATTTTTCTTTTTGTGAACTATGCATACAGGTTTTCTTTTTGGTAGAATCTGTGTTAAAGTATTAAAATTAACCCAATAAGATGATAGAATTATGTATAAATTGTTTTTACTGCTCTTCAGTTTTCTTTCAATGTCCAGTGTATTAGAAATGTAAACATCTTTGGGGGCTTGCCCCTTAGCTCAGCTCTTTAAGTGCCTGCTTCAACAAAGCAGTCAGGCTCAGGTTGCTGTGGTTCGATCCCCAGAAATGTAAACATTTTTTAAAAATAAGATTGTAACACAAGTTGCTGAACATGAAATATCTGAACATGAAAGATAACGGTTTCAGTATTTATGTAGATTTTTGTATTAATTTTGAAATTATTGTTTACTCCAATATTATGCACACTTAAATAGCCTTATTCCCCACTTTTGGTTTGCTTTCTAAGTGCTATATTTATCAGTGACATGAAATCTGGAGCTGATTCTCCAACAGGGTTAGAGCAATGCAAAGCGTAGGCATCTGCAGTTGTTCTGATGTACCTTTTAGTTTAAGTCATACAACTGTTTTTACACACACACACACACACACACACACACACACACAGCTGTCCTAATTTACTATTTTCCTATAAATGATTTTTACACTTAGTAAGATAAGCTTAAAAACACATTTATAAAATAAAAAAGGGGTTATGGGAAGGCTGGGGATATAGTGCAGTGGTAGAAAATGCATGCCTAATCTTGAAAGGCTCTGGATTTGATTCCCAGAACCATTATAAAAAGTTATGTGATTCAAGGCTGGAGAGAGAGATCAGTGGTCTAAGTGCCTGCCTGACAAGCACAGTGACTTGGGTTCGACCCCTGGTAACGATACCATGCCAGCCTTGGAAACTGTGCTTGCCCCAAAATCAGGCCCAGTGGCTCACACCTGTAATCCCAGTGATGGGGAAGATGAGATAGGAGGAGAACTATGAATCTAAGCTGTGTAGTGAGACCCTGTACCAAATACATAAATAAATAAAAGATTAAAAAAAGTTATGCAACTCAAATAGTTGTTGTATGTCTAGACTTTAGTTCCTTAACAAAGACAGCAGTGCATCAGGAGTACGAAGACCAAGGAGAGGGAGCAGGTCATCTCTCTTTAGGACGAAAAGGCACATTAGCAAAGTTGGTTTCTGGGGTAGTCTGTTGGGTCGTAATTTGCATTCTTGATCTAAGCCTCAGTGAACATGACTGCTCAAGGCTTGACCACTGCAGCAAGACTCTAGCTTGTGGACATCTACCACCACAGGAGTCTTTTCTTCTTGCCAAACTCTACTAGTAGACTCCAGTCATGGAGCAAGGCACTTTCAACCTACAAGTTTATTGCTAGTCCAATGAGTTTCAGACTTCTTATTCTGAATAAAGAAAAAAATATTCTACCTTTGCCTCAGTGAAGAATGGTTCTAGGCAGTAGAGAGGCTGACTGCTCATGAGAAGCTGGAAGAGGCATGTGGCTTACATGAGCTTCCCATGAACTATTGCAGATTCTTGTGCCTTCCTTTCCCATTTCAGTGAGAATAATTGCTGATTACAGCTCATAAACAAGTTCTAGTGAATGTATTACCTTTCCTTTGCCCTCTCATCCTTGCCACATCAGGCTTCTTTCTCACTGCAGAAGTGTGTGTGTGTGTGTGTGTGTGTGTGTGTGCACTCTCCCCAATCACTTTGACTTTCTGTTCATCAGGGAATGTGCTATATGATCAACTCTGATATAGTCTTCACCTTCATCTCCCTTTCCTATCTTGTCTGATCTTTTAAACAACAAATGCGTTCAGAGAGACCAGGTATCTTGTCTGAGGTGACAGAGGCAATGTAGTTATTCAGTCAGGAGCATGTTTGAGGTGGAACCTCCTCATTTGGAATGGTCTTGGAAGGCTAGATTCAAGTCTGAGTAGCCAAGGGGAGGTCTAGAAGATGGGATCATTCTTTGGAATTCCTGTATTCTCAAAGGAAAGAATTTTGCTTTCTTCGCAACTGTTCATTTTAAGTATTATATTATTGGGAGATCTTAGCATTTTTCTTTGAGTCTTATTCTGGAGAGTTTCTCGGAAGTGTTTAGTTCTTCAAAAACATCTCTCCAGAAGGGATGGAGTCTTATAAGTCTGTTCCAAAAGAATGTGTTATGTTGTCTGGGGGTTTAGATGGGTGGCCTGTGAATTCTTTTGAAGTGATCAGTTTTGTCTCCTGAAGATCTCAGAAGATACCTTTTTGATTGCATCACATGTTTATTCCCTGTAGATGGCTTACTGATGAGTGTACAGAGTCAGAATTCAGATACACGTCTCTAGGCTGGAGAATGTGACGAAACCAAAAGATTCCACTTTGGATAGATAAGTGTCAAGTTCTGCTCTTGGGTTCAGAAAACTAAATTATGTATGTTCACTTATGCATGCATGTGGG
Organism: Octodon degus; assembly: GCF_000260255.1. NCBI lineage: Eukaryota > Metazoa > Chordata > Mammalia > Rodentia > Octodontidae > Octodon > Octodon degus. The sequence continues at coordinate 4,788,639 of NW_004524675.1, read as the reverse complement.
AGAGAACTGATTTGTTGAGTGTTCCTGTGAATGACACCCAGGTTTTAGCGATAAACAAAATTCATTGCGTCAACACATGCTCTCATTGCTAAAAAGAAATACAGTATAATGTCCAAATCATAAATTCTTTCAGTGTGCAGCTTAGAACATCCCCATTAAATGCTGAAGAGCCTGAGAATATTGATTGCAAATCCGCTAGGCGAGCTGAAGGAGGTAGAAGCATGGATTATGTCACAATGTTGAGATTATGTGATCAAAGCCAAAAATAAGCTAATTACTTGATTTCTGAAAGCCACATTTTCTTCATCTTTTATAGATAACTATCCATTTCTCAGGGTTGATATAAAAGGACAAAATGTTACATTGCATGTAAATTGCTTAGGCAACAAGAACTCTCTTATTTAAATTAAGCCAGTTTACTTGAAGACAAAGTGTTACTATGAAACAGACATACATTACCTAATACATGAAAAGTTCTGAAAAGTCCGAATGCTAATTGAATCTTTTTTTCATTTCTGTGGCTCATAAAATTATGAATATTTTTATCTCCATTTGTAATTGATTTCTATAGAGGTCATGACTATAAATTTTTAATCCTACAGATCCCACTCTGAGTTATTTACATTTCCCTTCTTATAACTATAAAATTTGCTATTTCATAAATCAAGCATATTGTACCTTCATAATGATAAATTATTAAAGCCTGATATTTAAAAAAAAGTGTTACTACGAGGACCACTGCACTAAACAAAGCTGATCTGATCTTTCCCAGAATGTGGACATGTGTCTCAGCACTGCGTCTCATAGTTGTGACGTTCTTCTACATAACCTCAGCATGAAGCAATCCCTCAAGTTTTGTACCTGCTGCTCCTTGCTTTAATAAGTCAGAAGACTCCACCTGCTGTGGACTGGCTTCCCTTTCTGATCCATTTGTCCCTGCTCATAGCCCATGCAATTCTACCAGGCCCGTCTGTACAATCTATGCATTATTTCCTCTTGGTTGTTGTTCTTGCTGGTCTATCCATTTCAAAATAAGCCTTTTCATTTCGCTCTTGTAAACACAATTCAACTAAACTTGCCTGGGCAAACTCTTCCTGCTGATATTTTTCCTCCAATTTTGTGTAGGCCACAAAGGCAGTCTTTTTCAGCTTTGGGTTTCTAGATTTAGTCCAATTAGCCTCTCAACTCTTTTCACAATAAATGTTATTTCTTTGGCCCTTAGTACTTTGATGTAATGTGTAGCAATTTTTATTGAATGGAGTATGGTAGTCATAGTAAGAAACTATTGGTAGCCCATGGCAGCCCTAAAGGAAAAAGGGAACATTATAGAGTTTCATCAATGTTGAAATAATAGTTTATTAATAGACCAATTTCATATACATTGCAAATAATATTTATTCTTCTTTGAAAAATTTGGTTATGTTAAAAGTTTCATGTAAACATAAGAAGAGTCTTTCTTTGTGGAATATAAAAGAGATACTTCTAGTATTTTAACTAGAACTTTGCTTAGATTAGGTATTTTGTGGAGGTTGAGTATTACATATAACATATGTTCATTTTTCACCCAGTAGACATTTATCATGTTTTTTGGCTAGCCTTTATTTATGCATCCTTCGTATACTCATGCATTCTTTAGTCAGTAGTGACTTACAGAGGGCTTCTCTTAGGCTGTGTGCTGTACTAGGAAAATAAACAAGCTGAGGTGTTTCCTTCTTTCTAAGCTTATGTTTTAGTGGAAAAGATAGATATACACAGATGAATTATAAAATTCTGTGATAAATTATGTAGCAGAGGTATTATATAAAATAGAGGTTTTCACAAAATCTATAGGGCTATAAAAATTTGATACAAAATGAAGCAAAACATCTAAATTAAACATAAATACTTCTGTTTATTTTTTTGCTGCTGAAGATCAAACCTAGATTCCCTCACATGATAGACAAACTCTAGTGCTAAAGTAACCCCCAGCCCTTAAATAACTAGTTAAATATTTAAAAGTAGAGTGACAATTTTATTGATTGACAAGTTGAATACAAAGAAAACAAATGACATTTGGAAACAATCTGTAGGTTAATTTTTTTTCATTTTTCCAAATTCTTAAAAATAGTCATAAATATTGTCCCAAACATAGCTGATTATGTGTTATACATAGCCAGATGACACAGTGGCTCATGGCTGTGATCCTAGCACTCTAGAAGACTATGGCAGGAGGATGACAAATTGAACCTGGCCTTGCCAACTGATTTGACTTAGAGAGACCTTGTCTCCAGATTTAAAAGGCTGGGGATGGACTCATAGCTCAGTGCAAAGTCCCTGGGTACAGTCCCCACACAGGAAAAACCAACCTCACAAACAAACAGAAAAGTCAAAAAATTTTGAAGAAGCAGATGTGTGAAAGAATAGAATAAGCTTAAGCAAGCTGAGTAAAACTGGAATATTATAGGATGGAATAGACTATTAAGGTAGAGGTCGGGTCAGGAAAAGCCTTGTAAATCATTTTATTTTATTTTCTAATTAAGTTTATTGGTACAGTTTAGATATGCATGATGATCAAGTTCATCATAGGGAATTTGTAAAATAAAATAAATACGTATACATAAAAAAATAGAGAGAGCTGGGTACATAGATCAGAGGAAGAGGC
>NW_004524675.1:4782411-4785898 GCF_000260255.1 Octodon degus | reverse complement strand
TATCATAGGGAATTTGAACCTGCACCTTATCTGTCTTAGTTTCTCCTTCTCCCCTCTAGTCCCTTCCCCTCTCTTCAACCCCTCTTCAAGCCCTCCTTATTTACAAGGCTTTGGGTACATTTTACCATTGTTTTTTCTTTCTATTCCATCCACCCTCCCAATTTCCCTTTCCCTTTGAACAACTGCTTCCCATCTCACCATATCTGTTATACATTTTGTTTCTTATTTACACTTTCAGTTTCTCACACCAGAGATGATGCAGTATTTACATGTGTGTCCAGTTGATTTTTGCTTAAGAGTATGGTCTCACAGTCCATCCGTTTAGCTATAAATGTCTCAAGTTTACTATTCTTAACTTATATCTCGTTCTGCTCATGTTGAAATTTAGCAGGGTGCTTGTCCTATCATACCTGGTTTATGCTTTGGAAAACTCACTGCAATCATAGGGTGTAGGATGGACCAATGTGGTGGACACTTGTGGGCTTGGGTCAAACCTGGAAGGGTTAGAGAGAGACAGAATACTCATGGCTTTAGCATTGTAGATTGGATAGTGGGGGCATTATTCAGTGTGCTGGGTGACATAACAGAAGGAGTTGACTGGAGATGGGCTGGAATGGAGCAACTAACCACTTTGTACATTTTGATTTTGAGGTTACTTGTAAAGGGGGATATTTAGCAAAATTTGTCTCTTTGGATCTGAAGCCCTCGAAAAGCGAATTGGGTAAGGGACTGAAATCTAGAAATCTTTGATTTATGGAAAGTGAGGCAGGAATCATGAATACAAATTAAGATTTAAGTTGACGAAAAGAGAAAAGAGGAGATGGACAGGGGGAGACAGTAACAGTCAGGCTGGAACAAGCCAACCTGATTTCTTTCCTGAGATGTTAGAGAATTGGTGTTGTGATAAAGATAGATGGAAAGAATTTTAAGAAGGGGGCAGCAGGCGACACTCTCCAGGGCTGGCACAGGGCAGCAGCCTGCAGATGTGTTGTTTACTGAGAGTCTGCCCCACTGGCAGCACTGGGAGCCAGAGCTGGGAGGGGTGTCAGAAGAGCAGCTGGCATCGCTCCCAGCCTCCAGGAAAGGGAATGTCTAAAGTTACCTCCCTTATATCTGGAATTTTTAACTGATAGCCCAGTTCCCACCAGTCTGGCCAGATTATTCCTTAACTCACATTGAACATGAAGAATGATTTTTTGATCTATCCTTGCCTGCTGCCCTGTAGCCCATCCTGACAGCCTCTGTTGATCCTTTCAGGAATCTGTCTTCTCTTTGGCTCCTTCTCAAAGACTGCAGCAGCAGGTGTGAAGACATGGATCTACCAGATGGGCAGAGTGCTCTCTTTCCAACACATCTGCTGATTGTGTGTGGACGTGGTGGGGAGTACGTTTGCACCACCTGGTAGTGCCATGTCTAACATGGTGTGCGAGTAACAAAGATGGGGAGAAAATGTAAGGACCAGCCAAAGCTGCCAGTCAGGCCCTCATGGGTAGCTGCTGTTTGCTCACTGCTTATCCCTGCCCCTTGTCCAGGCCCGACCAGTGAGGTGTGCGTTGTGGTCACACCCATCTCAGCAGATCTGTCAGCTTTCCCGCTTTTGTTAGAGGGTGATATCATGCTTCCTGTGGGGAGCGCTGGAAGACAATGCCCCGCCACTTTCCTCCAGATACAATAGGCGGAGTCAGGAAGGCAGTATTGACATTGCTGGGGCTGGGGAGGCGCTCGCTGTTCTGCGGCCGTCAGATGGTGAACCAGCTTAACCTTGGCACACGGGGCCTGGCTTGTGCAAGGCGTCTGGTTGCAGAGCCAAAGGGGACTCCACCCTGGGGACAGGAGCACTTTAGACATCTGGGAATCTTGGGATGGGCTTCAAATTCCAACACTTGTGTGAAAAACAACCACAAGCAATAGCACCAATAATAACAAAAATGACCACCACAGATTAAATGCCTCTAGGTGCTGAGTGTTTAGTTTGATTTTAAATTTCTCACAAGAAGTTGGTGTAATGTACGCCTTTGTTCCTTTTTAAATAGGTGAGCAAAGCAAGGCTCCCAAAGCTTAAATGAACTGCCCAAAGTTTAGATGTGGTGGATCTATTATTTTGGGTTGCCTAACATTCCTGCTTTTGAAGAGTGGATGTGCCTTCTATAACTCTGAATAGACTGTCAACTACTGATCCAGCATGTCCTATCCATCTGCGGACAGTTATTGCATCAAACGGAAGATACAGGAGCCTGTGGAGCCAGTTAGACTGTTTCCCTGGGCACTGACAAGGACTTTGAAAACAAGATACCTCTTTCTTCACTGAGGACACTGTAATCCTGGAGCTGCCAACTTCTGAGGTCAGGGAAGGAAGAAAGCTGGGTTTTAGTAGGAGAGCATGAGTGACAGGCACTAGGGTGGTGTTTGATCCCTGGGTCCATTGCTTTGAAATCAGAGACACTTCTCTGCCTCTTCCAATGACATGGGCCAGTTTCTTGGATCTGCTTGGGTTATTTTGAGTTGGTATCTGTCTCTTGAAAGTGAATTATTTTGAATGAGCACATGTCTCATTAGGAAATGGTGGAGACAAGATTTAAACTGAGAATGACTTAGGCTCATTAAAGCATCTCACTGTACTGTCTTCCAACTAGTGTTTCATGGTCACCTCAGGCTAATGAGGTAAAAATGAGGCTAACAGCACGTATTCATGTGGTTATGGGAAAGATTTCAAAAGAAAAGCTACTTAAAAGTACTTGCTACAGGCCTGGCCAGATACCTCAGCAGACTATAGTGCCTGCTTAGGCAGAGTGCAGCGACTGGGGTTTGATCCCCAGCCTGCCATGCTGGCTCTGTGCCCAGGGCACGCTGAGACACTGAATGAGACTGGGCATGGTGGTGCGCATCTGTAATTCTAGTGCTTGGGAAGCTGAAAACAGGAGGATCACTATGAGTCTGATCTGTGCAGTGAGACCCTGTACTAAAATACATAAAAAAGTACTTGCTACATTGTTGATACATGGTCAGAAATCAATAAAAATCAGATGTTCTTATTCATTTGCTTTTCCATGGGCTGCAGTCTCTGTGTTACCTTATGCAGTCCTTCTAATGCATGTCGCTGCCTCGGAGGGCACACAGTTTATATTCAATGTGGAGGAGACTCTCTGGCTTCCCTTGGTGATCTAAATCTGACCATGTGTAAGGGATAAGGAGCAAGAAGTTAAGAGCTGTTTGTTCTTAGGCTTCTATTAAAAAAAATCTGGCTTGGGAGGTGAAGAAATTCCTTCCTGTGACCCAACCAGCTGGCAAGACAGGGCTCCCCTCTTTTCTCTTGGTAATCCCAATCTTCCTCTTTCCTGTGGATGTTGACTAAGCAGAAGTTCTACAAGGATCTGTTATCTGCAGTTCCCTTCATTTTTCCTGGTTCTTACATATTGAATCCAAGTGGGAGCGGCCTCACTTCTGATTGAGCTGGTTACTGGTTTTCTAGACCCAATCTGAGTGAGAG
>NW_004524675.1:4781160-4782306 GCF_000260255.1 Octodon degus | reverse complement strand
AGAGAGAGAGAGAGAGAGAGAGAGAGAGAGAGAGAGAGAGAGACTGAGAGACTGACACAGACAGACAGACACAGACAGACAGACAGGATGACAGGATGAATAGCTCTGCCCGCATTTCACTACAACTTTCTTCTAATTCCTTTTTCCCATAGTCTCAATTTTTTGTGTTCATAACCCTTGCAAAGCACTTTCTAATCTTCTGGGGCTTATTTAAACACCCACTCATTTTGCAATTAGTAGCTCCCACTTCAGAATCAAAGGAGGGTGGTGGTGGCAGGTGGTTGCTGTCAGCAGCTTTTTAGATACGGGTCTTGGCTGGTCGTACCAGCCTCTTATGACTCTCACTCCCTCATCTGAGGCAGTTTCCAAGCATCTTCTTTCAGACCTCCATGTCTCTGTGTGTGCTGTTTCCTCTGCTCCCTGCCCTTCCAGCTTCACTTGCCTGGCACACTTGTGCTTAGAGGCTTAGCTCAGCTACTGCAGTGCCTGTAGGGGTGCAGGCCCTGCCTTAGCCTGAAGGAAGCATGTGTTCTGAGGTAAGAGGCATCTGTGCACACAGGCTACCGGGGACATGACCACAGGGACTAACACTAAGGATCTCTACAAAGGTACACTATCAAGTTGACCATTGCTATGGATAGAGTGCTCCAGACTTTGGGAAACCTTATGAAAGGACAGCCAGAAGTGCTCCCCTAGGAAGAAAACATGTGGCATGCTCCATTTGTCATCCTCTTGCTCTGTTCAAGGATTGTATGGATAGGAAGTAAGGTGCGCTTCACTGGGCTCTGGGTGAGTGTCAGAGAGATTGCGTCTGCGGAGAACTCAGACATGGCCTCTGCAGAAGTGCCTGGAAAGAGCTGGAGTGAGGGGCGTGTTCACACGGATGCCCAGGGGCTATCGGATGCACCCCATGCTTGCTTCTGTCAGACTACTTAGAACACTAAATTGTAGCATGTGGTTTATTGGTTTTGTTCACTGGCCATGAGCTTTGTTTGGTATTTCAGTATTCTTTAGCACAAGGCATATCTCGTACACTAGGGCTAGTGTTAGTACACAGCTTTCCCTAGATTTAATGCTGAGTCAGGGCTTCTTCTTCTTCTTCTTCTTCTTCTTCTTCTTCTTCTTCTTCTTCTTCTTCTTCTTCTT
>NW_004524675.1:4749360-4781060 GCF_000260255.1 Octodon degus | reverse complement strand
CTTCTTCTTCTTCTTCTTCTTCTTCTTCTTCTTCTTCTTCTTCTTCTTCTTCTTCTTCTTTCCTTTTTCTTTTTTATGTGTTTGATACAGGGTCTCACCATGCAGCTTGGACTCACAGTGGTCCTCCTGTTTTCAGCCTCCCACACTGGGATTGCAAATGTGCACCATCACACTTGGTCTTGGTGGCTGGCTCAGTGTGCCTGGGGGGCAAGGCAGGTGCGGCACGGGGTGCTGGGTATCAAACCCCACTCCTTGTACTTTCCTAAGTGGGCACTTAGTCTGCTAAGCTATCTCGCTGGCCCTTTCTTTTCTATTATGTGTAATGCTGCTTGCCTGAAAGATAGCTTTGTGGCTGTTTAGCAGAACACTTTTGCTTTTGTTTGTGTGTGTGTATCATACCAACCATATGACTTCATGAATATTGATCAATATGAGGTCAAGAAAAAAGTTGTTAATTAAAATTAGTTAACAGAATGAATTGTATATATAGCTTGTAGACTTAGTAAGAACCATGAAAATGATGCAGGAGTGCAGCTCATGCTTCTCTCCCCACATGAGTCAGCCACTTTGATCCTGTCCTTTTTAGAACTATATATGTGTGTAATATATATATATATATATATATATATATATATATATATATGTGTGTGTGTGTGTGTGTGTGTGTGTGTGTGAATCGATAATATAAAAGCAATTTGGGCATGGAATTAGGCCTACTCTAGTGACACAAACACAGCAGAAGAGGCTCACGGTGATCTAAATTCTCACAGTGTTACCTTGGACTTTATTCTTGCCTCTCTTGGGAAAACTGCAATGTGAACATTTGTCAGTGAATCTCCAGAAAGACACAGTCTGCCCTGTGGAAACAGTGAGCATCCTTAAGAGAAGGCCTGGTGGTCACTGAGCAAGACAGCAGATAACGTATGTTAGTGGAGGGTGGGAAGTTGGGGTTATGCATTGATTCAAGCTGACATTTATCTTTGCTGTCTGAGAGGCCTTCATCCCAAGGCAGTTAAGAGAGGGACTCAAAGGCACTCAACCTCTAGGAGTTTGCCATCTAGTGGGTGAGAAGCCCTGCTTTATTAGAGGCAGACGGAAGCATAGCAGCTCCGGTGAATAATCCTGGGAGAAGAGAGGATGGTGTCTCACCAAAAGGTTGACATTTGAGAAAGGCTGGGCAGAATTAAGCCTTCAAGAAAGTCAGGAATAACCTGAGAGTGAAGTTTTAGTTAAAAGGTATTGGAACATGAAATGACTTGGAGGCCAAAGACTTAAAGAAGCAGAAGATTTTCTCGAGATTTGAGGAGTAAGTTAGAATATGTGGTGGGGTGAGTGTTCTGTGGGCAGGAGTGGGAATCTGTGCACGTCAAATGCTAGGCTCCAACAATAATGTCAACGGGACAGCAAGCTGCAAATATTTACGTTTTAAAACTTAAATTATGAAGCCAGTTAAATCTTTCAAAAAAAGAAAAGAAAGTCAAGAGCAGAAGCAGAAGGGAAAGCATGAAAAATGCTTTGTGTGGCTCTGTGGCTGTATTCCTGGGTTCACTGGAGGAAGTGGTAGGGTTTAAAGTTGGAAAAGTGGATGGAGAAGAAGGCAGTTTACCTTGTAGCTGGCTCAGAGGCCGGGACAGAGACTTCCATGGAAGCCCTAAGGATGTAGTACGACGTTGTGTGGCCCAAGCCTGGGAAATACAGTAGGACCTTGTATTTTACAAAATAACAATGTAACAAATTAAAATTTTAAGAAAAAATTCCATTATTCCCCTGAAATTGGTATTATGTAGCAACACTTCATAAACACTAGGTTAAAAAAACCTCAGTGAAATGTTTTAAGTCTTAGTTCTCCTATTCTACATAGTAGTGTAAGAATCCCTTAAAATATCTCCCCCATTACCATATAGTTGCAAACCCTAAATAACCCTTTAATTCATGCAATCTGGAAACCACATCAGAGGAAGTGGAGAGTGTCAGTGATAGAACACTAACATACTCCTTGCACCTTGAACCAATGATAGTGAAGGGAAGGGCCTGACCATTTCCCTCACCAGCTTAGCCCTTTAATTGAACTTGGGGGAAAAATCATAGACATAAGAATCTTCTGGGCTGTGAGCCATCTCTCAGAAAGCAATTGAGGCTCACTCACCCCATTTCCTTCCCTCTACTTCCTCCTCAACCCATGCCCATGTCTGCTCATCACAAAATGACTTGCTATAGTGCTAATAGCCACCTTCCCTGGGCTCCCTCCCTCCCCTGCTTCCACCTGACTAATGTTTGTGGTTGAAACTCCTTCCTTTGGCTCACCCTTTGAGAACCTTTCAGGTCCTTTCCTCTATCCACATCACTCCTCAAAGTAAGTATTCCCAGACCTACTTTGCTATCTTCTTGTTCTCCAGAAAGGCCTGGATTCAAATAATCCTCTCACCTCAGCCATTTGAATAGATGGGGCTTCAGGCCTACTTGCCATGGAACTCCTTTCAGCTAAAAAAATATTCTTTTTCTAAAAAACTAGGTATCACATGGAGCTAATGTTCTGTGTTGTTAGCAATCCTGATTAAAATCAACCTGCTCATTTTATACGTACCTACAGTGAGGTGCAGAGGGGTCAGTACTTTGCTCAAATCCATTCTTCTTATTAGAGCCTAAGGTTTTTCACTTTAGTAGAGTATGGAAAGGAATATAAATTGGAGCTTAAAGCTGAGATTTTGTAGTCATATTGCCTGAGCTTGCATCCCAGTTTTATTCTTATATGGTTAGTTATTCCTGCATAATAAATTACTCAAACTCAGTTCCTAAACTAATAGTTGAGATAACTTATGTTTTGGGGTTATTCAAGATTCATCTCAGCTATGCCTGGCACAGGTGAATGGCTCTTCCTGAGCAGGCTCATCTCTCAGTAAGTATGTGTCCTCCTGCTTGGTGGCAGATTACCCAGTGCAGCTGTTTTCCTGGTGATATTAGAGATTCAAGAGGACTAAGTAGAGGCAAATAAACAAGTGAGGTTCCTTAAGGCCTGGACTTAGAGCTGTACACCTTCGCTCCTAAAGCAAAGGGCCAAAGCTTAGATCAAAGGTTTTACACCTGGCTTCTGTGAAGCCAAAGCAAGTATATGAATGGGAGGACTGTTGAAGATGTGGGACCAATAATTGAACACCTTACAGTCACCAATAGATTTTGTGATGCAGGTAACTTGTCATCCTAGTAAGACATAGTCCTTCATGGGTTTTGTTGGAAAAAATGAAGTTAGTTAATTCATATAAACGATTTAGAGCAATGATTAAATTTAGAAAACGTATAGTAAATGTTAGTGTTGCCACTAGTTTTTTCCATCCAAGGATCACTAGTCATGATTTTTGAGGGATGCACCTACTAGAGTGGCTATGGGAAGGTTAGGGTTGGCTCCATAGATTGGTCCAGTGCCAGCCCATTTTCCACCAGAAGGGCTCAAAGCAGTGACCTTCTGAAGAGCCCTCAAATCCCTCACTTATCAATTCCTTTTTCTTTCTTATAAATGCTTCATAGGCACAGACACCAGGCCCCCAGCAGATGGCTTGTCTTTTTGCTACCTGGCCTTCCCAACCACTTCTTCCTAAGCATGTCATACCAGAGTCAGCACTGCTGTTCACAGAAGCTACCTGCCAGAAGGGTTGGAACTGGGGCCAGAAACACATAATAGCTGCAGGTTCTCAGCCACATTCAGAACCTGTAGTAATCTCACAGGCCTGGACATAGCCACAGAGTGACTCCCGGATGCATAAGCCATCAGTAAAGTATGATTCTAACTTGAGTAATACTTGAGTCCAGCCAGCTGCTTCTGAAATCAAACAAAAGGCAGTGTTATTGCCAGCCAAAGAGAACAGTCATCTTTGACCGCACCACTGTTTTCTCATTGAGTATGAGAAGGTCCAGGCACTTGAATTAGCTTCTGTTAAGAATATGTCTTTCTTCTCCTGTAGATCACTGTCTGATGAAACTCACAGCTTTTAACTCCTACCAAGCACCCCCTTTACCTTATGGCTAACTGGTTAAGAGCACAGATTCTAGGCTGGAGCCCCATTCAACAATATAACATTATACCCTTGTATGAATGAGGATACTCACAATAAACAAAACTGTAGAATGGGGATAATGGCATTACCTAACTTAAGAGTTTTGAGGATCACACATGAAGAAAATGAAAAGCTTAGCAAAATACAGGTTCATAACAAATGCTCAATAAATATTATCTATCATTATTATTTCTAAGTCTCCCTGTGCAATGTGGATAATTGCTTATATGACCACTCATGCTCCAGGAATCTGCACATAGTCCTGCTCTGTTATCGGTGGTTTTGTTTTCTGTAGTTTAGTTGCCTGTGGTTAACTTCAGGCCAGAAATATTACATGGGAAAGTCCAGAAACAACCAAGAGTTTTAAATTCCCACCTTCTGATGTGAAATAGTTCTACTCTCCTGCTTTGTAAAGAGAGTAGTAGTTATCTTATCCACCCATAAGATAACTCATGCCTACAGCTGTATCTGACACATGCCTGCTAGTTGCTTAGTGGTTACCAGACTGCCTGTCACAGCATTCCAGTATTTCTGTTCAAATAATCCATGTCTTTCTAAGCCCCAGCCCCAAATGCTAGAGTAGTGATCCTGGTAATTTGGATTTATCAAAGACAAGCTGTCTATAAGTAGAAAAGTTTGTTATTGATTTAAGAAAGAAAGAAAAAAATCTTGAATGCTGAGATTACTAAGATCTACAGTAAAAATGAATCTGCTTTCTAGGAAAGTGTGACAAAGGAAAAAGTTCATGCTATTTTTGCTGTCATACCTCAAGAGTTACAGCCTTAATATATGATTAAGTGCTTAGTTAAGATGGAAATGACACATAGTGGGTAGAGTTCGATCCCAGGTGTGCCCTGCCAGTCCCCAGGACAAGCTGAGATGGCTAATGAGACTGGGCATGGTGATGTGTGTCTGTAATCCCAGCTTTTGGGAGGCTGAACACAGGAGGATCACTATGAGTCCGATCTACATAGTGAGACCCTGTAGGCCTTGTACTAAAATACACACACACACACACACACACACACACACACACACACACACACACAAAAGAGATGGAAATGACATTAAATTTGCATGTGTATAGGAACAAATAGACCATGTAAGAGTATAGAGTTTGGTATATTCTCTGGTTTTATCCATTCACTGAAGAACTTGAAATGAATCCTCCATGGATAAGAGGGATTATACAAATTTTTTTCCAACCCATCTCAACATATCTCCTCATTTCCCACCCCTTTCCATGCTGTAAATATTGTTTTACTTTTACTTTGTGTTCAACTCTGGGTCAGATACTTTGCAGCGCAAACACAGAGAAACAAGCAAACCTCGCTGCTGAGGAAGTTGTTAGGGTGTGAGCTGCAAGTAGACAGGAGTAGTTTCTTGTTACTCTCAGTAGCTACGTTCTACAAATCCTGAACACAAAGCAAGGTGCCAATAAGCCTCTGGTTATGTTTTCATTAACGGATCATAACATAACCCTGTTTACATGTGCTTTTGCCTAAGGATAAATCACTTAAAATACATGGCTCTCTGATCAACACTAAACTTATGATCGACACAGCTCCTGCCTGGACAAGGCTTATCTGACACACTTTTTTCTTCTTGGGTCCAGCACAGCCTTCTAATGCTTTGGAATGCAAGGTAGCACTTTAGGATGCTGCTTGGGGCCATTGCAAATGGTGACATTGCCCACAGAAATTACAAAAATGCAAAACATTGGCAGTAAATATATCATGAGAAGGATATTTGTTTACAGTTTGAGGGCCCCCGGCGGGATGCCTCAAGAACTTGAATATGTCAAGATTCTGTGCATGCATTCACGTGACTGGGAAGCACTCAGTCAGAACTGATTGTGGAGTTATGAGTGCATTTTCGCTAGCAGGCAATTTCACAGGTCCAAGCTCCATAAGCGACTAGGGTAGGCTGAGTACACACTGGACAAGGCAGGGCGGATTGCAGCCGGGCTTCTCAGGGCTCAAGCGCACTGCAGCCCAGAGAGAATGCACAGGCTGGGCCAGCCTGAGCCAGGGAGGCTCCATGGAAGAAAAGCAGAGTTTTCAAATATGATAAAAATTTAGTGTGATAAAAATAGGTATGATAAAAATATAGTGTGTTGAAATCTTAAAAATTAGTGTAAATGAAAGACATATTTCCTTTAATCCCTCTGAAAATACTCCCCCGGGCTTTGGATATACAACTCACTATTCTTGCCATCTTCTTTTCTTTTCTTTTCTTTTCTTTTCTTTTCTTTTCTTTTCTTTTCTTTTCTTTTCTTTTTCTCATTGGCATACATTTGGGAATTGGTCTTGCCACTTTCTAAAGGAATTATAAAAGTATTTTGTGAGGATCTTTTGATGCGCTGTCATGGCTGCCTTGATGTCCTGAATCAATTCCAAACATTTATTATTCATGATCATCTTGACTCTAGAGAAGAACCAGAAGTCATACTGTGCCAGATCTGGGGGATAAGGCAGAGGAGGATGCACCATAATGTGCCTTCTCCATGATTTTTATTAGCTTGCCTTCCATTGGCTAGCATTCTGGGGAAACAACCATAGTTTTGATCATACTTCATAAAAACATCCTCAAAAAAAGAACTTACAGAATTCCTTCAGAGAATGGCAAGAATGGTGGAATTGGTGTGTTTATAGCAAGAGGGAGTTTTTTGAGTGAGATTAATTGCAATGTATCTTTTGCTGTACTAACTTTTATAAATTTAATCATTCACCATATTTTTGATCACCTCTTAAAAAAAGATTTTTTTTTTTTTTTTTCCTGATGGGAGACAAGAACAATGGAAGCATGGAGGAATGAAAGCAGTAAATATTTTCCTGGGCCCTTGAATATTTTTATGTCTTGATCAAAAAGTGGAGAAAATATTTTATTAGGTATTTGGACAAGTTCCTTGGAGTAGGGACTGGGAATGCAGTAAAAACAAAAAGCCATCTCAGCGTAACAAGGGAGGTGTAATTACTGAGTAGCCAGCTTACTCAAAATGAGGTCAGGGTGTGGAATGGTATATTACTCAACTTTTATCACTGTGGAAAAGTGAGGAATACCATTTAAATGGAGGAAAGCTTATTTGGGCTCATGATATCAGAGGCTTCAGTGCATGGTTGGATGGATTCACTGGGTTAGGGCCTGTGGTGAGGCAGAACATGATATGATAGCAGCCTGGGAGGTGAAGCAGAGGTGTTCAGCTCCTGGTGAAAGAGAGAGTGCCTGGGAGGAAGGGGCTGGGGACAAGGGAAACTTTTCAAAGGCATATTCCTGATGCCCTAGCTCCTCCAAGTAGGCCCTGCCTTTTAATAGCCCATTCCCCTATGAACGCATCATGGACTGGTCCACGGAGGAAGTTAATGCCCTCATGACCCCATCACCTCTCTAGGCTCCACCTATGAGCATTGCTATGTGGGCGATCAAGCCTTCAGTACATGAACCTTTGGGGCAATCTCATACTTAATATATAATAAAGGGTTTCTGCACCTACTACTGTATGGATGTGACCCAGATGGGCTTCCCTGCAGTAGGTCTCTCCTCACCTATATCCATGACAGATAAGACTTAACACTTTAAGATCCCAAACCAACATAGCATTGATACAATTCCACAGTGATAGTACCAGAAATTTTTGTTGAGTCAATATAAAAAATATTTTTGTATGTGTTGCACAGTGTATAAAACTTAATAAACTCACAAATACACATCTTTCTGTTCCTATGACTAAATTCATCCCCAAATCTTCACTTGCCCCTTTTATCCTCTCTTTCAGTACCTGTATTATTTCAAGTAGTTCTGCTTTCGTACCCCATCTCCCTTGTTATGTTGTCCATTCTTTATTTCAAGGGGATTCTCCAAATATTCACCCAGTAAACTATCTTCTTTGCTGCATGCACAAGCAGTACAGATGTCCACAGCCCCAGGAGAGTTAATTTTCCCTATCACTGCCTCTGCCAGAATAAGTATTTTCTTATTTAAAAAGCATGATCCTTGGTTTCTGCATTTTCTTGTCCTCAGGATTTCTTTGTTTTCTTTCTTTTTTTTTTTTGGTGGAACCAGGGATTGAACTCAGGCCCTTGTGCTTGCCAGGGAAGCACTTATTCCACTGAGCCATCTCTCCAGCCCTGGTTTCTGCATTTTCTGAGAAGCACTGTCCAGGCTCTAGCACACTACATAGTCCAATAATCTGATGACTTTAGAAGGACAAGACATTTTTGTAATGTTTTCTTCCGTGTACAGCCCTATAATAATGGTGGAGTTCTAAGAGTTTGAACTCACAATCAATAAAATAGGAAGACCAGAATCAGACCTGAGTTTGTTTAAAATTTTAGTGTCTTATTAAGGGTGCAAGTCAATGGAGAAAGGAATAACTGTTATAGGAAAAATGGTTTCCCTTTTGGAAAAAAGAGTTATTATGAAAACTCATCTTTTACCACACCCCAAAATAAATTCCAAATAGATTAAGTATTTTAAAATCAAGCCAACATAAGAAGATGAAGGAGAATATGTACTGAGGCTTTATATGACATTTTATGATTAAAAACAATGGAAGAAACAACAAAAATAAAAATCAATATAATTGATTACATAAATATTTAAATATCAGTAAACAAAACTAATGGGAAAAAATGCCTTCCACAATTGCAGCAAGGGATAGAATAAAATGACTTTTGATTTAAAACACTGAGTAAATTTGATAGCATAAAATAAACATCAATAGAGAAAAGAAAGGAACAAATACTTCACAAAAGAAGGAAACACATATAGCCAACAAGCATGTGAAAAAAATTCACTAAGACAAATTAAAATTGAATCAAAACATGATACTGTTTTTTTATGTCAGAAAAGCAAAAATTAAAAGCAAGTGTGAACCCTGAGTAGCACATCAGCTCTGGTGAAAGGTTCATTCACATGCTGCAGTTCTGTAGAATGTTGGTGGCATGGAGTAGGAGCCCGTACAATGTTATGATAAGAGTAAGTAAATAGTCAGGATATTAAATCATTTAATTTCAACATATAAAAAATCATATATTTTTTCTTGTGGTTTCTCTCTATCAATATTCTAGAGAAAAACCGAAGACGATGCATTCAAATGTTAGCAAAGGTTAAAGTGATCTTTTTTAACCACATCTTCTCACTGTGTTTGGATAAGCCTAAGCTAGTGTTTAAAGAAGGATTTAACAATAAGGAATCCATAGTTTATATGCAGAATATCTAAAATGCCCTCACATATATCTTTTTGATTATTTAATTCTAAAATCTGTATCCTCTAATACACTAAAATAATTGTAAAAGGACCCACATTTATTAGGACTGTTGTCAATTTTTATTTTTATTTTTCTGTATTTAGGGCAGGGTCTACAGGGTGTTCAGGGTCTCACTACATAGATCTGACTCGTAGTGATTCTGTTTACAGCCTCCCAAGTGCTGGCATTACAGGTATGCGCCACCATGCCCAGTCTCAATCACCGGCTCAGTGTGCCCTGGGGGCAGGGCCAACACAGCATGCCAGGGATTGAACCCTAGCCACTGCACTCTGCCTAAGCAGGCACTTTAGTCCACTGAGTTATCAGACCAGTCCTTCTTGTCAAATTTGAGTACTTAAAATATTGATGACTATTTTATCCATTGATGCAATTATTATATAAAGAGAGTTCAGAGCCAATTTTTTTCCAAACATTTTAATTGGGATATTTGGAGTGTCAGTTGAAATAAGGAGAGACAGAACTGTTTTGTGATGGCATTCAGTTAATTTTAGAAAATTTGGTATAAAAACTACAAAAATGGTTGGAACTCTGGATAATTATTTCAAGCTATATTATTCATGTTCTTTAGCTTTACTTAAATTGTACAGTTTGGTGATTATAAAAGTGATGCTTTTCATGTAGAAAGCATTTGGATGTACAGCAAAACATTCTTAAAACTCTACTTGCTAGTCTTCCACAGATATGCTTCTTAATGATCTGAAAATACATATATATGCAGAGGGAGAGAGAAGAAACAGACACTTGTTTGATTGATTGTTTGGATTCAACATGTATTATCTACTATCTTCAAACAGAAATGTGGTTGTGCTTTTTCTGTTACATGATGGTAGTCAACAGCCAGAAAAAGATCTAAATTATTGACCATAAACCAGACCAACCCCATAGAAAGTGAAAGCAAAGAACACAGGTTTTCTGATCAGTAAGCATTGCCTGAGATAAATGCTTTTTTCGAAGCTCTAGACCTTCTCTTATCATTTATTTTAGATTAATCATGAAGAATGAAGTGAGAAATAGTAGGGTAAATACTAGAAACATAGATGCGTCATTAATAGAAAAAACTCCAGATAAGTCATGGCTTGTTTTTAGGGTCACAAAAGAGCTAAAAATGTCCGGGAATTCCTAGCATCACAAAGGGAATGTCATGTGGTTCTCACTCTGTCTTTTGATCTTCCAAACCGAAGCAGCCACAGTCACCTGAGTTCCAGTTAGGTATGTAGCCCATCACTGTCCCCCACATTGTCCACTATGGCCCCCATTGTCATTATTATGACCATGGAACACATTATACCGTAAAAGCCAATGTTCTGGCCTTATTTCTGCCCTGCAGTATTTGTGCCTAATCACCAGAGAAGGCTTCACCTCTCCTACGAGGATTCACGCCCATGGCTCATATATGTCAGTGAGCCCTAGCAGCTCCAAGAAGGTCCCTGGGGATTGCCATGGTGTTGAGAGGGAGCCCATCCCCGAGAGCCTTAGCCTTCACTTTTTTAGTTAATACAGTATTTCATTTGATAAAAGGATAAAATAAGACATTTAAGAACTGCTGATATTAGTTGTAGGATTTGCTTTTACAGAGGCAGCCAAGGACGGAAGTGATAAATGGTCCTGCACAAGAAGTTATTGGCGAAGGCAATATCAGAAGTGCAGGACTGCAGTTATATAATATGACACATACAAAGTTGATTTGCATGTTCCATTTGCTATTGCCTGGAAACCACACAATGTGCTTGTGTATAAAGCCTGGTAATACTTTAATGGAAAGTTTGACTAGAAGCAGAACTGCATTTTAATTCACAAACTTCATGACATTGATTTTTTTTTTCTTTTGGCGGAACTCAGGATTGCTAGGCAGGCACTTATTCTACTGACCTATCTTCCTGCACCCCATGACATTGATTTTTGACAGTGGTGTGATGAAGCATGTTTGCTAGAAAGCAGAGTTCTGGGTGAACCGTTACTCCATTGATGTTAATTTTATGTATATGGCACATGGATTAGAGTACTAGCTCCACTTTCATTCTGTGAGAAGAACTGCCCATTTCAGGAGCTTGGGGACTCCGTTGGATGTGCATAATTATTTCCTTGTAAATTGACATTTCAGTGTTGTTTCTTTTCAAATATTAAAAATTTGAAATTTAGCCACACAGATCTTAGGAACCAAGTTTTAATTTCAGCCACATACACATAGAACGAAAGTTTTACTTTCTTTGAACACTCTTCTTAAATCTTGTTTTTTAGTTGGAACCCCAGATCATAAATTTGTGTGTCATTCTTAGATGAAGATTTCATTATTAAATAATCCACCAATTAAACCTTGTTTTCATGGTTTCCCATTAGAAGATCCATTTAATAAAGAGAATAGAAGTTTCAGCAGTGTGGCTCAGAACGTCAGGATTTAGAAGGAAAACAGTTCTGCCTTTGGCTTCCTCAATGCCTCAGATCAGCCATCTGTGAAAAGGATCAGCCATCTGTGACCCTGGCCTCCAAGAATTCAGCTTAGGATGGGAAGATGTGTGCCAGCTTTTGTACATTTTATGATTATTGTAGTAAACACATGGCTTGTTTCTTGCTTGTGTTGCATTGCTTCATTGTGCCATTAGTAGATGAAAAGGGGCAAAATGAGTGTGAAATAAAATTTTAAGATTGTTTTTTACCAGTATACAGTTAAGTAGCATTTATTAGCTTTCTTTCTGGACCTTATTTTCACTGGATACAAGATTTAAAAAAGTGTCATGATAAACATTAACTTCCCCACAATGGGGTCCATGGGCAGAATGTCACCTCAGGAAGGTCTGGTGGTGATTATGTTAGAGGGGAACAAAACCTGTATTTCTTAACTGGTTTCACAGCTTTAGGGAATCACAAATTATCACACTTATTGTCATAATCAGCATTTGTTAAATATTCTACTATTGGCCGCATACTCTTTCAAATTGATGTATAAAATTCATATGCATTTCTAGGGTGATACTATCTGATGTTTTGATACTTGTGTGCATTGTGTAATGCTCAAACTAGGGTGAATCTATTTCCTAATCTCCTAAACATTTATCATTTCTTTGTCATGAAAAATTAAAAATCATTCTTTCTAGCTTTTTGGAAATATATAGAGCATTATTGTTATCAGTATTCACCCTACTGTGTCATGGAATACTAAATTTTATTTAAGAGATTTTAAAATTCTTGTTTAGTTTTAAAATTTTAATTAGTGTGTGTTTGTATTACATAGTGATTACATTCATCACAGGGAGTTGGTGGGTGCACCTAACACATCTTAATTGTTTTTACTTCCCTTTCTCTGCATCTCTTGGTCTCCTACTCATTTGTGAAAGATCTATTTCCGTTTGCTATTGCCTTTAAGCAGAATTTGTTTCTAATTGTAACCTATTGCCCATTCATCAGCCTTTCCCTGTCATTTCCTCCTCTCTCTACTCTCTGTCTTTGCCATATACATGAAATGTACAAAAAATGGGTTCATTGGTAGGCATCCATCTCTCCACCTTCACGCAAACACTCAGAGGCAAACATCATTGCCTCGATTTTATAGAGGACTGACCTCAGGCACTGAGGAAACTACAAGCAGACTTGGGATTCATGCTCAGGATGGCCTGACTCCCAGGCGCCTGACTCTCAGGCTCAGCTGGGCTAAGCCTGCAGGTCCTGCAGCCTGACAAGGCCTGCTCTGAGATGGGTGCAACTCGGCACAGGCGTCTGCCAGCAGAGCCAGCTTAGGCTCTTCACCATGGTGAAGGTGTTAATGTAAATCCAAGGCTTAGTGTGCAGAGCACAGGTCACTAGCTTTTTGCTGAAGAATTCAACTTTTAGAATGTTTATCTTTTTATTCTGTGTATACAACACCACCCTTCAGAGATAGCTGCTGTTAACATTTTCTAGATAAGATTGAATTTTATATCCCTCTGTGGAATTCCAATGCCCTCTGCAAAGTTTCCCTTGTGAATTCCCAGGGTACTTGCATTCTCATGGTCTCCTCTGACCCTGAGCTCTGGCTTCAGTTTTGATGTGGCTTAATTTATACACTCCCTTCCTCATGCTGCTTTACAACACTGCATTCAGCTCGATAGCAGCCCTGACCGCAACACAGCCTTTAACCTCGATTAGAAATAAGAACAACAATAATTTCTACACACACACACACACACACACACACACACACACACACACACAGGTACAGAGGGATAAGCAGACACAGTCCCAAATGCAGAAGCACAGACAATGGGCTCATGATTTAAAACAAGGAAATTAGGGATTGCAACAAAATTGTGGTTTATTCCTGGGCAGTGCAAACCACCTCACACTTACTATTAGCTTTGTCTGCTGAAGATAGTCAGCTGCCTATTGCATTGCTTGGCCTTTGTCTTTTCCTACTTCTGTGCCACCCATTGGAATTTTGATTGGAATTATATTGAATTTATGCATTAATTTAGTCAGAGCTGTCATCTTTCCAAGATTCCACCTATTTGTCCACTCAAGAATGTAAAACATCTCTCCCTTAAACTTTTTCATCTTTTGGTAAAACTCTGTAGATCATTTTATATAGACTCTATGCATTTCATGTTCTTATACGGCATGATAAATTTTGATAAGCACTACATGGGTGTTTTAGAGGAAAAAAGGATCCTAGTTCCTTGTTTTAAAATATAGTTATGAATACATTAAAATTATAAAAATATGCAGATAGCATATCTATATAATTATTATTTATATTTCATTTTTTGGTCTGGTCCATCTGTCAAAATTTGAAAGAGCTATGATCCTATCTTCCCCAACTATTATACTTTTTTTCTTGCTTTCACCAGCTTTTTCTTTACACATTTAATTATGATTGAAGTACATATAAGATGAATAACTACTATGCTTCCATTACGGAGGTAACATAGTATGAAAGACTTTGTTCCATTTCACACCTTATATTTGAAATTTTACTTTGTCTGAAACTGATATTGTTATCTTGGCTTTCCTTTCCTTCTTCATATTTTCTTGGCTTTTCTTGCTGTCCCCCACCCCACCTCTCTTTCTCTCACTAGGAAGTAAGCCCTGGTCCCTCATCAGTGCTACACTCCCATTTTGTTTTTTTCTAAATTTCATGGCAGAATCTCACTAAGTTGTGCAGGCAGGGGCTAGAACTTGCTGTCCTCCTGCCTCAGCCTTCCAGAGTACTGTCTCACACTCCCACCCTGCCCAGCTTTCTTTTTATTTCCTGATAAATTCATCTAGCCCTTTATTTTTAAGATCTTGTTATTTTTGTTCTATGTGAGACTTTCATTAGTGCCATCTTGGAAGATTTAATTTTTCCATATTCTGATACTATCATTCTATAGACAGTTTAAGCATTTATCTTTAAGATATAAAATAACACCCTTATTTATTAGTACATGTGTGAAGTACATGCATTTTATAATCATCTTGGGGAGTTGGTTACATGTACAAAATATAGCTTAGTTCTTTTTTAAAAATTCCTTTCTCTTCTCTCCTCTTCCAGGTCTTCTTGGGTTAGCTTTGGTAACTTGTGTGAGTCTAGGAATTTTTCCACTTCTTCAAAATTGGTCAAATTGTTGGAATACAATTTTTCAAAGTAGTTACTGACTACCTTCTGGACTGTGACAGTGTCTGTTGTGATTTCACCTTTTGAAGTTCAAATTCCATTGATGACAGTTGTTTTTTCCTCTTTCTCTCAGTAGTTCTAACTAAGGACTTATGCACTTATTTTTATTTTTTTTTAAAACCAGCTCTAAAGGGCTGGTGAGATAGCTCAGTGGACTAAGTGCCTGCTTAGGAAAGCACAAGGACTGGGGTTCAATCCCCAGCACCACATGGTGTTCTGGCCCCACCCTGGGGTGTGCTGAGCTAGCCGCCAAGACCAGCTTGGTGGTACATGCCTTGTGCTGGGGAGGCTGAAAGCAGGAGGATCGCTACAATTCTGAGCTGTGTAGTAAGACCTTGTACCAATTACATAAAAAAAAAAAAGCTCTGATTTTTTTTTTTTTTTTTTTTCGGAACCGGGGATTGAACTCAGGCCCTTGTGCTTGCCAGGGAAGCGCTTATTCCACTGAGCCATCTCCCTGGCCCCTTCTGATTTGTTAATGTTTTTGAATTTTTTAGTCTCAATTTTGTTGATTTTTGTTCCAACCTTTATAATTTCTACCCCTAATTTTGATTGGGGTCTGGATTGCTGTTGTTTCTCCAGTGTCCTGAGATTCCTCACAAGGCTATTTACTGGAGCGTGCTCTGTTTTCCTCATGTGAGCAAATTTATTGATGAAAGCCAGTGTCACCCTGATTCCAAAACCAGGCAAAGACCAGTCTAGAAGACAAAACTGCAGGCCAGTCTCTTTAGTGACCACAGATGCAACAATCCTCAGCAAGATATTAGCAAGTAGAATGCAGCATGCAACCAAAAAGGTCATACATCACAAAGAATTTTCAATCTTAACTTCTGACTTCCAATTTTAGGCTTTGATTTTATGTTTTTAGACTTCCCTGCTGTTTCCTTTCAGTCCCTCACCCACCTCCCCACTCATGCTTACTTGGCTGATACTTTGTTTGCATTTATCTTCCCTAGGCATTTATTATGGATATATCCTGTTATTTTATAACTGGCTATCTTTAACTTAAAAAACCCTCTTTAATCTATACTTCCCTATTTTTAATAATAAATAGTAGACTGGAACACCTATGTATTAGTGAGAAAGTCTGCACTTTCTCCTATCCTTCCCTTCCCAAGTTTACCAGCTTACTGTGGAATTTGAAATCTAATTTACATTCTACAGCCCCTAGTTTCACTTGGAAGGAAACATATTAATATTAAAATAGTTCAATGATTAATGTATATTTTTTATTTAATTCTACTGGTCTTTGTGCTTATCAGATGTGATGATAGATTGACTGGAAATCTCAAGTCCAGAGATGCAGGCTTCATTCTTTTCTCCCTGTCCTAAGTGGGCAGCTGGGGGAGGCTATGGGGTGAGGTCAGGTGACACTGAAAACCTGCGTTTCAGGCTTGAGTATTAATTCTATCTACTTCCATTACATGATGTTAAGTAAATATGATCTCACATTTGATATCTCTTAAAATCCTTTATATTTTCTGTAATAACACTGTACATTTGAATGTCACATTTTGAGTTACGCAAAATAATGGTATATAAATCTCTATTACTGTTAAGATTTTAGCTGCATCTTAAAGGAGAGTAAGTCAACAGAAAAATTCATGCAGAGAAGGCTGTCTTTAATAGAAGAAGCAATATGAATGATGTCCAGTAATGGAAAGATTGCAAGGAATTTGGAGCTAAAGTGATCAAAGGGATTATGTTTTTGTAGTTTTTCAAGCAAGAGAAAATGTGGGTGTGAAAAGGAGCTGCGTGTGGGAGACAGTGCAGCGCAGGAACGCATGGCCAAGGGGACTGGACTTACACACTTAGGGCGAGAGGGTTGTTGACAGTAACTCAGTTTTCAGCCAGCTGTGATCAGAAAGGTGTGGCTTGAAGAAATGGGAAAGGAAGAGAGGAAAGTTTAAGAGAAGACCATATGTTGACTTTACTTTGGACATGGTGTATTTAAGGTGCCTATCTGGGGATCCAGCATCCATTTCCTTTCTTTCTTTCTTTTTTAAAATGTATTTAGTACAGGGTCTACAGAGTCTCACAACACAGATCGGACTTTTTTTTTTTAACTTCATCTTGTTTTTTAATGTTTCAGTATTTTACACTGCTAAATGTACAAACTTTATACAAAAGTACAACCCTATGTTTAAATAAAAACAGGAAAATAGTTTCATGAACCAGGGTTGTTTTGCCTAAGTCACTGCTTTTTACAAATGGTTTTACTGTATATATGTGGAAGAGACCTAAGAAGTATTAGAATCATCTTTTACAGAAGAATGTAGTTTGATATTTATTTAGTATAAACACTTTGTGCAGTCTAACAAAAACAATTTTTAGGGTGCTGGGGAGATGGCTCAGTGGAATAAGCACTTCCCTGGCCAGCGCAAGGGCCTGAGTTCAATCCCGGTTCCACAAAAAAAAAAAAAAAAAAAAAAAAAAAAAAAAAAAAAAAAAAAAAAAAGAAAGAAAGAAAAAAAAGAAATACAATTTTTATAAATCTGTTTTGAAAATGTGGTGCTGGTTTATTTGGGTTTCATGCTCTTTATTACATCATCCATTAAGGTCTACTTCCTTGTGTCTTGTAACTGCTCGGCTCATGCAGTCCTGAAGTTTAGCTCCAGTCAGTCCACCTGGTTTGTGAAGAAAGCTGAGCCTGCCTTCTTTGTCCATCACTACTGTTAAGGTTCCTGTTGCCAGATGTCCCTCCTCTCCCGTAGGGTCGACTATCTGCAAAGAGTCATCAAATACAGCAAAAGAAGTTGCAACTGGGTGTGTTCTAATATTCAAGAAACGTTTCTTCTTTAAATTAACTTCTGCTAAAGCAGTTTCTTCATTTATCCTCACTTCAGGCAGCTGTACATTTTTAAAGCCGCTAACAAAGCAAATGTGCAGGCATCCAAAATGTTCCCATCACGGCCCAGGCAAATGAGATCACAGTATAAAACCCACACAAGCTTTCCAGAAGAAATACATAAATCCTCTTTCTGAATTATCTGCGAATTTTCAATGAGTTCATCTGCGATGAACTGACTCGCCACCTGGGCCCAGAGCGAAATCTCCATGAACAAGCGGTGGCAGATTCACATAAGGAACAGCACACCCTTCATCGGGGCATCTGTTGGTGGTACTGCAAATTCCGCTTTAACGCCACAAATTACTGTAGCATTTCCCAGTTTCACTAGAGCAGAACCATCTGTTGTACTAATTGAACCTATGTTGACAGTTGTGCTTCGGAATTCACCAAGCTGTCTTCAGTCAGGACGGCAGTTCTCTTTCAGAAATCTGTACTTCTCCAGAGGTTCCTTCCCGCTTGTGTACTGCGCATGCGCGCCGCGGCCCCGCCCCTTCCACGCGGCCCCGCCCCTTCCACGCGGCCCCGCCCCTTCCACGCGGCCCCGCCCCTTCCACGCGGCCCCGCCCCTTCCACGCAGGTGGAGGCGCCCCAGGCCGCAGCTGGGCCGGGAGTGCGCCCAGGCTCTCTCCAGTCACCTGCCCAGCCCCACAGGTCAGACTTGTAATGATTCTCTTTCCTTCAGCCTCCTAAATCCTGGGATTACAGGCACACACCACCACGCCCACTCTCCATCGCTGTCTCCGCGTGCTCCGGGGGCAGGGCCGGCATGGCTGGCTGGGGATCTGACTCCTGGGTCCTGCATCTGCAGCATCCATTTTCGTAATGTGTGTTCATAGGTGGAGGAGGCTAGAATAAGACTTCGATTTGGAACAGATGCTAAAGATCACCATGCAGCAGAAGTAAGGTCTTCCGTGGCACTGCTCTGGGAGAAGGCCATAGCTACTCACTGAGTTTTGTAAGGAGGGGATGGGAAATGAGATTCAAGAGAAATGTGCTGTTTTAGAATCATAGTCCTGCACATGGTCCATAGGATGTTCATGTGTTTCTACTGGGTGATCAAAGAACTGAGGCAAATGATAGTGGGGCAGTGTGTAGGGAAAAGCTACTGAGCCAAAGCGTCTGTCAGACAAGGGGCAGGTTTTTGGTTTCTAAACTATTCCAGATGTTTTACAATTGAGTTCCCACTTGGTTATCCCTTTTATTTTGTCTAAGCCTATTTCTTCACCCGTGGTATGGACATGCAGTGTCCAGTTCTATGGGTATGAGTAAGGCATTACAAATATCTTGACTACACTATGTACATAATAATTTACAGTTATTATGTTATTAAAATAATTTCAGTGATTACTTATGGTTAATTGAAAACCAGTGGGATCATGGGGGCTGGGGAGATGGCTCAGTGGAATAAGTGCTTCCCTGGCAAGAGCAAGGGCCTGAGTTCAATCCCCAGTTCCACAAAAAAAAAAAAAAAAAAAAAAAAAAAAAAAAGAAAACAGTGGGAAACATAACTAGCAAATACTTCATAATAGTGATTTTTTTCCAAACTGTGCTCTGTAAAGAAGCAGAAACTCTAGCGAGGTATCCAGGAACTGCTTGAAGGCAGATGAGTGTCTTGGGTTCCCTGCTGAGACACAGAAAATAGGATTATCTCTGCTTCTAAGTGTTGCTCATTATGGATGCAGATGTGGAGTTATGAAAGGCAAGGAACAGTTACTGAGTCTAGAGAGGACTGTGACAAGAAGCGATTGTCCACAACGACTGGGTCTTCTGTAGGTGGCTCAGTAGGGAGCTAGAGGGCAAACACTACCCCAGCTTCCTCTCCTCTCTTGATAGTGCTACCAATCAGCTACCAATCAGTGGGCACAGGTAGCTCCATGGGGATCCCAAGCTGGGTGGAGAGTAGCGAGAGAGGGACGCACTGTCAGAATAAAGAAAAGAACTGAGGACTAGCGTGGCTCTGGCAAGGCAGACCTACATGATGAGGTTTACACTTGTATGAAATTGTATGAATTGTTGTATGAACTTGCTCATACAACAAGTTGTATGAACTACTTGTATGAACTATACTGAACTTGTATGAACTCATACAAGTTGTATGAACTTGTATGAACTGTATGAACTGGTCTGGTGGCGTGTACCTAAAGTTGTGGCTGTTTGGGCAAGAGGATAGCTTGAGCCTAGAAATTCATGGCCAGCTTGAGAATGGCATAGTGAGACTGTCTCAAAAACAAGCAAACAAAATGTGACTTAAAAATGAAGTTAGCCCAAGCTGAGAAGATCTGATGGAATATTTGATGAAATTGCCTCTCTGGCTTTCAGGATTTTGGATGCCTTTCATGGGAGTGACAGCACAGCTGGCTTTCTCCTTGCTGCCGGAGAAGCTTATGCAGAGCTCATAACTGTCTGCTCTTTGTGTGATGAAATACATGGCCGAGGCTGAATGTCAGATTGTCACACTGCTGTACCTACTGGGTACTAAGTCTGCATTAGAAAGAAATAGTCCTCTGTGGCATTCTGCATGCTTTCCAGGGTAGGTGGGTACACGAGTTGAGTTGGGAAGGCCAAACTAGAGCTGGCCAGCTGAGTGTGAGGAGAGGGAATTGCTGGAGGGAGGTAATAGAGACAGTGAGGATAACTGATCTTAAGATTCCAGGCATGAGCTGGTGCAGTAGTGCACACCCATGGTCCTCACACTCTGGGAGGCTGAGCCAAACTGGACCACTTTGGTAACTTAACAAGATCCTCTCTAAATAAAAAAGAAAAGGACTGGGGATACAATTCAGTGCAAAGGGCCTGGGTTCAATCCCCATTACCACACACCCATGCATGTGCGCACACACACACACACACACACACACACATGCAAGTGTGCAAAGATTCTGGGCCTGATTCATAAAGGGGCCCAAAAGGATTACCCTAAATGTGGTCACACCCAGGATTTCTCAAGAGCTTTCTGTTAATAAACATCTCTTGGGGCTGGTGAGATGGCTCAGTGGTCTAAAGCACCTACTTAGAACAAGTTTAGCAAAGCACAGGGACCACGGTTCAATCCCCCAGCACCACATGCCAGCCGGCCCCGCCCCCTGGTGGGCTGAGCTGGCCACACACACACACACACACACACACAAATAAATAATTTTTTAAAAACTCAAAAAAAAATTAAACATCTCTGTATTGATGACTGCTCTGGAAACATTTAAGCCTGAGTTCGATAGGAGAAAAGTTATAGCATTTAGTTGGAATTCCTAGCAAGTGATTTGCAAGTGTATTTATTTATTTATTTATTTATTTGAAGGGAGGAAAAGCAGTTCCAAAAAACTGCTTCCCAAAAGGATGACATCCAGTCCCAGAAATGAGTGACTTAAGGCCTGTAATGAAGGAATTTCTGAACAGCTGGGAGCTCGAGGGCCTTGGAGCAGCTCTTCCACTAAGGAGTGGTCCTGAGCCAGGGGTGTGCCTGGGGGTGGATGACTCAGAATTCAAAGCTGCTGTCCTGCCACAGAGGATGGAGAAGCGAAGTGTGGTGTTGGGGGAGGAAGAAAGGAAGGCTCCACTGAAAAAAGGACTTGCCAGATCCATTTCATTGTCAACTTTTACACTGAACTAATGAAAAGATATATTCAGGGCAAAACTCAGGGCTGGAAAGACAGCAGGCTTTTTTCTGTCATCCTAAAATGCCAAGAAAAGAATGACTTAGCTTTTCCCTAGGAAATAGTTTTGTGTTGCAAGGCACTTTCATGCAAAAGACCTCTTTAGTTAATTCTCTCAACATTCTTATTAGGAAGATATTTGACTACAATTTTAAAGCTAAAGCATGAGGGTGGAAATGAGTATCAATTTGATTTTAAAGCCAACGAGCATCCCACAGAATTGTTGGCAGGACTAGCGTACTAACTGTTCATAGAGTCACTTTTAAAGACAGAAGAAAATATAAGGGAGGGTTCTCAGCTTAGAGAGACACATAGCCTTTTGGGTTAGACCATAAGCCCTCGGGCTGGTTGAAAGGCCAGTGGTCCAAGTTCATCTTTTATTTTTCATTTAAATTTTTTAAATGTATTTAGTACAGGATCTACAGGGTCTCACTACACAGATCCGACTCGTAATGATCCGTTTTCAGCCTCCCAAGCACTGGGATTACAGGCGTGCGCCACCATGCCCACTCTCAGTTGCTGTCTCAGCGTGCCGGGGGCGGGGGGCAGCATGGAGAGCTGGGGATCGAACTGCAGTCGCTGCTCCTGCCTGCACACGCTTTAGTCCACTGAGCTATCTGGCTGGCCCTTTCATTTAATTGTTTACTAGCACATATTTCAGCATGTAATGATCCCATTCACCACAGAGAGTCACTACTTGGACAGAATGCACCTTAGCCCCCCTCCTCTGTCTCTTACCTTCCCCATTCTCCCCACTGCTGTCTGTGCACCTCCACAACATCTCCACAGTGGATGAGACGCTGCTTGTCCAGAATCACTGGCACCTGAGGACAGCCCGTCTCCTGTTAAGGTCAGCCCTGTAAGAAAGGGGCAAATATCAAAGGACTTTTGAAGGAAACACAGGGAATCTTCTGTAGTGCTTGCTCATCCTGTTTCCTGCATGTGTGGGCTTGATGCAAGGAGGGGAGGCACACCAAAGGGCCCAAGGCCACAGGTGCCCTCCTGGCTATGGGCCTCTCAGCTTCCCCGTGATTTGAACTGCAGCAGAGCCTTCCTGAACGCCTGATGTAGACTGCATTTCATGCAGAGTTACTTACTGAAACTGGCTTTGTGCTTTGCTAAGAACAAATGGCCCTATATACATAAATAATGATTTAGAAGCTATTTTCTTCTTTACAGATGAGGAAAATGAGATGGAACTTCAAAACCAAAGCACTCAACTCACTATCCCGGGGGTAGTTGATTGTGCCAAGCAATTGGTATAAAAGAGTCACCTGAGCCTGACGTGACTTTCAGTCATGGTTGAAATTTTTTTGATTCAGTTCAAACACCTTGAGCACTGTACAGTGTCACATGTGTGCCGCATGCTGGGGAGTTCTAGATGTAAAGGAGAGTCTCTTTGTCCAGGGCCTTGGCATCTAAGGTAGAAGAGCCATAAGCCAAAGACTATTAGCATGCTGCCTTCAAATTGTTTAGCAGCGTGTGCCTTTCTATAAAGAAAGCCTTGCCAGAGAAATAGCTCAGCAGACTAAGCTTAGGCAATTGCAGGGACTGGGTTTGATCCCCAGTACGACATGGTGCACCAGCCCTGCCCCCAGGTGCACTGAGCTGACCACAGAGACTAGGCGTGGTGGCGCATGCCGGTAATCCCAGCTCTGGGAAGGCTAAACAGGAGGGTTGCTATGAGTCTGAGCTTTGTAGTGAGACCCTGTACTTAAACAAAATAAAACAAAATTTTAGGCTCCCCTTTTTTGTTTAGTTTGTCAAAGATGGGTATTCCATTGCCATTTAAATATTGTGGGTACATAAATTCAGCAAAATAATCCAATAAATGTCATAGGACTGTCCTTAGATAATCTTATAGGAGGATGTTTTTACAAATACAAGGAAGAGAAGGGCCAGCCAAATAGTTCAGTGGATTAAAGCACCTGCATAGGCTGACTCAGCAGCTGGCCAGGTTCGATCTCCCATTCGATCCCCTGTGTGCTGTACCTGCCTCGCACCCGGGGCACACTGACATGATGATTGTGACTGGGCTTAGTGGTACGTGCCCGAAATCCCAGCTCTTTGGGAGGCTGAAAACAGGTGAATCAGTACGAGTCGGATCTAGGTAGTGAGACCCTGTAGACCTTTACTAAAATACAAAATAAAAAAGAACTATTTTCCTGAGTTCAATCCCAGGTACTACAAAAATAAATAAATAAATGGGAAAAAAATTATGCACATGGATTCATATACACCATCATGGCTTCTACCTCAGAGTATATAATTTCTTATGTATTTACTAGAAACTCCATCATTTCAAAATTTAATGTTTTTTTATATACAATCTTTTATTTCAAGATAGTGCTCGAAAGACATTAAACATAATCACTAAAATATATTTTTAAATCGTTATGGTTAAGATTATTCCATTTCAAAAATTTAACTTAACTTCACAGTTACATGAAAATAGTTTAGTTTTGAAAAAGATAAGAAGATAATAAATGCTCTAATACTAAAGTTCTCATTGATACTTTTGGAATTGTCTTTAAGCATAAGAAAGACATACCTAATCCTCTGAAGCTACCTAAGAGACATTCCAATAGCAAATTATTTTTTAATCTTTGCAGTATTTTGGTGTTTAAATCACATCCACTCTGTTTTATGTACTGCACCTTGATGTTTCTTAAGCAGTTACTGTTGTCTTGATGGAAATGATTTCTAGTTTATAATATGATGGTGGATACAGGTGTGAAATGTGAACAGAAATGTTTATTTCTGGAACTTCAGCTCTCAAAAACTTGTGTGATACTCTTATCCCTCGTCACTCGGTAGATTAGTTGTGGCTGTCTGGTGAAATCCATTAATCCCTGCATGTAGGAGCAAGAGGACAGACATATGGTGAGAAGCTTTACATTTTCAGATGACAAACAGAACTTGCTGTCCAGGACACTATGAGAATTGCTGTGATGGCTAGTAATAAAGTAATTTTTTTCTTCACTGGGTCTTTGAAGATATATATGTATATATTAAGCCCCAATAAAAAATCCAAACATTTTGAAAGGCAAAAAAAGAAAGCCTTTATTTTAAAATTATATCTTTCATAGACTATGGTTTTTAAAATTTTGATAAAATTCAATTTATCATTTTGCTTCTGTATGAATCACACTTCTGGCCTCATGACAAAGAGCTCATTCTTGGTCTAACTCCAGAATCATGAAAATTTTTCTCTTATGAAAAAATACTTTACATTTTCTATGATAATTTTTTAGTTGGTTGTTGTATTAAGTGGGAAGTTTTTTGCATATGAATGTCCAATTTTTCCAATACTATTTCTTAAAAAGATAAACTTTTCCTTACTGGATTGTTAAAAGATGAAAGTTTGAAGTGAGTCGTAACATGAACATAGCTTGTTAAATGAATGGGCTGACGCCAGCCTGCCTGAATTTAGGTCCGGGCTGTGCCACTAGTCAGCTGTGAAATAGCACCCTAGTACTCTTCGCTTTCATCTCCTGTTCTGTAGAGTGGGCATAGTGCCTGATAGCTAAGGGGATTACATGAGTCATTATTTGTAGTACAGAGTTGTGTCTGATATATAATAAAACTGGCTAATTAGGGTTTGTTTTTATGTAACTTTCTTTTTCTTTTTCTATTTTAGGGAAGAATCTACAGGGTGTTCAGGGTCTCACTACTAGATTGGACTTGTAGTGATCCATTTGTTTACAACCTCCCAAGTGCTGGGATTGCAGGTGTGCAACCTCACACCTAGTCTCAATTGCCAGCTCAGTGTGCCCCAGGGGCAGGCCCAGCACCTCAGGCACAGGGATCGAGCCCCCAACCCCTTCTTTTTCTTTTTTTGAGACAGGGTCTCATTTTATAATTCAGACTGACCTTGTACTCACTATACAATCCAGACTGGCTTTGAACTCAAAGCAAGCCTCCTGCCTCAGCCTCCGAGTGCTGGGATTACAGACGTGCACCACCACAATCAGCTGTAACTTCATTCTTGCTGAAGACACTGCAAACATGTTCTGTAAAGAAATTTTAACCATCATATTCCACGTGAACAATGTCAATTCCTATTTATCAGTCAACGCCAGATATTATGACTATCTCTATTCTTTGTCAACTCAATAGGAAAATAATAGGATGTCTTTTGTATTTTGTTAAACTTCCCTCTCTATTATCTATCTATCTATCTATCTATCTATCTATCTATCTATCTATCTATCTATCTATCTAGATATCTATCTGTGTATCTATGTATCTGTATATGAATGAATGCATGTATGTATGTATGTATATATCAAGATAGATAGATAGATAGATAGATAGATAGATAGATAGATAGATAGATAGATTTTACTGATGAATAAACCATTCCAAACAGTAAAACAGCAAACATTTACTATTCCCTGGGACTCTGGAGGCCAGCTTGGAAGTTCTTTGGTCTAGGCTGGATCTTTTTGATCATCTGCTGCCTCGCTGGCACTGGCAGTCTCCCATGGTTCCCTCACTTAGCTAGTGGTGGTCAGCTGGCCTCAGATGGACTGGCTTGCCTCCTCCGGTGGTGTCTCAAGTGGGTTGGTCTAGGCTTCTCCTCAGGGAGATCTTGAGCTCCTGTGGGGAGTGGAGGAGTGCAAGGAGTTCACGCCAGTGGACAAACGCCACCTCAGCCTCTGCTGTGTTCCTTCGCTAGTGCTCCCTGGTCCAGGGAAGGCCCATGGCAAGCGTTGACCCAAGGACAGAAAAACAGACTCCACATCTCATGGAAGGAAACCAAAATGAGAGGGGTTATTTTGTTCAGCTTGCTGAAGTTGCATATTTGTATTTCATCTTCTGTGGTTTCCACTGACTTATTGATTTATAGTTATTTATTTATAAAACATATTAATGTTTTATACACAGCTATTTTTCCCAATAGGTAGTTTAACTTTGTTTATGTAATACTTTTTTTTTTTTTTTTTTGGTGTAGAGTTTTTTTGGCTTTTACTGATGTCAAATTTGTCAGTGTTTTCCTGTATAACTTTGAATAACTTTAAGTGATCAAAATATGAGTTCTTGAAGCCAAAAATCATATTTGGTTCTCTTCACCTACAGATTGCAGCACAGAGCCCAGCTCAGAGGGCTTAAGCAATTACTTGTTGAATGAACCCATTGATGAAATGATAGGCCCAGTCATTTGTGTAACCATTTGTTCTTTCATCAATATGTGCACAGACCTTTTATGTGCCGAGCATGGTGCTAGTTGTTACAGAAACAGTGATGAGCAAAATAGACTTTTCTTGTCACATTTATAATGAAGCATAGCAGATCATAATGGGATTTAGTATTAGTGAGACACGAATTCAAGTTCCATTTTTCTACTTGTGTGGGCAGCAATATGTGAGAGTTCAAGTAGACAAAATGTGTGACGCACCGAGCAGAGTGTGTATTATGTACTATATCATAAGAATGCTAGCTTCCTTCCCTACATAGTCAAATCTTAGGCCTGCTGGGAGGCAAGACTTCTTTTGACAGTCTCATTTTAGCAACAACTATGGTTCTTAATTTCTTTCATGTCAGCCTTATTTCTTTAGTTTACTCTTCTAATAGTGCTTAGTGGGTGTCATTTTGAGCAGTTCTTGATTGATTCTCTTTTTTTGCGAACAAGTCTATCAAATGGCCTTCTCTGTGAGAAGCTGGAGAACAGAATACTGTTAGCAGCGTTTGTTCAAAGCAGTCATGCAGGACAGAGCTGCTTGGCTGTGGATGTGGGGATGCACCTCTTTAGGGAGTATGAGGTTAAAGGAAAGGTGGCAAGTGCCTGATAGAGGAGAAAAGCCCCGAAAGAATGTGTGTGCATGCAAAGACAGTCTCCCCACACCAGTTATGCCCTTTGAAGCTGGATGAATATGGTCCACTTAGAGAGGACCCTCTACCAGGACTGAGTGAACAGGAAAGAGTGTTATTGTCAGGCAGAGTGGGATCTGTGAGGAAGGCAAAACTCATCTCTGGGTATTTCTGTTCCTTTTGTTCTAGGCCTTCTCAAGTTTTGGCTGCCTCTCCTCAGTGTCATTCCCTTTTTGCCCTGGTTTCTCCAAGCTCCTGGATTCTTCAGGTCCATCCTGCCAGATATGTACATATTTCAGCTTCCCTCACTCTAAGGATTTGGCTATGGAGTGAAAAAAAGGGCCTGGGAGAGAAATCAGAATTCATGGGCTGATGCTACTACTATCCTGTGCATGGCAAAGCGCCAATCTCTTTTCTATAGGCATCATCCACTTTTCCTTTTCCCTTTAAACAGTGAGACTTGTCCAGGCAATCTCTAAAGTCCCCTACAGTTCAAACAGTCCTTGCTAGGATAGCGCCACACTTCCTCCAGCCTCAGCTGCTCCATGAAGGAAGCTTGCTTGTAAATGTGCATGTGTGCTACACATTTAATAAGGTCTTACTGGATGGATTCTGGGCCTATTCCCCAGATATACAAAAGTTTCCTGATCCTGATTCTAAGTAGGACCTGTATTATTCAGCCTGAGTGGAAAATTTCTGGCAATTGAAGACAGGAGCACATGCCATTCCCTTCAGCAGACAGACAAGGACCCCAGTTGCTGGGAAGTGGGATGGGAAGCTGTCATGTCCTTGGGGGAACTGGCTTGGCCCAGGTCCTGAGTGAGAATAGGTTGTGGGTAGAGACACAGCCTGGTCATGTCCAGGACACCCAACTCTAAACTCCCGCCTCTAAAGTAAAAAAGTTAGTAATTTCCTTTATTTATAGTCCTAGGCATTTTACTATCATCTCCTTAACTGCCCAACATCTTCTTGGGAGGAGCCTGGAGAGGAAAGGTAGGGCTAGAAGACATACTACACATGCATAGAAGGATTGTGGAGAAATACAATAGAAAGAGATGAACATGTCAGAGACATGCCTGGGGATTCTTGGGGAAGGCAGAAAAGATGCTAAAAATACTTTAACATAGGGTGGACAGAGAAATGACACCAGTAGGTCTGAGAACCCAACACACAGAAATTAATGCCAAGATAACTTAAGGATAGGTTTAAGATTATGGCAGAAGTGAACCCCATTGAATATTAATTCATTCTTTGAAACCCTACTCAGTGATTACCATTTGATTTGGGTAGGAAAGTTTGTTTTAATGTTCTATCACTCTAAATTTGCTTTGGTTAACTCCAGTGGTTGGCTGGACTAAGTGTCCACAAACCTTCCCCCAACCCAAGCTGTCTGATCGTTTACTGCTATGCGATCTCACAGAATCTTGTAGTTTTCATGGTGCCCATGCTATGTTTATTAGTGTAATGAACTTTTTGTCACTGCCTTCCACCCTGGCATGTAGGCTATGGAGCGCTGAGGTCACATCTGCTTGATTCCTTGCTGTCCCTCCAGGGCTAGTGCAGGAGCCAGCACGCGGGTACTCAATACATTTGTGTAACAAGTAAATAAATGGACATATGATGAAACAGTGAGTGCATTTTTAAAAAGATCTTTCCCTTTTCTAAACAGTTTTCAAAGACAAGTAAAATTCAGGCAATTCTACCAGCTACGTTGAGCAGATTTATTCTAGGGATGGCTTTTGCTGACCCTTTTTCATTTTATTGCCAATACTTTGGCTTCTGAGGTGCTTTTGGTGAAGATAGTACTGATTTTCACTTCAAGTATCCAGAACCATAGGTAGCTACATCTGTTACAAAAGTGAGATATCATGAACGCTGTAAAAAAATTTAAACAAAGGTAATAACAAATCGGGGGGTGGGGACCAGATGTGTTATTGTAAACACATTAGTGAAATTCCACCCAGTATAATTCTAAAGTAGTAAGAAGTACAAGGGAAGAGACTCGATGCAGTAATTTAACTCGCTGTTTCCTTGAAGCTTGCCAGTGCTTCAGGAGCCCAGAATGGGGTTAGTGAGAACGTGACCGTGTACAGCTGCCCTGAACTTGAAAGGGGCAGGAGGCAGGACAGCAGGAGCAGGCGTGTCATGCTGGCATGGAGTGTGCTTTCTTCGATATGCTGCTTAAATTTCATTCCTTCCTCAAAAGTTAGAAAAATGAGTTGAAATTGATAACTGTTAAGATTTTGTATGTTTCTAGTTAAGCAAAACCACCTCCTCAAATGAAATCTCGTATGGAACTCATATGTAAAAAAATAAAATAAAAATGGAAGTTGAACAGCTCTGGACTGTGTGGATAGAGACGGCACGGAGGGGTGCAAGCCTGAATCAGCTTAGTTCTATTATGTGGGTATTGACTTAGGTACAAAATAATTTCTATGTTTTTTTAAAAAAAGAAAAACATTTTCATATCGTAGTTAATGGCTCATTACCCAAAACAATATTACATTCAAGAAAAACAGTGCAAAAGTTAAATCACTACAATGTGATTAGTGATAAAATATTACTGAGAAAGATTAGATAATATTCAGTATATCACAGAAATTCAGTGAACAAAGTATTTGAGAGCTTTGCTGTGCTTAGTTTGTGAGGATAGATTTGTTAACTTGGTGAATGCCATGCTACACAACAAGTATTTCCTTCCAGACAAGAACACACTTTCATACAAAGGCTGTAAAGTGTTGAAGAGATCTTTGCTATAGAAAATAGTATTGTATTTTTTGTGTAAGGGGTGCTGGGGATTGAACTTAGGGCCTTGTGCCTGCTAGGCAGATGCTTTATGTTCCTAACCCTAAAAACTAGTATTATCCCCAAAATACATAAGGCATGTAAAATTCAGTATAATCTTCCTTATAAGATGCTCTTTACCTTAATGATAAAAATAGAAGTTGAACTAATTAATGAATTTGATCAGAGCCCCCAGGCTGTGGGAGTGATGGAAGAAGTCAGTTCCAGTCCCTAGCATGATGTGGGGGAGGTAGGGGCCTTAACATAACGTAGGAAAGGTGTTAAGCTCTGGACTGGGGCTGGCATGAGCCCAGATGGAATGTGTCTTCTGATGATTATTTTAGAAAATAGGCTTCAATGTAAAGATCCCTTGAGTAGCACCAATAGAGCTGGTGAGGTGAGATTTTTCATGGCATCACATTAGAATGCTTTCAAGAAGCCATGAGCCAGGGTTTTATCTATTGGTCATGATACCTCTGGTCTCATCTCTTTGAAAGGCTTCATTTATTCCCTGTTCCCCTCTTTCATTTTAACCATTTCTCAGCATTATACAATGGCATCACATTCCCCATTACTAGTCCAAAGAATAGAGAAAGAAAATGCATTCTTTGCATACAACCCAAGATTTGGAATAGGAGAGTAATAAATGAAGAGATAGAAAGAGACACATTTTCTGGCTCTTGACTCCCTTCCAAAAGCCCCCTTTTAAGGGAAGAGGAATATTTACTGTTTTATTTTATTTCTGTATTTGGTACCGGGTCTCACTAGGCAGCTTGGACTTATAGTGATCCTCCTGTTTTCAGCCTCCCCAGTGCTGGGATTGCAGGTGTGCAGCACCACGCCCAGACTAGGTCGCCTGCTCAGTGAGCCCCAGGGGCGGGGCTGTCATGGCATGCGGGACTAGGGATCTAACCCCAGTCCCTCTGCTTGTCTAACCAGGCACTTAATCTGCTGCGCTATCTCGCTGGCCCTAACATTTACTGTTTTATATTTAATATTTGTGTGTGGGTAATACTCAAGTTGTTCAGAAGCCAGTGCATGAAAATATATAGAAAAAAGTCTTCCCATCATCGTGTCCTAAATATCCAGGTCTTCCCTCCAGGTATTCTTGGCCTT
Source organism: Octodon degus (assembly GCF_000260255.1). Lineage (NCBI taxonomy): Eukaryota > Metazoa > Chordata > Mammalia > Rodentia > Octodontidae > Octodon > Octodon degus. The sequence goes on along the minus strand of NW_004524675.1, from coordinate 4,749,903 downwards.
AGTACTTTGTCACTTTCTAGAATTTCTTGAGACAGATAAGCAAATACAAACGTTAGATTCTCATTTTAATAAAATTGAGAAGATGGTTTTTAAGATTCACTTCTGGAACCTAGTAGGTCTTCTTTCTCACACTCAAAACCAGCATGGATGATCCCGCTGTTTCTGTTGTAAGTGCTGCTACAAAGGCCAGAGCTCAGTGGTTGATAAAGGTTGTTTGTAACTAGGGCACTGAATTAGGTGCCAAATGTAGTTATGCCTGGGCTCCTGGCGTACGTGATTTCCCTTTCTTCCTTGAGAGCAGAGGAGATAGTTGGGAAGAGCAAGAAGAAAAAGAAAGCAAATCTAGGCCTAGAAACAATTTGTAGGGGTCAGGGAGATGGCTCAGTGGAATAAGTGCTTCTCTGGCAAGCGAAAGGACCTGAGTTTAATTCCTGGTTCTGCCAAAAAAAAAAAAAAAAAAAAAAAAGAAAGAAAGAAAGAAAGAAAGAAAAAGAAAAGAAATGATCGAGAAAAAGAAAAAAAAATCTATTTTGGGCCTAGGGA
>NW_004524675.1:4747921-4749135 GCF_000260255.1 Octodon degus | reverse complement strand
ATTTGTAGTTTAAGTGATTTTTCAAATCAACTGTTTTATCTATCATTTCTTAAAATTCTCAAGTAAGTTACACTTAGAGTCAGTTCTGGAAGTTCAGAGCAAATGCCATGGTTTTGGCAAATCTCTTAACTGGCCCTAAAAATGGTGCTGGTTGGAGCTGGAGCTGGAAGAGTGACAGTGTTTCCTTCCTCTGATGACACTCTTTGGAGCATGCCTGGAGTGCTGAGGGCAGGAGAGGAGGTGGTGCTCACTCAGCAGCAGGGCTGGATTTGCTTGTGGAAGAGGAGATGTGCACTGTGTTATTTTTGGAAGCTGTAACACTGCTGTTGGGTTTCCCAGCTCATCTTCTCTTGCAACACTTTTATTATCCTAACCTCTGCCCTCTTTCCTGAGATATTAAAAGTTAGTGGAAATCAGTTGGCTGCCTTGAGGTGAAGCCTGGGAAAACTACTGTAGGGGGAAATTCTCCCTTGGTCCCACATATAAAATCCAATACAACTCCTGTTTTATTGACTTGACTTTAAAGCAAATTGTATGAGGATTTTTTTTTTTTTGGCATAAGCAGGGATGCAAATAAATTCTGCTAAACAAATACTAACCAATCTGAAAGACTGGGCAACCACTGAATTTGATAAAAATGGCAACATTTGTTTTTGCTGCCTATAAACTTAGAAACTGTCAAGACGGTCTGAGAAATATGGGCAAAGAGGTTAGTTTAGATTCAGGACAGCACTTTCACTTTCAATTTCATTGTGTTAGAAGGATATAGGTAAGTGGATAGAGTTTGACTGGGCAGATCTAGAATAAAATTTGACCAACCATCCATCTACCCCTCTCTCCATTCAACATATTCAAGTCCTTTATACAATGAAATTAGGCAGGACTTCGTAGCTCACACCTGTAATCCCATCACTTGGGAGGCTGAAGCAGGAGGATCTGCATGAGTTCTTAGCAAACTTGGTCTACATTGTGATTTCAAGGCCAACCTGAACTATGTAGCAAGACTCTGTTTCAAAACCAAAACCACAAACAATCAATGTAAATCTCAATTCTTAAATTTTTTTTCCAGAAAATTAAATAGTAATTAAAAATTAAATGCTTCAAAAACAGTTGAACTAAGAAAAAGTTTTCATGATAGTAAAGAAGTACTAAGAATAAAACATAAGATAAATACTGGAATGGCAAATAAATGACTAGCACTTCTAACAGTTTGG
>NW_004524675.1:4739052-4742236 GCF_000260255.1 Octodon degus | reverse complement strand
CACCGGACCTGGGCTAGGACTGGGTCTGGGGGCTCCCGGAACTCGGCAGAAAATCCTACTCGGCGGGCGGGGTGGGGGAGGCACTGAGGAGTGGTGGGGTGCGGCCTGAGGGGCTGGGAGAGGGTCCGGCCCATGCTGTGCCTGGGCTGGGACTGGTCCTGCTGGCGCAGGGTAGCAGGAAACTCTCCGCACACTCACCGGACCTGGGCTAGGACTGGGTCTCATCATTTCTTTTTTTACTTAAGAAATCATTTTTGACCTGATTTCTTCTATACCTTTCTGTAATTGTTTCTTTACTTTCAACGCTATTATTTCAGAGATTTCATGTGTGTGATTTCCAATTTCTTCTATGCTAGTGTCTTCTGCATTTGTTCTGGGTGGACTCAGGGCCTGAGAGTGCATTTTGTTTCTTCTCTTTGTCATTTTGTATACCACTGTCTTCTGACCTTTGGTGTAGAGCTTAGATAGAGTTATTACCTTAGCACCAGGTCAAGTTTTACAAAGTTCCGACTCCTTCAGGTGGATGTGGCTTGGGTCTGGCTGCTGTGCTCCACTTCTTGCTGCAGCCCTTGGAGGTGAACCCGCTGTGCCATTCTGGCAAGGTGTTCTGCTCTTGAGTCAGCTGGGAGGGCCTTGCCTCTAGACTCTTTGCAGGGAGTTCTGCTGAAGGGTTCCACACTGGGCCCAGGCTCTTGGTTGAATGAGGATCCAGAGGGGCCGAGGTCATCTCACTCACACACTGGGCCTGGGTTGTGGGTTGTCAATCCCTAAATTCTTATTCCTGTGCAAAACAACTTAAATCATTATCCCCATGGAACTTACTAAAGGAAGTGGGAGTAAATAATCACAAATTGTAGTACTGTTTATGAAATAAACAAATGGAAGTAGAAGATAATGGGATGAGATTGTTTAGGTACTAAAGACAAGGCTAGCAGAGAAGCTCTCTACAGGAAAGTGACAGACAAGCGGGGATCCAACAGATGAGCAGAATTTATCCTTGTCAAAAGTAGAGAGAAGCAGCCCAGTCTAAAAAAAAATCCCTGCAAGTATAAAGATTTTGAAGTAGGAAATAGCATGGTGTATCCAAGGACTGAGTGAGAATCAGCTCTGCCTTTAGTAGCTGTGCACAGTTGAACAAACTACCCTATTTTTGAGACTTGCCCTCTTCCTATTTGCAATTAAGCTAATGGTGCATATCTCTAAGTGTTGTTGGGAGAATTAGTGGGTATTAAATGAAGTAGCGAACTGCAGTGTAGGCGAGGCAATGGCACGCATGCCACAGCAGGCTGATTGTGTCACTGAAAACTCTGAAATGTCACCATCTCCAGCATGCAGTGCACTTCAATCACTTGATGAGTGTGTACCCAAAGGCCTTTGAGATTAGCTGGGTCCCTATCACCCACTGTGCGTGATCTTCTGGGTCTTTCCATCATTTTGCACAGACTTGTGAGTCAGACTTCACTAGAGCTGGAGGACATTTTCTGTCCCTGACATGTCCATATTTAAGAAGAGAGGCGAAAAGACAAATTCCATTTTCTCATGTTAGGCAAGAGGACAGGGACAGGGAGAGGCCGAGAAAAGTAGATGTGAGTGTGGGCAGGAAATAGAAACACTGAGAAAACAAAATGAGAGGGTTTTCTTTTTAAGTGTGTGGTGTCATTTATGGAATATATTCATAGAGTAAATGTTGAGGGCTTTGTTTTAATATTGCGGACCCATGAGGTTTGGGGCTAGGTGTTTAGGAGATAGACAAAGGAAAATTAACCATGGTCACTGGTACTCAGTAATTGACAGCACTTGGCAAATTATGTATTTTCTTGTTTGGTCTTCATGAGAATTCTGAAAGATAGTCATATTTATACTATTTTAAAGAGGAGACAAATGAGGCTTACAAGGAAATGTAGACTTTTCTCAGCTCTTGCTCCTCTCTTGAAAAATTTGAAGTGGAACTGGGCAATTTTTTGAAAATGATGGCCTGTATTTACTATATGTACTTAGTATGTTTCTTGACATACTTTATTTTAGAGTTACTACACTAGCATCTATTAATAAATAATGAGCAATGATGATAATTATTGTTGAATAATTATGATAGTGCCATGATCATTAATTTATCCCAACTAAATATTTACTATGTGCCTAACTGTATCTCAGGCAATGTAGTGTATAGCTATGTAGTATGTGACTTTTTGGGCAGTGAGAGGGTTAGAGTTAGAATTTAGGGGTTAAGGTTAGGGTTCATTTTCCATTGTGGACAGGGTGTGTGGTGGTGCAAGGGAGACTAATGAAATCATGATGATGAAAGGTCTAATGTTTTGGTAAAGAGTTTTGAATCTTGTTCAGTGGAAGATAGATGCATGATCAGAATAGTATTTATTTTATTTTAGTATTTTTGCACAGGGTCTCTCTATGCAGCTCCAACTCATAAGGATCCTTCTGTTTCTGGCCTCCCCAGCACTGGGACTATAGGCATGCACCACTATGCCTGGTCTTGGTGGCCCACTCGGTGTACCCAGGGTGGGGCTGTCATGGCATGTGGTTCCAGGAATTGAACTCTAGTCCTTGCGCTTACCTAGGCAGGTGCTTAGATTGCTGAGCTATCTTTGTGGCCCAGAATAGCATTTTAGCAGGACTGCTCACAACTATTTTCAGAAAAGGTTTTGGACAAGATCAGTTCACCCTGTGAAGCCACATTAATAGCATTTGTCACATATCATATACTCTTTCTTTTCAGGAACAGTGAAAGGTGCCATGGACTTGATCTTGATCAATTCCCTACCTCTTGTATCTGATGCTGAGACCTCTCTCACCTGCATTGCCTCTGGATGGCAACCTCATGAGCCCATCACCATCGGAAGAGACTTTGAAGCCTTAATGAACCAGCACCAAGATCCACTGGAAGTTACCCAAGATGTGACCAGAGAATGGGCTAAAAAGGTCATTTGGAAGAGAGAAAAGGCTAGTAAGATCAATGGTGCTTATTTCTGTGAGGGACGAGTTCGAGGACAGGCAATAAGGATAAGGACCATGAAGATGCGTCAACAAGGTAATATTCCCTAAACTGTGGGCAGGCAAGGGCCTCTAGGCATATACATGTGCGCGCACACTGTCTCTGTCTCTCTGTTTCTGTGTCTGTCTGTCTGTCTGTCTGTCTGTCTGTCTGTCTCTCTCTCTCTCTCTCTCT
>NW_004524675.1:4732028-4738952 GCF_000260255.1 Octodon degus | reverse complement strand
CACACACACACACACACACATACACACACACACACAGAGAGTAGTGGTGCCCGCAGAGTCTGCATGAACTGCCTGAGTGTAGAGATTGAAGACCATGCCTGCCTCTTCCTAAGCATTTCTGTCTCTGGTACAGACAGTATTAGAAAAAAAAAAAAACACATTCATTCCAATTTCTTCCCTAGATATTGTCCCAACTTCACCATATGAAATAGAGTATATGACATGTCCTACTACCAACTCTATGAAACTTAAGGAAGATACAACTCTGCCACATATATGTAATATGGAAATCACAGCAATTAAAACAACTGTCCATTGTTAATTTATCAGCTATTTTGAGATTTCTCATTTGTTACTTTTTGTTTGTGCCTAGCTGCTCTGAGTGAAAGTTACATTTCCAAGAGAAAATCATAGCACAAATAAAAATTTATAAAGGGAAACTTCTGTCAGAAATTCACTCTCATTGGTTATCACGTATCATATACTCTTCTTGTCACGTATCATATACTCTTTCTATCTATTGGTTATCCATTGCCATAATAGTACCTGTAACATGACCACAGTTCACGGAGGCACATAATAAGCATTTGCAGCTTGTGTGTCCAGGTCCCGCGGGCTGACTACATCGCTGTGGTGCTGGTGGCTGGGCTTCCTTACATGTGTGGAATTGGCTTGTTGTATGCTTATCAGTCTGGCTGGGTCTCGGGAAAATTGGCTTGGTTCCACACACCTGTTATTCTGTAGAAGTGAAGCTAGGCACACCTTTATGGAGATGGTACAGAAGGCAAAAGGACAAATTGAAACCTGAGGTTTTTAAAAATCTAGGCTCAGAATTGCACATTATGACACACTTTATTGCCCAATTCAGGTCAGCTATCTGAGCCATAGTAAGAGAGGCTGCTACAAATAAATGACAAAGAGCAGAGATTTAGGGAAGGGTAAGAACTTGAGAACTGTTTGATGGCTAGCCTTTGGGAAAGATGCCATGATTTAGTTTTAACAATTAAGTGCCTAGGTTCTTCTCAGAAAATATAGAATTTTAAAGGAGGATTTGAGAACCTTCTCTGTAAGAATATTGCTTGCTACCATGCTACAGGCAGTAATGGGATACAGCCTTTATCTCAGATCCGAGCTAGATCTTAAGCTAAATTTTTAAGCCATTCGCCCATTTGATGGTGAACTGAAGATGTTGTTGCAATATTATTTAATACTTGTGTTGTATGACTCCCAGGACTAGAAAGGAAAGTAGCCTTGCAGGAGTTTTGATGGGAAGAAGGTACAGAGCTCCAGCGTGGTTTTTCTACTGAGTGATCCAGCCCTTGACACATGATGACTCATGCCTCATTTATTGCCTAAAGTGAGTCAGATGGCTGTACCTAGTTAGAATGAGAGGGTATTACAAACTTGAGTGGCAAAAAAGAATACAGGGAAAGATGAAGAAAGGGGACCCTTTCCCCCTCCTGCCATTTTGTTCCCACTGGAATACTCTGACCTTTTAGGTTTAACCACCTTCTTTGGGTCTTCATACCTAACATAAAGTCTTCTCTTGGTTTTGGGATTAGGATTGGACCCAGAGCCTTTCCATTGAACTACATCCCCAGTCATTTTTTATTTCTTAATTAGACTTAGTCTCTGTAAATCATGAAGCTTCCCAGGGTAGGTTCAAACTTGGGATCCTCCTGTATCAGCTTCCCAGAGTGCTGAGATTAACAGGCATGTGCCACTATGACAGGTCATTGAAGAGTTTTATTAATATTGTCTAATCACAGGGTCTCAGTTCTTTAGAGGTCATTTTTTATTTTATTTTTTGTCTTTTAGAGACAGGGTCTCACTATGCAGTTCAGGCTGGTCTTGAACTCACTTTGAAGTCCAGGCTGGCCTTGAACTCCCAACGATCCTCCTGCCTCATCCTCCCAAGTACTGAGATTATAGGCCTGCGCCACCACACCTGGCTAGAGGTTAGGTTTTTAATTAACAAACTGATCCAGATAAGTAGTATACCTGTATACATTTCTAATTTTGCAGTTTATACATAAAAGATTCTGTGGGGATTTTTTTCCCTCAAAGTCAAACATACTTATCACCTGTGGGTCTTGTTACAATGCAAACTCTGACTTGGTAGATTGTTAGAGAGAGTCCTGAGATTGTATATTTCTGTGAAGGTCCCAGGTGACAAGACCCTGCTGTACCATCACGGGTAAAACTTGGAGGAGCAAGACTGAAGTTCACCCAAAAACCTTTTGAATTTGCTAATGGTAATAAGTAGAAAGATTTAAAGGCAGAAAGCTCATTTTAAGGTTGAAAGGCATAAAATAGCTGTTCATTACAAATGGAAGAAAGGTTTTCTTAGCAAAACTATTATGCTCCCTTTTAAATGACATGTAGCCAAGTGGGAAAAGCATGTAGCAGAGATTCCCAGGAATTCTGCTCTGTGGTGAGGGAAGAGGTGGAGAAAAGGGATGTGGGGTGAGCCAAAGCTGCCAAGGCTGACGGTCAGTGCTGCTATTTTTCACCTGTGTCATGTGGGTCTGACTTGTGTAAGGAAGAGTGCTCTGCTGAATTTCCACAGTTGGAAGGAAGAAGGACTGGGATTGGCACCCCAGTGGTTTATGGGAATGAAGTGCGATGCACCATTAGGCCCACTGGGGCTCCCCTGAGAAGGGCCTTGGCACCGTGTAGGAGTAACGAACTGTGGAACATATTGAGCCAGGACATTGGGGATTGAAAAACAACCATGACATTCTCTCCAGACTGAGAGCTAAGTCTCCACAGGCAAAGAAGAGCTTAAACCCAGCCAGTCAGGAGTGGGGGGAGAGTGATAACGGAGACAGAGTGGTGTTTAGATTCATACTCACTCATTTTGAATTTTTTCTCTACCACTCACCAGCTGTGTGGCCTTAGGCAAGTTATTTAACTTTGATTTGTCTCATTTATTGCCATTTATGATAGGAAGGTAATACCTCCAAAATTCCATTAAGTTTTAAATAATTATGGTATATGCATGGGGTGAGTTCCACACATGCCATGATTTACGGATGCACTCTTAAAAGCTTGTATAAAGTGAGAAATCACCCAGGAAGATACATATGAATAATAGTAGTTGGCAAATGGGATTTAATATTCTTTTGTTAGGGCCTGTATTTGCAACCATTGCATTTCACTTTCCACATCATTCTCAGTGTTAACAATTCACTTTGATTTGGAGCACTTGTTTTACAAGTTATGATGATTTTGTTTGAAAAGTTATACAAAAAAATAAATAAATAAAAAGGGCCAGCCAAATAGCTCAGCAGATTAAAGCGCCTGCAAGCAGGTGCAGGGGCCAGGGGTTGGATCCCTGTGCCTGCCATGCTGCCCGCCCCCGCCCCCGCCGGGATGCACTGAGACAGCAATGGAGACTGGGCGTGGTGGCAAGCCTGTAATCCCAGCACTTGGGAGGCTGTAAACAGGAGAAACACTATAAGTCTGATCTAGTAGTGAGACCCTGTAGACCCTTCCCCCACCAAAAAAAAAAAAAAAAGAAAAGTTAAAAAGTAACCTGGGCACATAGTAGAGATGGGAGTAGAAGCCAGACATGGATATGGATTTGAGCTTTACTTTCAATTGAGTGCCATGGCTCAGGGCCAGTTACTTAAGTATTGAAATTATTGTTTTTTCTTATTCAAAAAAGAATGGGAATAAAGGGTTTATCACATACATTCAAAAATCAAATGAAATACTTAAAGATTGCTGACATTATCTTGTTCACAGATAATGAAGCAACAACTACTGTTATGCTGAACACTATCATTATGATGGTGTCTTGAAGTTATAATTTAGAGGGAATACTAATTTCCCTATCCAATTGTAGAACTTAAACAGATCATGCATTAATATATTTGTAGAAGTATGTATAAAATAGAAAAATAGACAGCATTTTTCTCCTGTGTTTTAACAACAGCAGCATCTTCAGACCTTCAACTGTGTTCCCTTTTCTTGAACATCCAGTGGGGGAAATACAGAGACAGTAATATCTGTTATGGTGATTTGGGAGAACACCCAACGCTATGTCTTCCTGCCATTACTAAGTCCTTAGTGAAGCACTGTGGGGACTCATTCACATCCACCCAGGGACACAGCAGGACAGGATAAACATCAGTACATTCCTGCTTGCTGCTGACTAGTACATTGGGAGGAAATGGAAAACCCATCTGAGATGTGCCAAAACACGGCTTAAATCAGCTCCTGTACCCTAAATAGCTACACTCTTTTTATCAATGACATCATCCAAAACAGTCAACAGCAGTTTGTTCAGACATCACTGGTGATCTCATCTGGGGCTAGGCAGTTATATAGTAAATAGTCTGAAACATTTTTAGATCCAAACATCTATTTCAGAATGGTCCATCAGAAGAAACATGAGTTTTCTTTCTGTGTATTTGAGAAATAGATTTCCATTAAAAATATCAAACTACCCAAAAGCTGACTTGTGAGGTTTGGAGAGAGGGGCCACCTGTATGTAAGTAACACAAATGAAGGCCGCCACTATTGTAACTTAGCTGCATTTACAACCCTTGACTTTTTTCTCTAGACTTCAAGGAGTAAGTGGGGTGTGTTCTTAGTTCTTAGTCCATGCAGATGTCATTAGCAAAGCATCTTCCAACCTAGGCCTTGGTAATCGCATTTATAAAATTGATGGTTGTATTTTAAAGGCTTTTGAAGGCTCACCTTACATAACCTAAGCCTTTTGAGCTATAACATTGCGTAAGCCATAGCCAGCTTCTCTGACTCAGATCCTGGCTTTCCCAGATCATGGTTGTGTGATCTTGAGCAGTTTACTAACCTCTCAGTACCTTTTAGTGCAGATGATAGCACCTACCTCAGAAGGGTGTTAAGAAAATTAAATTTGTATGAAGCATTTAGAATGGTGTTTGTCCATAGTAAACATGGTTAAAATCTGAGTATTGATTTTATGATACAATCAAGCCACAGGACATGGTATAATGAATGCAGGCCTGGCCCCTGTGGCACCAGGAAGCCCAGAGTAGAACTTGACGATTAGATCCTTCATTATTGCTCAGCAATGGACATCAGCATGGAGATGTGAATGCAGGAGTGACCACTGGAGAGCATTGGAACGCTGGTGTGGTGGTGCCCCTGAGAAAAGGGGGGAGCTTAAAATGTACAATGTCTGAAATAATAAAAAGAGTCACAGGGGGGCACACTATAGTTGAGCCTACTGGGGTTCCTTTTCATAATACAATGCTGCGTGGGAAGTCTCACAGTCAACTAAACAATCATTATACAAAAGGGCAGAAAATATAAACAAACCACACAGAAAAGAACCACTATATGAACTGGCCAGAAAACATTCACACAGGAGCCCAGCAGCCTGTTGCTGCTGGATAAGAATTTCACACAGTAGGATGACCAAATGCAGCACCTTGTCAGTGTGAGAAGGAGCTCTGCAATGCTACGCCCACACTCGCTGTGTCCCTGTGAACCTTACCTGTACCACTGATCTATTTTGGTGCCACCAAGCAGGCTACTAGGCACACCCATATGCCAAATGTCAGCACAACAGTGTTGTTACTTACTTGCATTTGGAAAGAATACTCTAGGCATTATGCGGTTAGCATCTATGATTTAACAGCCAAATAGTACTTTATGGTAGAATTTATTTCTTCTGAACTTCAGATGAGGAAGTTGAGATTTTCAGACAAAGGTCTAGAGTAGGTTTGAACCTAGATTTGTCTGGTTTCAGGGCTTGTGTGCTGTCTGATCTGTCCCATGTTCTCCCTAGGTTTGCCCAAGTTGTCACCTGCCCCAAAGATGTTGGCATAGTTGGCCATACAGGGCAGACCTGGCAGAGCGCCATGCCCAAGTTAGCAGGCATAGCTCACAGCACAGGAAAGCAAGCAGGCAGACCTAAAGCTTGAGGCCTTCTGGGTGTGGTGCAGAAGCATCTCTTGCCCTCACAGGGCATCTATAGAAGCCAGAGACACACACAGCACTTGATCAGTCAACCTGAAGCTCCAATCTGAAAGCCACAGATGAACTGAGAATGAGAGCATAAGAAGCCCAGATTCATAGCGAGTTCTCAGCGAGAAACTTTCTGACACCCATGGTTTAGTCCTTGAGCTGAAACTAGGAGTTTATTTATACCAGGTATACAAGGTATTTTGCTATTGATTTTTAATTTATGTATGTTTTGATCACATAATTTGAAGTACATGGAGATGTGCTATGTGGCTTAAAAAGAGGCAATATGATTGAAGATAATCTATATTTAGATAACTAGCATAGATTTTATAAACATTTAACAGAACACTAATAGTATTGCTCAAATCTTCTATATTTTGCCTTCATATTTTCAGTCTACACAGACTTGTAGATTTGTCTTTTTCTTCCTTTAACTGTTAGGTTTTGTCTCAGGTGCTTTGAGGCCCTAATGTTGGGCACAGGTGCAAGTCCAGGAACATCATAGCTTCCTAAACAAGACATAAATAAAGTCTTCAGACAAGATTTTATTAGATGGTGGATGGTTCCTTTTTATTGCCATATAAAAACCATTGTTATCCGTAGACATTTTGACTTCAGAATTTTTTCTGATATAAATGTTGCTAAACTAGTTTTGATTAGTATTAGTTTGACACATATTTTCTATACCTTCATTCTCAATCTGGTTTGTCATTATGTTTAATGGGTAGTTTATAAATGAGCACAGGGTTGTATATATTTTAATTTATTCTGAGATACTCTATCTTTAACATATATCTGGTATATCACCTGTTATCATCCTTTGACTTTTCCACATCATGATTTTTCTGTGGCCTTTTTTGTTGTCATTTTAGTGTTTATTTCCATTCTATATCTTTCTCTATGTTTAGGAAAGTTGTGTATTATGATTCTCTTCTTTTAGTGATATAGTTTTAGTATTAAATA
>NW_004524675.1:4725304-4731663 GCF_000260255.1 Octodon degus | reverse complement strand
CTCTCTCTCTCTCTCTCTCTCTCTCTCTCTCTCTCTCTCTCTCAAATAAAAAAAAATAAAATAAAAAATAAAAAATAAAAAGCCAAATAAATGCAGAATAATCCCCCATCTCCTCCTAGCAGTGTCCAGCACCATAACTAGATCAGGTCATATATGCATGATCAAAGGGTAAAATGTAAGATATTGGGTTCCTTCATTGTCTTTATTCTTCAGTATTCTGCTATTTACACATGAATAAGCCCAGCATTCTGCTCACACCATTTGGGAAATATTTGGAGTATCTGAAAGCAATTAAAATGATTTTGAACAACAGTAATAACCTCCATGTGAAAAGAACAAGCGAAGAGCTATTTGGCAAATGTTCTCTGTTTCACTGTGAAGAAACTCATATTGTATTCATATTCTTTCCTACTTTGAAGAAATTTGGTAGAGATTTGAGAAGAACAACTGATTTTTTTTCTTTGATTCTCCTGTTTTCAGTCTCCCAAGCACTGTGATTGCAGGCACGCACCACCACACTCAGTCTCAATCAGAGTCTCAGCACATCCAGGGGGTGAGGCCAGCAGGGCACACCAGGGACTGAACTGCAGCCACTGTGCTCTGTGTAAGCAGGCGCTTTAGTCCACTGAGCTATCTGGCCGATCCTACCTGATTCTTAGTTAAAATACTTTATAGTTAATGTTTATTTTGATTGCAGATGTTGAACATCACTATGTTCCCATTATTCACAGGGAAATATTCATCTTATTTCGGGCATGTGTGTTTATATTTTTAAAGAGAAAATGACCATTCCAACCATCAAATTCTTAAAAGAATACATAACCTTAAGAAAGAATAAAATCTATTAGCCAGTATTATCTTTGATATCATAAAAAACAACTGACTCAGTCCTCATCTTTTGAAGCTCAGTGTTTGGTTGTTCCTGAGAAAAATGTGTGACATCATTTTCGGTATTTGTTTTCTCTTTTTTAAAAGCTTCCTTCCTCCCAGCTACTTTAACTATGACTGTGAACAAGGGAGATAATGTAAGTATATCTTTCAAAAAGGTGGTAATTAAAGAAGAGGACGCCGTGATTTACAAAAATGGTGAGTGTATGTTTCATCTCTTTTTGGTGCTATAGTGTGAGACATCAGATAACACTTAATATGCTAGATCATTTTAGGGACAGATGTTTGAAGTAACACTGCTATGATACAATCTTACTAGTTCTATCTGGGATAAGAGCCCCCTTAGGCAATGTTTGATTACTTAATCAAATAAATCAGGGGGAATTTAGATGCAGTCTGTATATTGATGAATGTGCTTATATGTGCTCATAATGAAAGCCTATCAATATAAGGAAGGTCCCAAATTCTGTTTCTCTGCAGATGATTATATCAAATAAAGGAATTGAGTAATGGATGTATCTGGGAGAACGTTAGATTTTATTCACATGCCTTCTATTAACTGGGCAATGTTGTATTCCAAGCCTAAGACAGAGACAAAGTTTTCAGTAAATCGTGGGGTGGTTGATTTGTGAGGACGGACAAGGAAATGAAAGAGTGTTTGAAGTGCCACCTACTGTTTTCTACTCTTCCCTCTCATCAGGCTCCTTCATCCATTCTGTGCCCCGGCATGAGGTCCCTGATATTTTAGAAGTGCGCCTGCCACATGCTCAGCTGCAAGATGCTGGTGTGTACTCAGCCAGATACATAGGAGGCAACCTCTTCACCTCAGCCTTTACCAGGTTGATTGTCCGGAGTAAGTGACTGAGAGGCCACTGTCTATGATGGTGTGGGCTGTTAGGATTTTTAGTTGCGAGGAATAGAAACTGACTGGCTACTGAAGCACAATGTAGGGGCTGATTAGAAGGGTGCTAAGGACTCTTAACAAATTAGAAAAGTGAAGACACAGGTTCCAGAAAAGAAAAAAGGCGCAGGGGAAGTTCTGGGGCTCAGTGGGAGACTGCAGGGGAGATTTCTCCTAAGATGCTGCCATCAGCTACCACAATGTTTACTTCTGGGTGTTGAATTCACAGCAGAACGAAATGAGCCTAAAATATCAGCCCTATACTGGCCCATAGCAATGAGCTATAGGCAAAATTATAGTCATGTAGTACAGCTTGAGACAGGCACTGGCAGAATATTCCTGCATGAAAGGACAATCACAGCAAGCAGTATAGTTACCCTGAAGGTGACAGTTATAAAGGGATGGATTGGGCCTTCCAGGCCACGCTAACCTCTAGTGAAACATTCCCTGTAAATCCAATACTTTCCAAATAATTTAACTCTAAAATGTCATTTTTATTTTTATAGTTGAGAAATGTAAGAGCTAAAAGTAGTGATAATCCTCCCCTATAACTTTATAGAGAGAGTAATAAATACCAGTAATTTTTATAGGAAATTAATCTATAAGACATAAAAGATTTGCCTTAAATTTTGTCCCCCTATGTTAAGGAATTTGTGCTATTAAATATTTAGGCCTTTATCTCTACATACCAGAGATGTTCTATTATTCTTCTGTACCAGTGATAGTGAACCTTTCAGAGCTTTCAGTGATAACAAACAGTTGGCTACAACATGGGTGCTATAGGTTCGCCACCCTATGCAGCTCTATAATGTTATAGATATATTATGATAGCATTTCTAACTCAAGAAGATAACATATCTTGCTTTGCATTTCACTTACTCATTCATTTATACACTCATTCATTCATTCATTAAAATGTTTTGATCATGACTCTGCCAAGCACTATGTTGATATTGAGAACTGAATGTGACAAGAGAGAAGAAAAAAAATCTGAGTCATTGTAGGTAAATTTGTGCAGCTTGGGATCGTAGTGTTAAGTGAATACATCAAATGCACAAGCTCAAATATTTCTTATATGAGAACCCAAAATGTAAACAAAGAGCAAAAGAAAGGTAAATAAGAACAAGGGAGATGGGGATTTTGCAAAAGGTAAGGGACTGAAGAGAGGGAGTGAAGGATGAGGGGAGGGAAAGGGGATGCAAAAAGAGTGAATGAAGCACCATGCCCTGTGAAGCATGTAATCATCCTGCATTGCTAGCATGGAGTAATGAAAAAGAAAAACTAAAAACGAATGATAAAGCATTATCCCTTGGGTTATTCCCAGTCTGAGCAGGTGTTCATATAATTAAATAGGTATTGCAATATGAAAAATGTGGTTCATTTAGTTTATGTCCTGTGTTAAGACACCTCTACAGGTATTCACTACAGCAAGGCATTTTGTAGGCAGCGCTATTTGAATTTGAATTAGGAGGAATCCGTTGATATGCCCAGCACCTCTTTCCTCCCAGAATACTGCTTTTTTGGCCTTTTCTCCATTAAATGTCAGGGCAGTGTTTGCGTAAGACCATTCCTTTAAAAGACTATGACACAACAATTCTGTAGGAAAGCTGCGATGTTCAGCTTCCAGGAGCTGGCTTCTCATTAGCCCTGCGCATAGTATCTGTTGACTTGGGTCTCTTCAATTCTACTTTTATTTCACTCAGAGGAGAGTTTGGATGGCAAGGAGGCATCTGGCACAAGTGTACCAGTGGACTCCAAGTCTGGAGTAAACAACATCAGAAATACCAGTTTACGCATGGTTCTTTAGAACAGAAGAAATAGAGTGGCTTTCTACCCACACTCATTGGACACAACACTTCCAACACCCGATGAATGGGACTTTTCCTCTCCACACCAAACAGTTCTCCAGTGTACGTTGGCTGAGGATCCTCCAATTTAAAAACAGTTCTGACTCTATTTCCCTAGAGGCAGCACCAGACCCACAGGTTAAGAACTCAGTCCAATATGATACCCCTATTTCAGGTGCCATTTGTAAGCCCTGGTCAATGACCTGTGCTTCTGACCAATCATCTATAAATCCATCACTCCTAAGACCTCTCCTTCCCTTGATTAATTTGGTAGACAGCTCACAGAACTCAGGGAAACACTTAGTTACCAGTTTATCATAGACTACATTACAAAGGATACAGATAAATAACCATAGAGAAGAGATGCCCAAGGCAAGGTTGGTGTAGGGCTTCCATGCACTCTCCAGGTGTATTAACCCCTGTGCCTGAAAGCTCGCTCTCTGAGCCTTGTCTTGTAGGATATGTATGTATATATGGTTTGTGTTAAAAATCCCATTGGTTGTATTTGTAGGATTTTCTAAAGAAGTATAAATTTGTTCTCTGAAGGAAGATTTCTCATAATGTAAGTTTTTGTGTGCCACAAATAAACAGTTTCTTAAAATATGGAATTATAGGGCTTTTGAAGAAAATAATATATGCCCAAACTTATAAATTATCAACAAATTCTTCTTGACTTCTTCATTCCAAAGAGGACACTCCTGTGAGTCTTTCTGGGATAAGTTGCTAAGCTGGTATAGGCCTTCCAGTAGACGGGAGGGTGGAGAACACAGGCTCATGTAACCAGAGGCCATTCCATCTACATTGTTTGCCATCATTTTTACATGGGTAATTAACCCGTAGTCCCTCTCTCAAGTTATCAGTGATTATCCTGAGGCTTCTCCCTTTATAGAGGAATATAAATATCACTTCTTAAACATTTGTTTTGCTTTCTCTGTTAAATGGAAGGCTGAAAGAAACTGTCTGGATTGATAGTTTTCCAGATTATTTAAAATAAAATATTGATAACCCAGAGCTATTGCCAAAGAGATTATGACGTTATGTCAGTTGTAGGTACAAATCCAAGATTATCACTGTGAGACAAATATTCAGGGATGAAGACAGTTGTACCCCTCAGAGGAGAAAGGAAACTCCATTTCTGACCCCAGAAGGTCATCCTGGCTGCGCAGGGTTTTCCTTATATTAGCATTTAACATCAGACCTAATTAACAAAATGTTGGAGATAAATAAGCAGGAAAGATGAATATGAGAGATTTTACTAGTCTTGTGCTCTTTATTTTACATATCATATTTCAGTTGTTTTCATATCTGGTTTCTAGCTAAAGGAAAAATATGTGGATGCTATTAGTTATTCTTTCCCTGTCTGGCCTTATTCTTCTTTACTTACTCTTTCTAGGCCACAGGTTCTCAGACTGCAGCATGTGTCAGAGTCACTGGGAGGGATTGTTGAGCATAAACTACTGGGTCACCACCAGAGTTTCTCTTTCAGTTGGTTTTGGATTGGGCAGGGGTGGTCTATCATTTCAATTTCCATCAAAGCTCAAGGAGATAGAGATGCTCTTGGCCAGGGATACTTGCAAAACCATTGTTACAGTCCCTAACCATATATACAGCTCTCTGGACATGCCAGGTTCTTGTCCTATCCCTTGCCTTTGCCTGGAGTCTGTTTTGCAGCATTCTTTTCTCTATAGCTAAGATACAGGCCAGATTCAGTTCCCATCCCACTTGCTCTGAGAAGGCTTCTTTTGTACCTTCTTCTGTATACAAGAAAGAATTCAGTATTCCTTGTCTGTATCTATCATTATTTACTCTTTACATGCCTATCTTCAATATTACATAATTAACATTTAGAGGGCAAAGACTATATTTTTTATTGGTGCATGATTTTAGCATATAATGTTTATATTCATCTTAGGGATAGGTACATGTACTTAAGGTATGCTAATATTTTTCATTTCCTTTCCCCTTTCTGCACCACCTTACCCCGTATCTAATTTACCTTCCCATTTCCAAAGCATCTGTCTCCCTGTTTCTTGTCTATCTTTAATTTTTTAAGGTTGTTTCTGTACTTTGGGCTTTTCTTACAAGAAAAGTATGTTATATTTAAGTTTGTGCACATAATTTATTTCACTTAATGTATGGTCTCAAGGTGCTTCCATTTTCCTATGAAGGCCCCAAATTTATCCATCTTTATGGCACAATAATACTTCATACTTTCTTTGTCCATTGATCTGTTGATGGACTCATAGGCCACTTCCAAGATTTAGCTATTGTGAATTGTGCTGCTATTGTATGAACATATATAGTACATATCACTCTGATATCATGTCATTAACACTTTTAAGAAGATACCTATAAGGGGAATAACTATATTAAATAAAATGTCTCATTTCCATTTCTTGAGGAATCACCACACTGATTTCCATAGAGGCTGTGATGATTTATCTTCCTCTTTGTAATATAGAAGTGTATGTTTTCCTCCACAACCCCATCAGCACTTGTTTGATTTTGCATGATAACCTTTCTTTCTGAAGTAATGTGGAATCATAATGTTCACTTAATTTGTGTTTCTCTGATGGCAAGAAATGCTGAGCATTTTTTTTTCATGTAATTATTGGCCATTTAGTGTTAGTATTTAAGATTCCCATTTTTTGATTGGGTCTTTTATTTTAGAGGGCCGAAGTTATTGTTAAATTCTAGTTGTTATTTCTCTATCAGAGGAGTCA
>NW_004524675.1:4712921-4717815 GCF_000260255.1 Octodon degus | reverse complement strand
GGACCTGGGCTATGATTGGGTCTGGGCAGAAGTCTCTTATTTTGATATAATTTCATTTGTTGAATATTGATGGTGTTTCTTTTAAAAATCAAGTTCTGTTCAAAGTTCTCACCTCCTGGCTTCAAGAGTTTCACCTATTTTAGTTTCTATTAGATTATATGTTTCTGTTTTAGTGTTTAGGTCTTTGATGCATTTTTATTTGTGTTTAGTACATGATGAGAACTATGAGTCTAGATTCAATCTTCTGCATGTGGACAATGAGTTTTGGCAGTGCTATCATGACTCCAGTGTAGGTTTTAGCTCCTTTGACAAAGATCAGTGGCTGAATGTGAATATATTTTGGTTTCCTATTCTGTTTCATTGATCCACATGTCTATTTTTATGCCAGTACCATATGCTGTTTTATGCTGTTTTTATCATGCTAACCTTATAATACAATTTGAAGTCCAAGATCATGATGCCTCCTGCCCATATTGCTTTTACTACTATGTGTATTTTCTAGTTCCATGAATTTTTGGATTATTTTCTGTAGTTTTGTGGGGAAGGCTGTTAATATTTTGACTGGGATTTTATTAAATCTATATCTATGTAAGCTTTGAAAATATGGCTGTTTTGGCACTATTTGTTCTGTCATGCTGGGAAAAGGGATGGCTCTCTATTTACTGATATCCTCTTTGATCTTTGCAAAAGCAAAGTACTAGTTTTTGTTATAGAGATGTTTCGTTTTCTTGGTTAGGTTAATTTTTTCTAGAGTCTCTGATTTGTTGGAGTATAATTTTTCATAGTAGTCAATAATGTTCTTCTGGATTTGGGAAGCATCTGATTTCATGGCTGTGGGTGTTTTCCTCTTTTGATAAGTTTGTCTAAGGGCCTGCCTGTTTTATTTTTTTCACTCTTCAATTCATTTATTCTTTGTATTTTTATTAGTCTCAATCTCCTTGATTTCTCCTGTTGTTTATAACTTCCTTCTGTACTATCTTTGCATTTAGACTGCTCTTGTCTTTTAGGACCTTAGGGTATGTCATTATTTATTTGAGCTCATTCTATTTTCCTAATATAAGTATTCAGAATATATCACTCTGAGTACTTCTGTCATTGTATCCTGGAGGTTTTGGTATGTTGTATTGGCATCATTGTTTGATTCTAGAAAGTGTTAATTTTTTTCTGTGAACTATTCATTATCAGGAGTGCATACTTAATATCCAGATGTTTATAAAATTTTTGTGGTTTCTCTTGTAATTGATTTCTAGTTTTAATGTACTATTATATGATCGTATATATAGGATGATTTTTTTTTTAATTTTGTATGTTCTATAGGATAGTATGTGGTCTGCTTTGGAGAAGTTCTGTGTACTGCTGAGAAAAGTGTATATTGTATTGTATGATAGAATATTCAGTAGATATTAAATCTGTTTTTTTGAAATTATGGATCAGCTCTGACTTTTTTGTTGTTTTTGTCTAGGTGATCTATTTGTGAAAATGGTGTGTTGAGGTTCCCATCTATGACTGTATTTGTGTTCATTTAATATTTTGTATTGAGCAGTGTTCAT
Source organism: Octodon degus (assembly GCF_000260255.1). Taxonomy (NCBI): domain Eukaryota; kingdom Metazoa; phylum Chordata; class Mammalia; order Rodentia; family Octodontidae; genus Octodon; species Octodon degus. The sequence continues at coordinate 4,716,265 of NW_004524675.1, read as the reverse complement.
TATGTGAAGTAAGGTTCATTGGTATTTTGTGCATATATGTTTATAATCATTATCATGCTGTTAAGTTATCACATTACCTAACATGTATGACTTGCTTTGCCACTTCTGACATGTTTTGGTTTCAAGTCCACTTAAACAATAAGATTGCTACCCCTGCTTATCTTCAGAGTCCTGATGTATGCAATATTGTTTTTCTATCCTTTGATTTTTAATATGAATTATTTTTGGAATAGATGTGTCTCTTCATGTAGTACACTGCTGGGTTTTGCTTTGTGGTTCAGTCTGCAATCTCTGCTTTTTAGTTTTAGAATTGAGGCTACATACATTGAGTTATTACTGAAAGGTATTGAATTATTCCTGTCAACAATGTATTATACTGTTGTTGATTCCTTTTTTCTCTTTTTGTTTAACTATTTTCTTTTCTTTTTTATGTATTTAGAAGAGGGTCTACAGGGTCTCACTCTACAGATTGGACTTATTGTGATCCTCCTGTTTTCAGCCTCCCAGGCACCGGGGATTACAGGCATGTGCCACCATGCCCAGTCTTATTTTCCCTTCTTAATATATGGATCCCAGCCAACTTTTTTGTTTGGTTGTCTTAATTCTCTCTCTCTATGATAGCTTTGAGAATTTTTTTTGGAGTGGTGCTTTTATGGTAATAAATTTCTTAAGATTTTTTTTTGTTATGGAATATCCTTTCCCCATATAGGACAGATTAGCATGGATTTAAATATTGTTTACATTTAGGGCTTGAAGTACTTCATGCCATGTTTTCTTGGCATTTAAGTTTTGTGTTGAGAGTCTGCTCCAATCCTAATGTGTTCACCTTTATGAGTGATTTTTTTCATTGTTTTCTCTGGCAACTTTGAAGATTCTGTCCTTATGAGAGCCTTATGGGCTTGTGACTCTGTTGTGTCATGAAGAGCTTCTCCTCTTGCTATAATCATTTGGGATTCTGTAAGTGCACTTACATGTATGCTGAGTTCTTTTCCCATAGTTAGAATATTTCCTGCAAACAAATTTTGTATTCCATTTGTGCTGTCCTTTATTTTTTTCTCTAATTCCAATTATTCTTAAGTCTTCTTCGTGTCAACTATTTTCATGGCCTATGTCTGTTTAGTTAACTTAGCATTCATGTTTTGAATGGATTTGGTCCACTTTTCTTATTTTGGGGGACCCTTTTGATTTCCTTCTAACAGTTGAGGACAGGACTGCATAACAGAGAGAGAGAGAGAGAGAGAGAGAGAGAGAGAGAGAGAGAGAGAGAGAAAGAAAAGTAAACCATACCTGTTGACAAAATGTCATGATCACATCAAGAAAACAGAACCTAACCAGAGAGATGCCCATGCATTCAAGCAAACAAAAAATCACTTCACTCTATTTGTCCTCAACTCTATTTGTCTTCAACTCTCATACAAAAGTGAGGAACATGCAAACACAAGGTAACAAAATGCCTCCAAAGACTCCCAACACCCCCAGAGCAGATACAAGGGTCACCAGTGGAGAGTAAATCAAATGCCAAATAGCTGAGCTATACAGAATGATCAAAGAGGGAGCAAAGAAACCAGCGTAGTCAAAGATGCCCAAACCAGACAGTGGAATTAGCAAATTGTCCAATGTGGTTAAAGAGTCCCCCCAAATGAGAAAAAGCTGATATAGTCAATTGTAGACCTTTATCTCTGTCCCAAGGTCCAACTGCCTCAATTAATTTGGGAAGAACAGGATGTGAAGCAGTTTGCCCAATGCTCAGTTTTCTGTCTACTTCCACAAGTGACTTGTTCCCTCTCCCCTTGCTTCAGGGCAAATCCTGCATCCCTTTCTGCACTCTCCCTCCATGGCTCTTCTGTCCCCTGTATCACCAGAAATCCTTTATTTCAAGTGACTCTTTTCCTTTTCATTCAAATTTTTATCTGTCTCTGGTCCTTGACTCAAGAGCTCCTCTTTTGAACAGGTGAAATTTGTTACTGTCCCCATTCTCAACAGAATGCCTTTTTTTTGTCTGTAAGGGCAGAGTGGATAGTTGATTTCATGTACTAGATTTCATACAGTATCAGCTCTTTCTAATGTGTAGGGCTACAATAGGCTACTGTCCACTATGATCTGCTTCCTTCAGTCTCTTTCCCTTCCCCATATCTTTGGAGATGAAATCAGCAGGTCCCTGGGTTCAGTGTCACACATTTTTTGTGGTGTTTAGCTTTTCTCTGCCTAGATCTGGGGCTTCTTTTGTTGGCACTCAGCTATGGGTGGTGGCCAATGGATGTTGGGTAAGATGCTGAAGTGCTCTCTGGTGTTTGGGAGGATGATGGGGGAGGGATTGCATGTTTTGTATTCCTGGCTTTACCTCTCTCTGGTTGTAGCCTGTGGCTTCTTGAGGCCCACACTGCAGCAGACTCCCACATTGGGTTTCTTCTTGCATATAACAGGGAGAATATGGCAGTCCCTACCCAGGCCCTGTAGTGCCTGGTCCTTTGCTTGTGCTGTCAGAACCACTCTCAAGATAGAATATGTGCTGGATAAAGTTCTATAGCAGAGTGCAGGTCTGTTGTGCCCATACTTCCTCTTTTTAACAACCCAGATATTTGGTTGAATAGAAAAAAATCATCTTTTAGGATAATTTTCTGTACCTGAGTGTGATTGCCTCTCTTGTTTCTGAATACTCACCCTATCTAGTGACCTCTCCCAACACACCTATAGTTGAGCATGTTGGGAAGTTCACCACAGACTGTATGTCATCTGTATTCACCAGTGCCATCTAAAATAACTTACACAGACTAGATTCTCAATGCAGTTTTTAGGGTGAACCTTATTACTCATCTCCACCTGTTTTCCTTAAAGGATGTGAAGCTCAGAAGTGGGGCCCTGACTGTAACCGTCTGTGCACTGCTTGCATGAACAACGGTGTCTGCCATGAAGATACTGGGGAGTGTGTTTGCCCCCCTGGATTTATGGGAAAGACATGTGAGAAAGGTGAGTGGTGAATACTTAGTGAGCAAGGTGTAGATGGAAGAAGCTATTACTACTGGATTTAGAACTTTAAATCTGGACATAGATAAGAATGGTAGCTAAGTGGTCTCTACTAGGCCATATGGTACCTGTGTGTGAATTAGAAAAAGTTGCCCCTTCCTAAAGGATTTTTATACACTACTGTATTGTGTCAGCATTGTGAACATCCCTGTCCACAACTTGCAAAGCTGAGAGTAGTAGCCCTGATGTTTCCTCATTTTCTACAAAATGGACCACAAGCGTCTTTCCTTTCCTTTCCTTTCCTTTCCTTTCCTTTCCTTTCCTTTCCTTTCCTTTCCTTTCCTTTCCTTTCCTTTCCTTTCCTTTCCTTTCCTTTCCTT
>NW_004524675.1:4709869-4712821 GCF_000260255.1 Octodon degus | reverse complement strand
TCCTTCCTTCCTTCCTTCCTTCCTTCCTTCCTTCCTTCCTTCCTTCTTCCTTTCCTTTTATTGCTGATTTTTAAATTTCCATCAGAGTGAGAATGGTAAGAAACTTGATTTTAACAGATTTTAAAATTTCATGCACTTCATTTTAGAACATCCACAGGGCCTTACCATTCTCACAGAGAAAGATAATTATATAGCTACTTGGTCTCCTGATACAGGGGCTTTGACCCCAACTGATTCTTTCTCTCTTTCTTTCTTTCTTTCTTTCTTTCTTTCTTTCTTTCTTTCTTTCTTTCTTTCTTTCTTTCATGGTACAAGGTCTCACTACACACTCAGACTCCTAGTGATCCTCCTGTTTCAGCTTTCCCAACACTGTGATTACAGGCGTGCACCACCATGCCTGGTCTCTGTGGCTGGCTCAGCATGCCTGGGGGCGGGGCCAGCATGGCCCATGGTGCCAGGACCAAACCCCAGTCCCTGGCCTGCCTAAGCAGGTGCTTGTCCACTGAGCTATCTTGCCAGCCCCACAAGGATGTTTTCTGCCTGCCCATGCCATGCTGAAATTAATCCGTTCACTAGCATAGAAGAGATTCTTTAAAAGAAAAATAATGCATTTCAGTGGGTTGCAATTTGACTCTGAATCTGCTTTTTTCCCCTCCCAAAGCATGTGAGCTGCACACATTTGGCAGAACTTGTAAAGAAAGCTGTATTGGACCACAGGGATGCAAGTCTTATGTCTTCTGTCTCCCAGACCCCTATGGGTGCTCCTGTGCCACAGGCTGGAAGGGACTGCAGTGTAATGAAGGTAGGCACTGAGCGCCCCCTGAGGAGGGAGAGCTCCCACTGGTGTGAAAGAAGATGCCGTTGGGGAATCATATACTAGGTGCACTTGGACTGCTCAGGCACCTGCCTGCTACTGAGCTACAGTGTTGTACAATACAGATGCTTTCCGCTGTGGAAATTTTACTTTTCCACCAAGTCTCTAGGCCCCTTTTTTTCTTTGTTGCCTGGGAACATTCTGACTTGCTTGCTCTTTCTGCACTTCCAGCCAGCTCTAAGGTTCTGCCATTCTCAGTTTTCATGCCATGCTTCGAATAGGAAGATCATGGAAGACTTACTTTTCAGTAGACCATAAAAATCAGAGTTTTTGGGGGGCTGGTGAGCTAATGCAGCGGTTTAAGCACCCGCTTAGGCAAACTTAGGCAAAGCACAGGGACCACAGTTCAATCCCAGACACCACATGCCCCACCAGAACTGGCCCCAGGGCAGGTTAAGCTGGACACACATGCACACACACACACACACACACACACACACACCCCAGAGGGTTTGGGCCAGCGAGACCAGAGACCAGACATGGTGGTGCACACTTGTAATCCCAGTGCTGGGGAGGCTGAAACAGGAGGATCACTATGAGTCGGAGCTGTGTAGTAAGACCCTGTACGAAATACATAATTTTTTTAAAAAAAATTTAAAAAATCAGTTTTTTTAGATCAAACACAGACAGGACTCAAGTTTTGAAAATGTAGAAGTTAATGTCTTATCAGTGTGGACTCTACTCAAGCAGTGTATGATCACAGTGCCACCATCAAGCTACTTAGCATCTGTTTTCTCACATGGTTGTTTCTGTGCACATATGTTTGTTTTTAAGATCTCTCTGTGTAACTTTCAGGTATACAATACAAAGTATTATTTATTCTTTAGTGTTTGGTTGTTTGAAACAGAGTCTTACTGTGTAGTTCAAACAAGCCTTGCATTCACTATTACCCAGGGGGCCTTGAACTTGTGGTGATTCTCCTGCCCAGTTCATGAGACAGTAATATTAACTGTACTTACCGTGGTATACATCTCCAGGACTTACTTGAAGTGCATAACTGAAACACAGTACATTTTGACCAACATTTATTCTCCTCACCCTCCAGCCTCTGGCAGCCACTGTTCTCTGCTCCTATGAGTTCCACTTTTTTAGATTCCACATGTAAGTGAGATCACAAAGTATCTGTCCTTCTGTACATGGCTTAGCTCCCTTAGATAATCTCCTCCAGATTCAATCATGTCTTCAAAACTGACCAATGTCAGCAGTACAAATGTCACCATCTAGGTTTCCTTCCTTTTGAAGGATGAATAGTAACGTCTTATGAGTATGTGTATTTATCTATCTGTATCACATTTTGTGTGGGTTTTTTTTGGTCTATGCTTAGTTTTTTTATTAGTAATATGTATACAGTATATAATAATTATATTCACCATGGGGAGTTCATGTATGTATATAACACTTTTTATTATTTTTACTTTCCTTTTCTTTCTCCTTCTATCTCTTTGTTTCCTTCTCATTTGCAAAAGCTTTCTCTCTGTTTCCTATTATCTTTTATTTTGCTCTTACAGTTGTTCTTATAGTAGTTCTACCCTTTTAGGCCTTACATTTAGTCTCTAATCTGTTTTGAGATTTGTGTATGATGTGAGATGTGATTCTAATTTTAATTTCATTCTCTTGCTGGTGATTATCAAGTATTTTTTTAACCCTTGTTTATCAGAATGATTATCCTTTGTCCATTGCCTGTTCTTTGTACCTTCACTGAATGAATGGACAGTAGAAGGGCAGCTCTATTTCTGTGCTCTCTGTCTTATTGGTCTGTGCCTGTTTTCAGTGCTAATATCGTGATACTTCGGTTGCCGTAGCTCTGTAGGATATTTTGAAATCAGACAGTGTGAGGTCTTGAGCTGTGTTCTTTTTGCTTAATATTTATTCGATTATTCTGGAACCTTTTGGTTCCATATGAAAGTTAGGTTCAGTTTTTTTCATTTCTGTGCAAAATTCCCCTTTAGAATTTTGATAGGGGTTGCCTTGAATCACTTAGCTCAGAGTGATGCTAACAATTAAGACTTTATCCTGACCAGGCGAATTAGTTGTGCAATTGAAGAAAATCACCCGACCCCGAATGAATGAGCAAACTT
>NW_004524675.1:4692975-4701824 GCF_000260255.1 Octodon degus | reverse complement strand
GCCGGCGCAGGGTAGCAGGAAGCTCTCCACACACTCACCGGACCTGGGCTAGGACTGGGTCTGGGCTTGAGCATTTATTTTAATTTTCTAAATTTTAATTGATACATAAACTGTTCAGTTAAACTGATACATGGACGAGTTCTTTGTGGTGCTTTGATTCATGTACATGTTGTGCACTATTCAAATCAGGTAAACATATCAATCTCCTGAGATATTTGTCATTTCTTTATATAAACACATTTAAAATCATTTATTTAAAAAGTTAGAACATTGTAATTATGTATGGTCATTGTACTGTACAATAGAACACCAAAATTTTTTTTCTTCTGATTATAATTTATTGCCTGTTGATTAACCTCCCTCCCCCTTCTCTGCTCTCTCCAGCCTCTGGTAATTGTTTTAACTTCCATAATAGGAGCTGTTTTGTATTCTACATCTGAGGGAGATCATGTAGTACTTGTTTTTTTTTTGTGTATGCATTAATTTTGCTCAACATGATGAGCTCTATTTCCATCCAGGTTATTATAAATAATAAGACTCCTGTTTTGTTTATAACTGAGTCATAGTTCATTGTGTATATATCTGATGGTTTCTTTATATAAATAAAGTTAATGGGCACTGGTTGTTTGCATTCACTATTGTGAATAATGCTCCAATAAACACAGGAGTGTAGCTTAATACTGATTTCAATTCTTTTGGATACATACCAGATAATGATTTCCAAAATCACACGCTAGTTTTAATTCTTACTGTTTTTGAGAAAATTGCATGCTATTTTCTGCCAGTGACTGTATTAATTTACATTCCTGTCAGTGTTCAAAATATTATTTTTCTCTGCATCCTTGCTAGCTCTTGCCTGTTCCTCATGAGCATAGATATTCTAATGAGAGTGAGGTGATATTTCACTGTGATTTTGATTTATATTTTTAGGATGAAATACCTGGTTCTGTCGTGTACCTGTTGGTCACTGTGTGCTGTCCTTGGAGATCTGTCTGTTGCACACTTCTAACCCTTTGTCAGATGTATAGTTCATGTAAATTTTCTCTCATTTGGTAGATTATATTTTCATTCTGAATATTGTTTCCTTTGCTGTGTAGAAATTATCCAGTGTGGTATAATCTCGTGTGTCTATTTTTGTTCAGGTTTTGTATTTCATAATTTAACTTTGGTAATCTGCACATTCACTTCTAGGTTATCAAATTTTCAAGTGTATAGGTGTTCTTAATAGTTTCATGGGTTCTTTTGTAATTATGTAATATCAATTGTAGTGTTTCCTTTTTTGTCTCTGATTTTTAAGAATTTTTTCTTAGTTGAGCTTAAGTGTTGGTCACTTTTAAAAAAGTTTTCAAAGAACCAGCTCTTCATTTTATTAATCTTTCATTTGTTTCAGTATCTGTTTTGTTTCTACTGTGGTCCTTATGTTTCTTTCCTCAGAATAATTTTGGATTTAGTTTGTAGTTGTTTTTCATGTAGAGCAATGTGTTTATCCAATTCTCAATTCTTTCTTTTACTTTTTGTAATAGGTATTGTTCACTATGAAATTCCTTCTTAGTACTGCTGTAGTGTATAACTTTGGATACATTGTTTCCATAACAATTTTAACTTACTTTGTAATTTTTCCCCTGACCTCATGATTATTTAGGAGTAAACTATTTAATTTCCATGTATTTGTATGTTTCCAGAGTCTTTCTTGACAATAATTTCTAGTTTTATTGCATTGTGATTGGAAAAGATACTTGTGTATACTTTTTTTTTTTTTTAATGTATTTGGTTGTTGCAGGATCTCACTATGCACCTCGGGCTTGTGGTGATCCTCCTGCCTTAAGCCTCTCCTGCACTGGGATTACAGGTGTACGCCACCATGCCTGGACTCTGGCCCGCTCAGCCTGCTCTGGGGAAGGGGCTGGTGCAGCATGTGTTGGCAGGGATTGAACCATGGTCCCTGAGCTCGCCTATGCAGGCGCTTTGGTCCACTGAGCTATCTCGCTGGCCCCTTGTGTGTGCTTTTAATTTTTAAAAATGTGTTGAGGTTTGTTTTGTGTCCTAGCACATACTTTAGTCTGGCATTTCATAATGTGCTGGGGGCAGTGTGTGTTTTTCATCTGTTAGGTGGAATGTTCTATTGATGTCTATCAGATCCATTTTGCCTACAGTGTGATTGAAGTCTGCTATTTTTTCACTGATTGTTGTGATGGGAGGGTGGTCTGGGATATCTACCCATTCTGAAAGTTCCCTATTAGTGTATCAGAGTCTACCTCTCCCTTTAGCTTTATTAATATTTGCTTTATTTATCATGCTCCAGTACTGAGTATACATAAGCATATTTACAAGTATAATTTTCTCTTGCTGAATTAATCTCTATATGCTGTAATTTGTCTCCTTTCACAGATTTAAAGTCTATTTTAAAGTCTATCTGATATAAGCATAGTTTGAGAGGTATTTGTTAAGTATCAGGTGAATTTAGACACCCTCATTTGCTTCTTAATCTTTTCCTTATGTTTCACTCTTGAAAGCTTGATTATACTATATCTGTGAAAGGAATTGGCTGATTTAAATCTGACTGGTGATCTTTGACTTTCCTATACCTGCATAGTTTTATCCTTGTCTAGGCCTGGAAAATTTTCTGTTATTATTGAATAGCAATGAATAAGTTTTCTGACCCTTTGACAGTCTCAAGTTTCTTATGAATCCCAATAACCCAAATATTCTATAATGTCTCAAAGTTCCTGTAAGTTTTTTCATAGCACTTTTCTTTTTTTTTCTTCTCTGTTTTAATTTTTGAGGAGCCTGTGTTCAAGATCACTAGTTGCTTCTGGTATTTGACTTAGTCTGCTACTGATGAATTGTTCATTTTAAGTTTTGCTTAGTGTACATGTCAGTGCAAGATTTATCAGACTTTTTTTGCAGTTACTTCATTTATTTTAGAAAAACTGCAATTTGAGTACTGAATCATTTCTCTGTGTTTTCTTGAAATTCACTGATTTTCCTTAAAGCAATCTGACATAGCACAAAATTTGATTGCTTCGATTGTTTTTTGAATGTCTTGTTTTGTTTCTTGTGTGACATCCTGAGACCCTGGAAGTTCTTGATGCTTACTGACACACAATATCACCTACATGGGGCCAGGGAGATGGCTCAGTGGAATAAGCGCTACCCTGGCAAGTGCAAGGGCCTGAGTTCAATCCTCAGTTCCGAAAAAAAAAAAAAATCACCTACATATTGAAGGACTGGGTAATTTTTCCAATCCTCATAATCTAGCTATATTCCTGTCCTCCCGGAAATTCAAAGCAGCCTATTTCCTCAGCCTGTGAGCCCTGCTATTTTAACACTAGCCGGCCCCCTAAGTCCAGGTTTGCTGTATGCCTTCTCTTGGTGTGTTATCACTGTCAGCACTAGACAGCACCCCAAACCTGGGTTCGCTCCAAATCTGCAGTTCTGTAGGGCTGTCTTCTTTACAGGTTTCCCCCTGGGGCCAAGTAGGTCAGATACTTTATCCATAGTCACTTTATCTGTCAGGTATCACAGATTATGCCTGGTTCTGGGCCTCATTATGGAGTAACAGGCTCTGGGCATCTGTACATTGACTTGGTTCCTACCTCTCTTAACCCCCTCCAGCAGACAGTAGTAGTTGGAAGGAATGTAGTGGACACTCTTGTGGCCATCAGCTTAGAGCTACACTCTGAGCCTATAGTCTGTTCAGCCAAGTGCAGCACAAGGTCAGGACCAGGCCCACACTGCTGTGAGATGGCTACTACCACGATAGACCCCTGGCTTGAGCCCATTGTAACCAACCTCAGGAGATGGTGACCAGAATAGAAGTCCATTTAGCCAGGGTCACGGGCTCCCTCCTAGCTGTACATACAGGTCCTTCCCAGTATCTCATTGAATGTGACGGAGTGCCACCTGTGCTCATGTTCTTCCTTTGTCCTTCCACTATGGAAGGAGTCTTGTTCCTTGGATGTTCACTGACTTTTCAGGAGGGATGATGGAGAGGGTCCCTTGCCCAGCTGGGGTGATGACAAACTAGGTCACACTTGAGTCACACAGCTTCAAGGACCTGCACAACCCTGGGTTTTGTGCCAGCACTGCATTGTGACTGGCAATAATGCAGGCTGAAGCACAAGTGTCTCTCGTGGGGAGATGCAGCCTGAAACCAGGGCAAGTGTAGAAACTATGTCTCTGAGTCCTCGCCTGGAAACAGCAGAGTTGGTGGTTTACCTGGAGCTGGGTCTCACTATGGGCTTTGCACTGTGCCCAGCGGCGAAGTCTAGTGTTCACATTTCTCCCTGCTCCCTGCTGTGCTGTTGAAGTTGGAGGAGGGGTGTGGGGAGAGTCCCAAGGAAGGTCTAGCAATTTAGTCTGTAGGTACTGGTCAAAGGGATGGGGCTTCATAGTGCATACTGGTGCCAGGCCTGGTACTGGGTTTCAAGTCTACAGCCTGAGCTTCATTTCCTCTTTCTTCTTAGTGGAAAGTACTCCACATTGCACTGCTTAGAGCCGGGGAGAAGTAATGTGAACAGCTCTTTCCTTCCTACCTTATCACTAGATCTTTAAAACATTTTATACTGTGATCACTTACGTGGTTTTCTTAGTTCATGTGAAGGTTGCTTGGTATGTGAGCAGCTCTAGAAATTGATTCTGAGGAGGAGACATCCGCTGGAGCATCTTCTGCAGCAGCCATCTTGCTCTTCTGTACATAACTTCCCAGCACTGTCACCTTTTTTTTTTTTTTATAGAAGTCGAAACTGACTGGTGAGGTTATGTCTCTGAAGAATTGTCCCCAAGTGCCTTTAGAGCTCTGACACCATTTCCCATCACGCCATTCCTGACAGCCCCTCAAATACGTAGGAAGGCACTTTGGGCTCCCACCCTGACATGTTTGTGTTGCACTGGAAAGGAGCAAACATTACCAGGGGCGGTTTTAGAAGAATTGGATTTCTTTCTTGTGTTTACTCCGCACTTCAAAACACGAATATAACAGCAGGATCTAAGAGGGCATCTATCCAATATAAACTTTCAGGCCTACTACAATAGCTCTGGAAATAAGCCAATGATTATATTAACATTGAATTTAGCTTCTTAATCTCGCCTAGAAATTTTCTTATTAAACAATAAGATGGTGGCCAGTGTTAAAGACCTTTGTGTTTATGCTTCTCTAGAAGTTTTATTTATTTATTTATTTTTTGTATTTGACCATTTGTAGCCCAGCGACTTTAACCGTACAGATGATTTCTCAGTTGCCATATTCACCATCCAACAGCTCCGTCCCTTTGACTCAGGAGTTTGGGTCTGCAGTGTGAACACAGTGGCTGGCATGGTGGAAAAGCCCTTCAACATTTCTGTTAAAGGTAAACTGCATTTCCCTAGGGAGAGCTTATATATATATTTTAATATGCTGTGTTTATATACTAGTGGGGAAATGTGCACTTTTAGGCAAAAATGCTAGCTGACTTCTGATATACTCTTGAGATATTTTCCAAGACACTAATTCTTTTTTCTTAAAATAATAAGCTTGAAAAGAGAATGAAAAAATGAAGAGTATACTCTTTGGAGTAACACACTACCTAAATTTTTGTCCTAAATAGCTTGTCATCTCATGTGTGGCTTTGAGCAAATAGATGTAGCAACATCCTTGAACAATTCTTTACACATACATGGAATTTGTTTTGTCTAGCTTTTAGGGTTATTGAGAAGATTTGTTAAATGTATAAAGTATTTAAAATAGTGTCTGGCACAACCTGTATGGTAGTAACTACATTTCAACCAAGCCAAATACTCATCAACTGAGGAATGGATAAAAAAGAGGTAATATTTTTAAACAGCGGAATACTACTCAGCTGTAAAGAAAGACAAACCTGAGGCTTTTATAGGTAAATGGATGCAAATGGAGACCATACTCATAAGTGAAATAAGTCAGACCACATGTGTAAACATCGTATTGTTTCTAGTGTAAGAACCTGAAAGAGTGAATAAAATCTGAAAGGTTCAATATACACTGTGAAAGGAAAAGAATCTGTTCAAAGGGAAGGAACAGCTGGCCTGAAGAAAAGGACAAAAAATATAAGGAAGAGAAAAATATGTATTTATGTATATATATAGGATAGCTTGGATGATTGTACTGCTGATTTCTGCTGATCTATTGTCAGGAGCAGTTAATGCTTAATTTTTCTTCTCCTTTTTAATTTCTTATAACCTTTTAAAATCAATTTTGCATGCTTATATCTAGTAATCTAAACAACTAATTTTAAAATAACTTTATGCAATATAACAATCATTGTTGAATTCTTGTTATTTTGTTTAGTGGAATTCTGTATTGTTTCTAATGGCTTATTTACTTATTTTTTTTTTACTACTTTTTATTGTCTTTAAAAGATAAAGAAAAGAAAAGCTTTCTTCTCATGAGCATACATTCCTTTTTTTTTTTTTTGCGGAACCAGTGATTGAACTCAGGCCCCTGCGCTTGCCAGGCAAGTGCTTATTCCACTGAGTCATCTCCTCGGCCCTGAGCATACATTCCTGTAGGGAGATAAGAAGTAAGCAAAAAAACAAGATGTGTAGTTTGTTAAAATCCTCAGTACTATGAGCAATGAAGCAGAAATAAGATTAAGGAAAACTAAGGCAAGGATGGAGATAACTAATCTACACTGGGGTAGTGAAGCCTTCTGGAAAACATATTTGAGCAAAGATTTCAGAGTCATTTCTAAGGATGGTTATTATATTAGGCTTCTACTGCTATGACAAAATACCTGAGAAACACAACTTAAAAGGAAGAAGAATTTATACGATATCAAAAATATGGCAAATGTTTTAAACTGAAAAATACTTTAAAAATAAGAGATAATACTGTTAATCCTCTCAAAACACTCCCCTTCTTTTCTAACATGCTTATCCCATAGATCGTGCCACTATTAGAAGTTGTTTTGGAAGTTCTCTTGTTTGTTTTTTCATAAGATAAAAACAAATTTTTAAGCAAATGATAAAACAATAACAATAATTATTACGTCGTGTATTGTTATATTCAAAACAGTTACTCAGAATACAAGACATAATGCCTTCAGTTGTGTTTTTATGGCTGCCTCGATGTCTTGAACTGATTAAAAATGTTTACCTTTCATGAAAGGTCATTTTAACCTTGGAAAAAGCCAGAAATCACACGGTACCAGATCCAGTGAATAAGGTGGATAACGAAAATACTGTAATAGTTTTGATAGAAATTGCCATCAACACTTTGAATTGATTCAGGACTTTGGGCAGCCATAAAAAGACATGAAAGAGGGCTCAAGAACTGCTTCAGGGAGCCAGGGAGATGGCTCAGTAGAATAAGTGTTTCCCTGGCAAGTGCAGGGGGCTAAGTTCAATACCCAGTTCCACAAAAAAAAAAAAAAAAGAAAGGAAAGAAAGAAAGAAAGAAAGAAAGAAGAAAAGAAAACCAGAAAGTGGCAAGGATGATTGGATGAGAGTGTTCGAAATGAGTAAGGGCATTCTGAGAAAGATCAATGTCATTGCCTTTTACTGTACTAAATATTTAAATGTTTTATTTAAATATTCACTGTCCTGTTTGATCATTCCTTGAGTTCAGCTAGTGGTTTTAGAGGCTCAGCCCATGGCTGAGCAACTATTGCTTTGAGATCTGGAGCGAGGCAGGAGCATTCTGTGGAAAGGCAGGGTGGAGGAGATCTGCTCACTTCCTGAGAGTCAGAAAGCAGAGCGAATGGGAGTGAGCCAAAGAGAAAGGGCTGGGCTGGGGAGATAGCTTAGTGATCTAAGTGCCTGCTCGTAAGTGTAAGGACCTGGGGTGCGATTCCAGAACCCCATACCAGATGAGCCCTGGAAGCCCAGGCACCACAGTGCCAGGCCTGAAACCACGCATGGTGGCTCATGCCTGTAATCCCGACACTGGGGAGGCTGAGACAGGAGGATCACTGCGAGTCTGAGCTGCATAGTGAGACCCTGTACCAAATAAATAAAGGATTAAAAACAAATTTCTTTAAATGGAAAGGGCTAAGGCACTATGTATCCTCTAAAGCTACCCCACAGGACCTATTTCCTCTACTTGGGCCCACCTCCTAATGACGCCTTCAGCTATGAACTCATCAGTGGATTTACTCATCAATGGGCTTGTGACCTCATGGTCCAAGCACTACTCTGAGCATGGCTGCATTGGGGATCCAGCTCTCATGCAGAAGTGTGAGGAGCACTACATATTTAAACCATAACAACAAGTCAAAGCATTGAGACAGAGAAAAAGGAAAATTACTGAATATTAACATGTCCCTTGATATTTGAAAGTTTCCATATCATATGATATATGTTATTGTTTTCTTTTTTATTTTATTGAGAAACAAATAGCAATGAGACAGTTTCAAAACTGATTAATAGGACAGTTTCAATAATTAATACATTGTACATTGTTATTTTCTTAGTAGTTATCCATAGTACAAGATGCAGACAGGATATCCTGTCCAAACACTATTGGTACAAATATTTCTTCTCATTAAATTAAGTGAAAGTAGCTGTAAATCTATCCTAACTATTCTCTATATACAGATACAAAATGGTCCTTCCTTTATATCTCCATTTTTTGTTTAGTCCTGTCAGAGATGGGTATTCCATTGGCATCCAAATACTGTAGGTGTGTGAATTCAGCAAAATAATCCAACACAGACCAGCAGTCCACAATAGTAGTGGGTTATCCACAGAAGTTGTTGACTTGAGCCTTTCACCGCTCAGCATATTAATATGGCTTTACTTTGTATACCTCATTTTTATACTTTTCTGCTGGATGGTTAAGACCAAGATAAAGCAAGACCTATATAACAAGAAATGTAACTTTTGTATCTGATAAGGTC
>NW_004524675.1:4688157-4692875 GCF_000260255.1 Octodon degus | reverse complement strand
GTAAATGTCAGCTAATTGGGAGAACCTAAATCATCATTTCTTTAAATATTTCTTGCCCTTTATTCTGTTCCTTCTTGAACCTCCAAATGTCAGACCTTGTGATATTGACTCATGAATTCCCCAAGGCTCATTTACCCCCAACTCTGACTCCAGTATCAGGTCAAACTCAGTGCAGTTGCTTTGTTTATAGCTGGGCTTCATTGTTTATGTGTGGTTCAAGACCAAAAACTTGAGCCTTTCTCTCCCTGACTCTGCTTTTGAGTCTTCTCTCTCACTTTCCAGGGAATTTGTTGGCCCGCACTCTTTTCCCTATTCTATCAGGCAAGCAAGACTACTAGTTTTCTTTGGACTTCTGGTCTCCCTGCATGGTGCCAATTATTAAGTGAATTAAGTGAAAAGCTGCAAAATGAGAAACACACCCTTCCAATCTTTCAAGTTTCAATTCCCTGCTAGAAGCTGAAGCAGAACTCCTCAGTCCTTTAAGTCTATGGTAATTCAGGGCAAGCGTGTACTACTTTATATGAATCAACAAAATTGAAAGCTTGGGACAAAAGTGAAACCCATGATCAACAGTCTTAGTTTCTCCCTTCCCTTCTATTAACACAGGCCATGATGTCTTTGTTTACAGAATGTCACCCTGGTTATTATGGGCCAGACTGTAAGCTTAGGTGCCGTTGCACAAATGGCGAGATCTGTGATCGGTTCCAAGGATGTCTCTGCGCTCGAGGATGGCAAGGCCTCCAGTGTGAGAGAGAAGGTAAAGCAAGGTAACACTGTGATCAGGGTCATGTTCAGCACACCTGCACATGCCTCAGTGGTATAATTCTTTCCACAGTATCCTAGTCTGCCAGCTGCTGCTCCTCTCCAGGATTTGGGACTCCTACTCTTCCAAACAGTATTCTGATCCTTTTCCATAGTAGGCCTTCATCCCAGCCTTTTTTCTCTTCTTACTAGGAATAAACCATGTGCTCTTTGTAGCACCAGAAGGGGTGACTGACCAGTCGCCAGCTTCCCTCTCTGTGTTCCCCCTTCTCTAGCACCAGCTTTTTCATTGGTTAGGGAAGAGTTACTCTGCAGGGATTTGGATAAAAGATGTTTTCAAAAAGAGAAAGAATGTAACAAATGGGAAGGATTTCATTCACAGAAAAATTTTGCATAGTTTAGGTTCAAAATGCATAGACCACATCCAACCCACTGTCCTTTCTATAGAAACAGCTTTGAGATATCACTTTATAGCATAATGCTTACTCTTTCATAATGTAGAACTCAATGGTTTTTAGTTTTTTTACAGAATTGTCCAGTTGTTACTACAATATAACTTTAGAAGATTTTCATCATACCAAAAGAAACATTGTACCCATTAGAGAAAACTATTAACTTACCTTCTGTCTGTGTGAATTTGCCTTATTTTTGATGTTTTCATACTATAAATATACTGTAAATGGGATCATATAATGTATGGCCATTTATGCCTTGCTTCTTTCACTGTACCATATATTCTTTTTTTTTTAAATCACCTGCCAGCTCTCATTATAAAGCACAGCTTTATTTTACAGAGGCACTGCTGCACTCAGTGCCCAGTGCTCTTGTGCTGTAAGAGCGGAACTGCATAGCTACCGCAGAGAACATGACTTACAAAACTGAGAATACTTGCTCTCTTTACAGAAAAGTGTGCTAATTGATGCCTAAAACTGGAGTCTTTAAAGAGGCATATTAAAAGAAACATAGTTATGAATTTTCAAATTTCAAGCGTAAACATTTTTCCAATCAAATATAAATGTTATAGAAAGAAACCTGTTCAGTGAAATCTACAATCACAGTAAGGCAGCTATAGTCTTTTCTCTGTTAGTGTCTGAAATCAAAACGAGTATGTGCACTGCTTGGGCAGGGGCATACCAAAGTTTTTTTTCTTAAAGACCTTAAGCTTTTCAGCTGTATGGTTTTTCTTCTTTTCCCAAATCTGGATTTGGCTGATGGACAGAAATTAGGAAGTGGCAAGGAAAGGAAGAAAATTCTTGGGGCCACAGGGCAGGGGTATTGAAAATGGGCAACTGATCAATTCAAGGATTTGAATTTTGTACTTCACCCCTTCTTTTCTTTCCTGAGACCCATGCTACAAAGGGTGTGCATTCTGATGGGAGAGTCCGAGGCACCAAGGCTTTCTAGCCTGGATTTTCAGGGTAGAGTTCCCTTTCCGCTACTCTGGTCTCAAACTTCGTCTTCATCCAGCTTCAGGAAATACAAGACTACAGTTAAAGAAGTGATTTAAACATGTGAAAGCATTTTTTGATTATTAATTCAAAATCTTCAATAGTTACAGAGCTATTTGTTTCTTTTTTTTTCTTTCTTTTCTTTTTTTTTTTTTTTTTTTTTTTTTTTTTTTTTTTTTTTTTTTTTTTTTTTTTGTATTTTAGAGAAGAGTCTACAGGGTGTTCAGGGTCTCACTGGTATATCAGACTTGTAGTGATCTGTCTGTTTACAGCCTCCCAAGAGCTGGGATTACAGGCATGCGCCACTGCACCCAGTCTAAAAGCACTTTTTTGGATTCCTATTTGAATAGCTAGTAGGTCTGAGAAGTTTAGTAAAATTTCCCTCAAGGGTATAGATATATCAAGAAATCATCTTTGTAATTATTAGACCTTTCCCCCTGCCACTCCACACTCTTATCCCATTTGATTTTAGGCCTGAGAAATGTGATATCTCTATCTAATATTAATATTGGCATGTTTATCTTGATCCTACCTTTTCCCACTGCCAACATGCAAAGGTGCATAAGGGACTGCTGCTTTCAGGGTGCCTCTGCCCCCCATATATTTCACAAAATATTGGGCATGTTTTAACCATTACTTCAGTTTGTTTTGCATTGCTATAACAAAATACCTGAAGCTGTGCATTTTATAAAGAGATTTATTAGCACAAAGCTTTGCAGGCTGAATTTCCAAGATCAGGTGGTCCAGTCTGTTCAGCTTGTGGTGAGGCTGTGTTCTCCTTAAATGATAAGGCCTGGATAATATATGGCCATGATAATTACTTTTTTTTTACGATAATTACTTTTAATTTTGAGAATTCCATTTAGGTCTGCTCGAAAGAATGTGGAATCCAGATTCATAAAAGACATGAGCTCAATTCTAGGCTCTAAACCTCAGTTTCATCATCTGTCAAGTGGAGACCTCAACAGAATCCCTGTCAAGTTCATTGTACAATGATAAAACGAAATATCTACAAAGTTTGTGTGTTGTGCTTGCCTTGTTTAAGTAGCTGCTTTCATTTCTGCTGCTGTACTGATGGTTAGATTGCCTGGTGATGTTTTCTTTATTCAGGAAGGCCAAGGATGACTCCAGAGATAAAAGACTTGCCAGACTACGTAGAAGCAAATATTGGCAAATTTAACCCCATCTGTAAAGCCTCTGGCTGGCCACTACCTGCTAATGAAGAAATGACCCTGGTGAAGCCGGACGGGACAGTGCTCCAGGTAAGAGTGACTCTTAACCCCCTTCTGATGCCGTCATGTGGTTTCAGTGCAGAACTCTTCTTGGCAAAGGCTGTATTTCACTCAGGACTTTATCTTCTCACCATCCAGTGTGTTGCTCGCTTTGTGGAAGAGCCATTTTCCAGGGAATGCCAAGTGGACTCCCTGTGGCCTATTTTCTTCTGCACAGCCAAGGTACACACGAAGGCTGGCAGTGCCCAGCCCAGTGGCATAAGTGGAGTCATCGTAGGCCCTCATCCCTCAGAATAGCCCAGATGCATGTGCTGAGCTGCGTCAGGCTGTGCCAAGCTCTGCCATATCGATATCCGCATGTCTCTAACTCCTGATATCAGGATGAGTAAGGCCGGGTGATGAAGCCCAAGAACCAGCAGGGTCTCCCATGCTACAGGACATGGAATGTTTGATGATGAGTCTGCACCTCTGTTGCTCTTGGAGCACCATTGAGGGGAGTGTGTATCAAAGAGGGGAGTTTGGCACAGTCTACTTGACTCTACATAAAGAGGCCCAACATCTGCTCCGTGCATCTCTGACACAGTCAGTCCCTCTGACCTGAGTATACTGCTTGAGATTCCCTGTGCATCTTCACTTTGCTCTCAGGGCTGGCATTCACCACTCATGAGGCCACACTGCAGGAAGTTTTGGGTTTTTTGCTACGCAGGACTAAACTGCCCTTCTAATATGTTTCCCTTTTCTTTCCCAGCTATTCCAAAGACAGCAGACATAGGAGCCACTCTAAAATTTTCCATGTTGCAAGAGATCCTAAGGAAGTTGATGTATATCTTCTTATCTATAGATTTTTAGAGACATGGTTATCTTTTTTTTTTCCTCATAGGTGGCTGAAAATCAAATTGACCAAAGACAAGTTGAGTAAACTTTTATAGTAGGATATTTAGAATATATAAAGTGTCCACATAACAAATGTTCCCACTTCCACTTGATGCATTAGGTAGAAAATCCAAATGACACTTTAAAGAAATCTTGTTAGCTTTTCCATGAATTAGTGTAAGTAGTGGCTACTGTATACTAAGGGTCAACCACACCTTCCTTTCTCTCTCTCTCTCTCTCTCTCTCTCTCTCTCTCGATCTTGCTACACAAATTGGACTCATGGTGATACTCCTCTCTCACCCTTCCCAGCACTGTGATTACAGGTGTGCACCACCTGTACATGCCTGGTCTTGGTGGCTGGCATGATGCACCTGGGATTCTGGGGCTGGTGCCGCATGTGAT
>NW_004524675.1:4679034-4687820 GCF_000260255.1 Octodon degus | reverse complement strand
TCTCCAGGTGACTCTCCTTAGGCACACTCTACATCATCGATCACATTGCTCTGTGGCCCCATAATCTCCTTAATCAGAATATTTGGGACACAACTGAGTTACATGATGTTACAGTACAGGTTCTCCTATGACCTGAGTCTTCACTGATTTTGAAATGTTAGGGTCAAAATGTTGGCTGTCCTTGCAGCCCTTGTTTTTCTCTAATTTTTGGTCTGCAAACTTAGGTTGTTAACTCCCAGAAGAGAAGCTTATTATTACCCTACAAAATATGCAGTTGGGCTTAACCTCATTATCTGTCTGAATATCAAACATCTTAGGCATAACATGGAACAGGTATTTTCCATCAACTATTGATATGTTAAATTTTAAGTCCCTACAGAATATGGAGGAAAAGAAATTTAAAAATGAAAAATATTTAAAGAATATGAATAAACAATTATATATTTTTACACAGAAATTTAGAAATCTAACCATATACAACATTGCATTTTTTTTTTTTGGCAGAACCAGGAATTGAACTTAGGCCCTTGTGCTTGCCAGGCAAGCACTTATTCTACTGAGCCATCTCCCTGGCCCCTATACAGCATTGTATCAGGACAGTCCTGTGATATTCTTTTCCTGTGTCTTTCTTTCATTTATTACCTTTTCTTTTTTTTAAAAAAAAATTTACTTGAGAGACAGTATGATAATAATTGGTATGTCATGACAAGAAGTATGTATTTAGAAGACCAGAATGACAGCATTGCAAGCATGACCCTTCTATTATATATTGCTATGTTCAGTGCAGTTGCTTGGTTCACAGGTATCAGCATGTATAGTTAGTTAGGGTGAGAATCTTACCAATTAACTGCTAGTTTCAAAAACCTGCTGATGTTTCTCAGGATTATTGCCTTACCCATTTTGTGCATATAAATGTATGGCTTTACCCCTGTTTTGTTTCCCAGCTTTTCTATTTGCCCTCTCCTCATTGTCCAATCCTCAAGTTCTTGCTTTCCTTTTAATTGTGTTATACCTTTCTATTTGTAGTTCTTCTTTGGAGTTCTTATACTAGAGAGACTATATGATATTTACACATGTGGGTCTGGTTTATTTCACTTATGAATATATTTTCAAATGGCATCCCCTTAAATATAAATGCTTCAAGTTTATCATTCTTTATAGCTGAGTAATAAACCATTGTATAAAGATACTACATTTTTTCATCCATTCCTCAGGTGAAGGGCATCTTGGTTGTTTCCAAGATTTGGCTATCATAAATTGTGCTGCTATAAACATAGGCACACATATATCACTATGATATGACATTTTCAGTTCCTCTTGGAAAATTCCCAGTAGGGGGATAGCTGGCTTGAATGGGATTTCCAGTCCTAGTTTTCTAAGGAGTCTCCACACTGATTTCCAAAATAGTTGCACCAGTCTATATTCCTACCAGCAGTAGAGAAGGGTTCCTTTTTCCCCACAACCTCTCCAACATTTGTTGTTGGTTGATTTCTTTATGATAGCCATTCTTTGTAGGGTGAGATGGTATCTTAGTGTCATACAATATATATTCTTGGGGAGGCAAAAACAGCAATAACAAGCCCCTCAAGCAGTCTTGCATTTCTAAGAATGTTTTTCTGTGATGTTGAGGATTGAACCCAGAGCCTCACTTGTACCATACTTACCACTGAACTACACTTACATCCCAAGAAAATCTATTTGTAATGGCACTACGGAGCCCACTGGAAATTCACCTGACAAACATTTATTCAGCACCTGATAGATTTTGGGCTGGTGAACAGATCTGATTTTCATCTTAATGCAATTTAGAGTCCAGTACAGTGTTTTACTACCTTTTTATTATCCTTCTGGAGAGCTGTTTTAGAAGTTTTATTCCAAAATTCCCCCACATTAAATTTAATATCACAGATGTGCTACACAATTGTTTATGTATGTGTCCCTTTGGATCTCTATAAACCATTATAATATCTAAGACTTATTCCTCCAAAACTCAATTTTCAGCTTCTTGGAGGTTCTGTCACCTGTACTGAGATCTATTTAGTGTCTCAACACTCTGCATAAGTATTAAAGGCAGAGAACTTTCCTGTCCATAGTCAGGAAGAAGTGTCATAGTGGAAGAAGGGTCAGAGAGCTGACATTATTGGCTCTGAAGGGGGAGGAAGAGCCCTAGACTAAGGAGTGCCAGAGGTCTCTACAAGCTAGAAAGAGCTTCTAGAAACCACCACAACATTCTCCCTTATAGCTTCCAAGGAACACTGCAGATAACTGATGTCAGCCTAGTGATTTTCTGACTTGTACAAGTATAAAATAATAAATGTGGTTGTGGTAGGGAATGAATATGAGTGACTAGGTGGCTTAGTGTGAAAAGAAATCTTAAATATTCATGCCAACTTACAAAGGAAAAACTCAGGGCATTATAATGAATAAAAATTAAAAGTTCTCCAAAAGCAAGAAGACATGTGTCTAAGAGGCTCTGGGGTGGTCCCTAGGCTGAAGCCACATCAGAGCTAAGCACTGAATGTCCATTAAGTGTTAATGGGAGAACCATGGGACCTGGAGCCTTCCCTGTGGGGGAGCAACATCAACAAAGAACAAAGAGGTAAAGGAGTTTGGTGCCTTGATAGTGGGATGAACTGAAAATTTAGTGGGACTAAAAGTCTTGGATGAAGAGAGGGTCATAGGAAGTAGGCAGAAAGCAGCCCTGCTGCAAGGCCTAGGAAAGTGTGGCATGTGGTTCAGATTTTAATCCTACAAGAGATGAGAGTCTACTGAAGGCTCTAGGCAGATTATTTAAAGGAAGCAGTTGGTGGATTATGGGGGAGGAGCAAAGCAGAACAGAGTGTTCAGAGACAGGTTGTGCTGAATCTGAGAAGAAAACTAACTCCAAGAAGACCTTGGGAACATGCAGTTTGCAACCTCTATCCCTGCTTAAGAGCAACACTCCAAAGCCCAAGGACTAATCCAATGGCTGAAATTGTGTTTAGTTCTTCCAAAGCCCCGAAATGCCCCAAATGTGATGGACATTGGACACAACTTTGCTGTCATCAACATCAGCTCCGAGCCTTACTTTGGGGATGGACCGATCAAATCCAAGAAACTCCTGTACAAACCAGTTAATCATCATGAGGGCTGGAGACACATTCAAGGTAAGATTTGGCAAGAGAGGTCCCAGCTAGGGCTATGGCACGGGAAAATATTTGTCCCCAATCAAGGAAATCCTTTTCTCTCTGTCTCAATCCTCTACCCCCAGAGGTAGCTGTAGGAGAGAATTCCATTTCAGACTTTTTGGAAGAAAATACAGAAAGCCCTCTGTCTTCTGTAACTGACTTTATGAAAGCTGGATATGGGTCACAGCCTTAGCCTGCATCATGCTTTACTAGCTGTTTCCATATTTTCCCAACAGGCTTGCCTAGCTCTCCAGTCCTGTCTTCAGTCTATCTTGTCTGGGCATCCTGAAAGATATATACATATCACATTTATACTGCAATTGTGGTAACAAGAAAGCATGAGGAAGGTAGAGAATCTGCTTAAGTCCTAGGAGTGACTGTTTCTCATTTCATGTCTTATTCAATCCTGCAGACTCCTAACCTGGAGACTTTTAGAAGAATTCGAACCTGAAAATTGGGCTGTGGCAGAGAGCACTAGAGTGGGCAGAGAAGGGAGCACAGGCAAAGGAGGAACAGGTCCCTTCGCTGGCTTCCTGAAACACAATAATGCAACAAAAAGTGACAAAATGTTACAAGTTCATGAAAACAGTCACATTTATTTCTAAGCACAGACTACAGTTCTGTTTGTTACATCATGACATAAAAGTCATGATTTTAAGAAGAATGCTTTATTGACTGACCATGGTGCTTTAACTGGAATGTCTTGCAGACAGACTTGCCCCAATCAAGTTTGCATGTAACATGTCCCCTTTCTTCAATACTTTCCTCTTACTATGCCTGTGATTTCCCGCAAAGGACCCTCCACTCACTGATGACTCAGATGGCCATAAACTAGAAGAAAAGGAGGGTTTTCATCAGCTCAGTGAGGGTGCTGATCTGTGTACATTGAATAATGTCACTATATCATTTGTTACTGTGCTATTCACATTGTATTCCAGACTTAGTCAAAATTGGGCATCTTAGGGATGTACAGCTGATTCTCTGGATTGCTCTTTCTACCATCAATGGCTAGATCTTTGTTTTTTCCTTTGATCACATGAGAGTAACAGTCTATCACCTTTTTCTTCAAGTGGACATTCACAATGTAGGTTTCAAAGAACTATTAAATATGAGTCATTTTTTTCCATACAGTTAGTAATTTATCATAAAGCAAGAAAGTATTTTTGTAATATCTATGGAGTGCTTGGCTAAAGCAAATACCTAAGAAGAAAAGCATGTATCATTTGTTCATGGAAATTATTTTCAAGGACCTTCAGAACCTTTCATCCTAATGACATAGCTATTAAAAATCAGTTGTCCAGGGCTGGGGAGATGACTCAGTGGAATAAATGCTTCCCTGGCAAGTGCAAGGGCTTGAGTTCAATTCCTGGTTCTGAAAAAAAAAAAAAATCAGTTGTCTGGTCACGTTAAGCAAACCTGAGCCTTGTTGAGAGCTCAACTGTAATTAGTCTTATGTACTTGAAAACAGTAAATATAAAATTATTTTATATTATTCCAGTTCATTTTTCCTCTGTAAGTCTAGTATTGCATATAGTCAAGGATTTTTGAGGTATTATTTACAAATGGAAAAACAAAAGTTCTAGAGCAGAAATATATTGCCCAGAGGCAGATATTAATGTGTGCAATTTCACCTGGAAATATCCTTTCGAAAGGCCAATTCTCTTTATATTAGAAATAACGACACCTTGAAAATCAAATTACCTGTGTTTCACTAGATGTTGAAGGTTTAAAGATCTGAATTCAGTTCACATTGCAGTAACAGCCATCACAGTTTGGAGAATATAGCACAGTGCAAACTGAAGCATTCTGGGCTTTCTGTCTTTTCAGTGACAAATGAGATTGTTACACTCAACTATTTGGAGCCTCGGACAGAATATGAGCTCTGTGTGCAGCTGGTCCGTCTTGGAGAGGGTGGAGAAGGGCACCCTGGACCTGTGAGGCGGTTCACAACAGCGTCCATAGGTCAGTGGATGCCAGAAGGCCTTGATTCATGAGCTGGGTGGGAGGGAGAGGAAAGGGAAAGAGGAAGGAAGACCAGGAAGGGCGGGACAGGGGGCTGTGGGTGGGGTGTGGGAGGAGTTTGCTGTAGAATGGGTGGGAAAGTGACTGGAAGGCTGCAGCTTGAAGCCAGCCAGTTCTTTACTTGGGTGGACTCCTGGGCAGGGGCTGTGGCCAGGGAGTGGGGACAGAGAAGGAAGCAGATGAGCCTTCGGGCAGGCAGAGACCTCCCCTGGGACGGAGGATTTATTTAGTAGTAACTGTGCTGAACCTTGGCTCCTGTATTTCACCACTAGCTTCCTGTTTCCTGCCTAAGTGTCTAGACCAGGCTTCTGTTACACATGTGCTTCACAAGTTCATTTATTTTTAAAAATAATTTCTAATTTTTCAAAATAATTAAACACATACTTATAACATTCAAAAAAAAAAAAAAAAACCAAACAAACAAAAAGAAGAGCTTCTATCTAAAGAACAGCACTCCCTTGCTTCACCCCCTCCTCCTCCTGGTCCTCCTTCCTATAGACACTTGTTTTATCTCTGTTTTTTATTTTATTTTATTTTTTAATGTATTTGGTATGGGGTCTTGCTGTGCAGCACAGACTCATAGTGATCCTCCTGTTTTAGCCTCCCCAGAGCTGGGATGATAGGCATGTGCCACCGTGCCTGCCCAGTCTCGGGGGCTGCCTTGAGCACTCAGGGCAGGGCTGGCGCAGCATGTGGGATTAAACCTGGGTCCTTGTACTTTCCAGGCAGGTGCTCAGACTGGTAAGCTACCTCTCTGGCCTTCCATGTTGTTTCTTATAACATTTACCTCTGTGTGTTTGAATCAATGATTTCCAAATACTAGTGTGTATCAGAATCACCTGGAGAGTTTGTTTTCTTTTTTTTTTTAATTGTGGAGCCAAATGTAATCTTTTCCTTGGTTCATAATTTTTCCATATGTTGATCTACTATAAGCTGGAAGATATGGAATAATTTGATGGTAAACCAGGGGAAAATCCAGCTGTTTTTCAGGGATTGTGTACCTGACAGGAGCATCCCCTTTCCCACGATGCACCTCCATTCATCTGATCAGCATCATTCTTAAAGAACCAAATGGGACTCAAATTTGCTCTGAGGCTTTTAGATGTACTGCATATGTAAGATGTGACTTCCAGGGAGCCTCTCATGCTATGAATACAAAAAATGAAACCAACACTGTATATAAGCTAGAAGCTAAAGGCATCTCTTTGACTGCAATGAAAGGGATCCCTGATGGGTCAACAGGTTGCTACTAAAAGGCAAATAGGAGTTCATGCTCTCTCAGGTTAGTGTTGTTAAATCAAGAAAGAAGGTCATCATCTGATTCAGGGGTAAAATACTTATGAAAAAGAACAGAAAATATTCCCCACACCCACTGTGTTAGCCCTCAGAATATGTTCCAGGTGGGATATATTAAGAGACCTCTTGGAATACTTTAAAGAACTTCTTAGGGGTGAACAGAAAGAGAATTCTTGAAGGCTCTCCTTTCACTCATCATTTGAATTTTTCTGATGCTAGTTTCTTAATTCACCTGGCATTGTGCTGTTGGTATGTGCTGACTGAGGTACTGAAGGCCAGGGAGACTAGGAGAGCAGAGAATAAAACACATTCTCAACACACTGCAGAAAGACATTGGACTGAAGGTTTACCCTGTTCCTTGAGGGAAGGAAAAGAAGGAAATGACTGTGCTTATGGAAGCACAGTCCTAGGAGGTTTGTATGTCTTCTCTAAAACACTGCATTTCCATGATGCTTTGTCATCAGAAGCTCAACTCACCATCCTCAGTTTATTTCACAACTTAAACTTTAGAGACTAACAAAAAGAGTGAAAGGCCATTGTCTTACCTTGTTTGGATTATAGAGAAAGGGCTAATGAGATCTGTGCCTAAAGTCAAGCTAAGGTGTTCCTCTTGACTCATTCTCATTGGCCTAAAAACTGTCAGCACGAGGGTTTGACCTGCTCCACTTCAGAGCTAGGCCAGTTCACCCCTCCTTAGGCAACCTGTGGGCCTCTGATCCCAGAAGGTCACCATATTGATAATGAACTTAGTGTGAACACCTTATTGGCACATTACATGGTAGCCCAGAACCCCTGAATTCAAGTGATCCTCCCACCTCAGCATCCTGAGCAGCCTAGACTACAGATACATGCCAACATGTGGGCCTGAGAACAATCAGAACTGTCTGGTCAGACTCCCTGAGAGATAAAAAAAAAAAAAAAAAGCATGTTCTTCCTCTCAATTTTAAATATGATGAAATGTTTCTCAGACTCATTTAAAAAAAATCACCCCTGTCTCAGTTACTTTCTTGTTGCTTGACAAAATGCTAGATATCCACAAGAAAAAGGAGGAAACATTTATTTTAGGTCATAATTTATAGTGGTGTCAGTCTATAGTTGGCTGGCTGCAAGTAGTGGGAAATGGCAGAAGAAAACAGTTCATGGCATAGCAGTTAGAAGCACTTGACTTCCTTATTCATGCCATTTTTATTTAATCTAGTCTACAAAAGTATTGGTTGGCACTACCCACTGCATGGCAGATCTTCTCTCTTTTATAAATTCATTATCTACACCCAGATCTATGTTAAACAAATCAGTGGGCTAATCCAATATTACAAAGCCATGATCCAGTCATCTCCAAAAAGCCCCACTTACAAACACTTGAGGCTTTGTGAGGACATCTAGGTATAAATAATAACATTCTGTCTCTGGCCCCTAAAAGGCTCATGTATATCCCTTTATGTAAAATGTATTTAGCCCATCTCTGAGAGTTGCCAATCTGTTTTTAGCATTGCTGAAAAGTCCAAGTCCAAAGTTCTAAGGCAAACTCTTAGATATATGCACCAAAAATGAGAAGGAAGTTAATCATTCTAACATAGAATGACACAAGATAAACATTTGCATTCCCAAAGGTACAGCTAGCAGAATGGAAAGGGATGGGGCCCACAGTAAGAACAAAATCCAGCAAGGCAAACACTAAACCCCATATTTTTGTGTCCAGCACCTGGCACAATCTTTGGTATGATGTGAAATCCAGAGGGGTAGGGGGTCCTCACCCCTGTATGGTACTGCCTGTGGTTGTAGCCCCCATGGCCTCCTTGGGCTGGCTTTGCTCACTCCTTGTGACATTCCTCAAATGATCCCCATCCCTGGCTTCTTCAAATTCTGGGGTCAGCACTGCACTTTTGACTTCTCATTCACCATTTTACATACTACCTTCTCAAAGGGACATGGCCCAGCCTCTCAGGCCTTCTTCTGAAATATGAGTGGGGGTGTTTCTGACCACACAACTCTTACATTCTGCACGTGCCTAAAACTAGCACATGTAGATGATGCTGAGATCTACTGGACTGTTAGCCAAGCTTCCTTTTCTCTTGATTGTAGGGGCCAAGTGACTGGATGGTTGAGTATCATGAACCAATCCTAAGGGAAAACTTCTCTAGGTCACTTCTGTTCTGATGTCCTGGGCTCTCTTCTCAAAAAAACAAAAAAACAAAAAAAACCCCCAGTATTTCACCTTTGCAATTTTGAGTCTGAAAAGGTTGAAGTCCTTGTTATTGAGCCATTTTTATTGTCCTATTGCCAAATACTTTTTTTTCTTAC
>NW_004524675.1:4639162-4662588 GCF_000260255.1 Octodon degus | reverse complement strand
GAGATATGTCGGTGGTAGTCTGATAGGGATTGCATTAAATCTATACAGCAATTTTGGGAGTATGGCCATCTTCACAATGTTGGTTCTTCGTATCCAGGAGTATGGGATATCTTTCCATTTTCTGAAATCCTCTAGGATTTCTTTTTTAAGAGTACTGTAATTTTCCTTGAAAAGATCTTTGACTTCTTTAGTTAGGTTACATTTGTCTATTTTTAATAGGGTTTTTTTTCATTTGGGGGAGATCTAATATTTTTCATTTTTATATTGATATTTGTCCTCTGTGTAAGGAATACCTGGAAAATTTCTTTCCATTGTATAGGTTGTATCTTTACTGTGCTTATTCTTTGCTTTGCTATGCAAAAATTTTTAAATTTTATACAATCCCTTTTGTTGTTTTAGTACTGTTTCTTCTGCAATTGGGATTCTGTTTGGAAAGCTTTCAAGATTTTTACTATGTATGTCATCAAGACTTTTACTGTTTTATCTTCCAGAAGATTGTTTTGACATTTACATCTTTGATCTATTTTGATTTTAGTTTAGTACATGGCAAGCAGTATGAGTCAAGATTAAATTTGCATATAGATAACAAATTTTAGAGTCTGGGGAGATAGCTCAGTAGAATAAGTGCCTGTCTGGCAAGAGCAGGGTCCTGAGTTCAATCCCCGATACTGAAAAAAAAAAGAAAGAAAGAGAGAGAGAGAGAAAAAAAGAGATAACAAATTTTCCCAGCACCACTTGATAAAGAGGCTGTCTTTTTTCCAGAATTTTTTTTTTTGATTCCTTTGTCAAAGATCAGAAAGATACATATATCTGGAGTTGTTTTGCATCTACTATTTGGTTCTGCTGACACTATGTCTGCTTTTTTTCCTATATCATGCTTAAAAATAAAAACTGTTGTAGTTTTATTATGTAATTTGAAGTTTGGGATTATGATTCTTCCTTTTTTGTTTTTGTTTTTGCTATTCTAATTCCCTCTGGAATCATGTGTCTTTGTGGATTGTTTTCTCTACTTTTGTGAAACTGTATTATTTTGTTGGGTTTACAATAAATTTAGGTGTCAGTTCTGGCAGTATTGTCATTTTGATAATATTCATTCTGTCTATCCACAAATATGTGATATCTCTATTTTCTGTTGTCCTCTCTAGTCTCCTTTTTCTGGACTACTGTAGTTTCCATTGCAGAGTTCTTTCATTACCTCAGTTAGGTTCATTCCTAAATATTCAAAGTTTTTGAAACTAGTGTGAATGGTGTTATTTTCCTAATTTCTTTCTTAGTTCATTGTTGTATCGATTTTTGTGTGCTGATTTTGTATCCTGCTATGCTACTGAATTTGTTTAAAACTGTGACTCTTTTAGTGGAGTTTTTTCTTTTTTTTAATGTACAGTGTCATGTTGTTAAAGGTTGTATCTAGTTGTTATCCAAAATTTCAAGTGCTCATGGGTGAAACTTTTCAGAGCTCTCTGAATCTAGGGTGTGTGAGTCTGGCACTAAGGTTGTGTAATACTAAATCAGCCCAGTAATTGTTTAGCATAAATTCTGGGTGTGGATTGTGGGAAGGCCTACCCTGGATGTGAGTCATAGCACCCAAAAGGCTTGTAGCTTGGATGGGATAAAAGGAAAAGGCTGACTTGCTTTTTGCCTATCCTGCCATGGACTGTTTCTTCACTATGAGGCCTCTCTTCCACCACCTTGGAGCCAGGTGAGTAGCCCACAACTAAAATAAAACTTTCCTCCATTAACTTATGGGTGTTAGGTATTTTGTCTAAGCAATGAGAAAAGGAACTCAGACACGTGCGATCTGCAAATAATGGCAAATTGATTTCTTCCTTTCTTATACGTGTCTCTTTTATTACTTTCCCTTACCTGATTACTCTGGCTAATGTTTCAGGAATTATATTGTACAAGAGTGGTGACAGCAGAATGCATAGTCTTATGATTGATTTTCTTTTCTTTTCTCTTCTTTTCTTTTCTTTTCTTTTCTTTTCTTTTCTTTCTTTATTTATTTATTGGCAGAACTGGGAATTGAACTCAGGACCCTGCACTTGCCAGGCAAGCACTTATCCTACTGAACTATCTCCTTGGCCCCTGATTGATTTTAGAAAAAGGCTTTGAGCTTCTCCCCATTTAGCATGTTAGCTATTGGTTTGTCATAAATGGTTTTTATCAGATTAGAGTAAGGTGACTCAGGGCTTGCAGCATGTGGTTACTGCTGATATCTGGATATGACCAGCATAGGCCTGTGGCTTGCCTTGTCTCCATAGCTGCTCTGATGTCTGAAATTCTCGTTAAGGGGAAGTGACTCCTTTGAAATGTATTTTTCCAACTGGTAACAGAAATACCTAATACTCATGTACTGTCTTACGGCCTCAGAAAATTTATTATCTTAATTTTCACCTGTTGGACTCCTTTTTTTTTTTTTTTTGCTAATTGTAGGCACGACTTTACCAAGAATCAATCAAAACTTTTACTCATGTACTATGAAAATTTTGGTTGGACTTCCATTCTCTGTTTAATTATCTATTTTAACCAAAAGGGAGGCTGTGTCATGATACATTAAGTAATTACTTACTTTTAATATTCAGAGTTCTTCCTATTGTTTGCTATGGCAATGCTTTAATGAATCTTGATGCATGTAGATTTTTCCCATTCCTTTAGAATATTTCTTTCAGATAAATCCCTGGTTGTCAGATGTTAAGACCAAAAGTATGTGGTCACTTTTAGGGCTCTTGAAAAAAATATACTTCCAGGGGCCGGAGAGATGGCTCAGTAAAATAAGCACTTGCCTGGCAAGCTCAAAGGCCTGAGTTTAATCCCTGGTTCCACAAAAACAGAACATATATATATTTCCAATTTGTCCTCTAATGGGAAAAAACTTTAACTGTATTAAAATTACTCAAACTCCATGTTAGAACCATTGTAAAGATTTGGTATTTTGGTAAGAAAAATTATGAAGCTACTCTTTGTGCTGCTTTGGTAGCTTATGAAGTTGTGTGTTATTCTAGAAACTAAAGTTACTCTTTTAAGATGTGCTTTGGATCTGAGCTTACATATACACTATGTAAAAATAATGATATTTCTGGTTTCTGTTAGGACTCCCTCCTCCCAGAGGGCTCAGTCTCCTACCAAAAAGTCAGACCACATTAAATTTGACCTGGCAACCAATATTTCCAACCTCAGAAGATGAATTTTATGTGGAAGTGGAGAGGAGGTCTGCACTAATAAAGAGTGACCAGCAGAGTATTAAAGTGCCAGGGAACCTGACTTCAGTGCTACTTAACAACTTACACCCCAGGGAGCAGTACATTGTCCGCGCTAGAGTCAACACCAAGGCCCATGGAGAATGGAGCGAAGACCTCACTGCTTGGACTCTTAGTGATGGTAAGAAACTTGTGCTGCTCTGGTCCCACCTGAATGATACTTAAAGGGCTAGGGAGACAGCTCAGTGGTACAAATGCCTGCCTGGCAAGCCAATGTCCTGAGTTTGATTCCTAGTA
This sequence comes from Octodon degus, assembly GCF_000260255.1. NCBI lineage: Eukaryota > Metazoa > Chordata > Mammalia > Rodentia > Octodontidae > Octodon > Octodon degus. The sequence continues at coordinate 4,659,094 of NW_004524675.1, read as the reverse complement.
AAAAAAAAAAAAAAAAAAAAAAAAAAAAAAAAAAGAAAAAAGAATGACATCTGACTATTGCCCTTGGACTTAACTTCTGTCACTTCAAAACCGGATCTTAGAAATCATAAAAATTAGTTGTGAGAGAAAGCTAATTCATATCCATCCAATCATTTTATTTATTTTATTTTTTATTTTTTGGCAGAACGGGAGATTGAACTCAGGCCCTTGTGCTTGCCAGGCAAGTGCTTATTCTACTGAACTATCTCCCCGGCCTCCCATCCAATCATTTTAGAAGCCTGTAATATATAAGAAAACCTCATTTGGATTTGCAAAGATTGATTGCAGCAGGACTGTGCTCAAACCTACCTTTCTTTAGTATGAAGTTGTTGTTTATTAAGTAGTTTATTAACACTCACTAATGAGTGTTTTCTTAGGCTTGTTTAGTCAGCTATAGGACAGTTTTAAGGATAATTTTCTGTCTGTATGTACATTGATGACCAAGATACATGAATGTTTTCCAATCTTAAAAGGCAATTCTTAGAAAACTATATATCTGAGATAATAAAACAATATTTTTTTAAAAATATTCTATATTTCAAGTTTTTCTGTATTTCAGATTGTTCACTTAAAATTGGTTGCAACTTCTTGACTTCCTTTGAATACTGATTTTTCATCATTAAATAGTTTTATTTTGCTTCACTGAATTATAACAGTGTCCAAGCATCTTGCAGCTCTCAGAAAGATGGAGAACCTCTTGGTCACACCAGCTGCCACTTAGAGTCACGTGGTCCTTTGCCAATCTTCAGACTCTGAGACTCTCCACCTGGTTTCTGCTTCCTCAGTGATAGGTGTAGAAGGTGGCTCAGTGTTTCTCTGGCCAACTCTGTGTATCAGTGACTAATGAAACTCTGAATTATTTTGGCAGTGTTTAGGATTGTGCAAGAAAAGATATATATATGAGATATAGGTCAGTGGCACACTACCTGCCTGGTAAGTACAAGGTCCTGAGTTCAACTCCATCCATCTATATAGTTTTCTATATAATATGTATAATATATGTGCATATATGTACACATACTATGAAATTTAGAAGTTCAAAAGTAGTGCAGACTAATAACACATTTTAACACATATACCACTTAGAATTAACAGCTATTAATTATGTTACAGTTTCTTTCATCATTTTTTGTTGCTATATAGAAGAAATAGCACTTCACAGTTATATTAAAATTCCCTTTGACTGTCATCTCTTTTCCATTTTCTTTTTCCTAGAGGCAACCCAAAGTATGTTTATTATGCATTCTTTCCAGTCATTATTATATAGTTAAATATATATAGATGCATAGCTGCACATAAAAACTATACATATAAACCATTCTTCCTCCCTTGCTGAATAAGCATGATTTCTATTTATTTAGATCTGATGTGTGCCTTTTAGATATCTGTTTCATTTCTATCTTATGAATAATTCATTTATCTTTTACCCCTTTCACTTTAGAGCCAGGGTCCTACTGTGTAGTCTAGGCTGGTCTTAGACACTGTGTAGCCCAAATTTATATCTTTCTCTCTCAGCTTCTTATGTGCTGGGATTACAGGTATGCGCCACCACACCTGGCTGTATGTATTTCTTCTTCAGATGTATGTTTCTTTTTCAGATGTATGTTTAGGTCACTTTCACTGTATGTATTTCATCTAGCCTTAAAGTTGAACTTGTCTCCAGCCTACTGCCATTGTGGCCCAGTTCCCTATGTATGTATGTACTTAGGTATGTTTAGGTCACTTTCACTTCTTTACAATCACAAGGGGCTGGGGAGATGGCTCAGTGGAATAAGTGCTTCCCTGGCAAGCACAAGGGCCTGAGTTCAACCCCTGGTTCCGCCAAAATAAATAAATAAATAAATAAATAAATAAATAATAAAATTACAATCACAAACTGCAGTGACTGTCTCTAAACATGTCCCCATGTGCGTTGGTATGAGAGCTTTTCTGGGGAACTTATGAAGAAGTGACACTTGTGAACGCAATGCTCCTCTGAAGTGACTACCCAGTGTGCCCTGTGTCAGAAGTATTTGTGTGCCCTATATTTAACAGATGAGGAACTGAGGCACGAGGAAGGACAGGTGACTTGGTCAGAGTTACACAGCTCTTAATTCTTGGAGGTGCAGAGTCTAACTCACATTTCAGTTTTCTTTTATCCTTTTCTCTCCTTCCTTCCTTCCTTCCTTCCTTCCTTCCTTCCTTCCTTCCTTCCTTCCTTTCTCCTCTCCTTCCCTCCCTCCCTCCCTGCTCAGATTATCTACCTTCCTGTGTCTTATGAGAGTCTGCATGTGTTACTAAAAGATTTTCTTGTAAGTACTGGGCATTCAACTCAGGGCCTTGTGGGGCCACACAAATGTCTACCCTGAGCCACATCCTTAGCTCCCAGAGAGTCTGCATGTGTAGGTAACGTGGTAGACAACCTGACTTCCCTTCCAGCCTTTTGCTTTAGGAAAGGTGCTCCAAGAAGGCTGTGGGTATGATTCTGGGCAGGTCATCTTCACACCTAGGAACCTCAGAAGACCGCCTTCTCTCATCCTGCCTGTGCCCATGAATGATGGAATCTCATGTTTTCCCCAATCCTAGTAGCATTTTGTCTACTAAATTCTTGACATATTTTCCTATGAGTATACATGGACTTGAGTGTTGTTCTGTATGTGCATCTAGGGCAAGAGCAGACCGCAGCACAGTGGCTAGTCCATGGCTGGAGGGCCAGACTGCCAAGTTCAGTCCTTTTTCATCTGTTTAATAACAATATGACTTTGGCTGAGTCAGTTAATTCCACTAATTAGTTCTACTATGCCTCAGTACTTGCAGTGAAACTGTAATGATGAAGAAGTGAGTTAATATATGGTAGAGCCCAGAATGATGTCTAGCATATCATAAGCATTACATAAGTGTCAGCTTTTGTAAGCTTCCATTCCTTCCAGAAGTCAAGGACAGTGTACACAAATTTGTGGAGTAACAGAATTCTGGGGCCTTCATTTAGCATAAAGAGGCCACTTGGCAATGTATATGTTGTCATTTCCCTGTCTGTACCCTTTTATGAAGTCTCAGAAGTCCAGTAGTCCCTGCTAGTGGATTAGAATTACCATCTGAGAAAATATCTCTTTTCCAGTCATGGTTTATGATAATCTCAGTTACTTTCTTGTTGCTGGAATGGAATATCTGACACCCACATGTTAAAAGAGGAAAAGTTCATTGTAGGTCACATTTGCAGAGGTTTTAGGCTATAGTCAGCTGGCTCCAAGGCAGATGGTGTGGCAGAGGAGAAAGAGCTCAAGGTAAGGCAGACAGGAAGCAGCAGCCATCAGGAGAGGAGGGATAAATGCCACTCCAGGTCCTGCCCAGAGCGACGCACTTCTCCCCAGGTTTTACCTCTCAGCATCCTACCCAGCTATATCCCATCAGTAGTCTAAGCCAGTGTCATGCTAGTCTAAGCCATTGTCATGCTGTCATGATTATTCACTCCCAAAGCTCCATCTATGAATGCTAGAGACCTCTGGGGACATCTATATATAAACCGTAGCCATGATATGACGTGAACCCTTTCTTAACAGCATAATGATTGAAGAGTCAGTAATACATCTTAAGTAAATTCTTTTTTTAAATTTGTAGTTCTTCCTCCTCAACCAGAAAACATCAAGATCTCCAACATCACAGACTCCTCGGCTGTGATTTCTTGGACCATAGTGGATGGCTATTCCATTTCTTCCGTTATCATCCGTTATAAGGTTCAAGATGAACATGAAGACCAGCACATTGATGTGAAGATCAAGAATGCTACCATCACTCAGTATCAGCTGAAGGGGCTCGAGCCTGAAACGGCTTATCACGTGGACATTTTTGCTGAGAACAATATAGGGTCAAGCCACCCAACCTTATCTCATGAACTGATGACCCTCCCAGAGTCTCAAGGTTGGTAGAGTGGACACTGAGTATTTCCACTAGAGTATTTCCACAGTGTTATTTCCGCACAGTATCAGAAAACCTCCACTATTGCAATTTACTCTGTATGTGTGTCATGTGACATAATGCATTGGTCCTTAAAGGCTTTACCATCTCTATATATGTTCCTCAAATCAAAGTACCCTTGCGTAGGATACTTGCTGATACATTTTCTATTATTAAACCTTAGAATAAATTATCCTAAAGGCAAGCTCCATCCAGTAATCTAAGAAAATGTTGTGGTGTAAGAATTTTAATTCCATAAAGAAAGAAGAATAGAAGCCTGCTTATGGAGGAAGCAAGCTGATATGGAAACTTTGGTGGGTGGCTGCAAGAAATACACTCTATCCTTTTTCAAGATGAATTCTTCTTTTGACTTGGATGAAACTACACTTTTTGTGTTCTATTCCACTTTTCTGGTCCAGGTTATCAGGGCCCTATGTCTACCGCAGACCACGCTTCAGGGAGGGCAAGCTCTCTCAGCTACAGAGAGATCTCCTAGACAGCCAAGCACACCGTGCCTGGAGCTTGGGGCTGATGGACCTGTTGAATGTGACTCAGGGAACTGGGCCACAGCAGCGGCAGGCTGGGGACTCAAGGTCACCTTCAAGGCTAGTGACATGGTGTCCCGTCACTCTGTAGTGTGTGTTGCATGCAAGGAAATATTAGTAGGATTAGTGAAAAGATGAGTTTTGTAAGTTCATGATTTGGACTTGAGTCTACTTTTCTAGTAGACCTTACGGTGCTCAGAGCATCTTTGTTTCTTATAGGTAACCTAAAGTTTAAGAAATAGAATAAAAGAAACCATGTTTTCCTTGAAGATTTAGAGACATTTTTTGAAATATTTGAGGAATTATTTGTCAGCCAATTATGTACAGAGCATAATAATTTTCAGATCATACTCATTAAGTCCCTCAGCTTTATAATAACTTTTTTTGGGTAAAATATATACTTGTACTAAATGTAAGCAATACATAAAATGCAAAGAGGAAAGCTTTAAAAAGAAAATACAGTAAAACAAAGATCTCATCATTCTAGACATTTGTGTATGCATACTACACAGAGAGAGAAGGAAAAATAAGTACAGAATATTTTTAAGAAATAAGATTGTTGTCTATATGCTGTTACTAATAAAAATATGTTCATTTTAACCTAATTTGAATTTAAGGGAAAGAAATGGAAGGATTGCGCCATAGACTTTCATAGTTTATTTTTATATAATCCCTAACTTTAGTGGGTCTTTTTCCTTTTTTTTTATCAAGTTTTCTACATAAGCTCTTCAAAGAAAACCAGAGGAAAAAATATCTTACAGATTCTAAAATCTTAGGATAATAGAATATTTAAGTAACTGGGGGCACTGAGATATAAAGCAGTTTAGTCACTCTCTGAAAGATGTTATTTTTCAGCATTATTTAATAATATTCATCTACTCAGGAGCCTGCTTGCAACTAACAGTTGAATAAATTATACCAAATGAATAGCACATTTAAAAGCTTATCTGCATATTTTTAAAAAACCCCTGCAATTCACACTCCTCGTCACAGAGTTTCAGAAATTAATGAGCAGCCCCAGGTCCCAGGACTTAGGTCTTAGGGCTGGGGCTGCTGTTACATTCCCGATACGTTGCGTCTTCTCTCACAGAAGGCCCTGGCTCATCTGTCCACCTCAGCTGACCCACCTACTTGCCCTCTGTTCTCCCGTACAGTCTCAGCAAGCCTTGGAAGTGGGAAGATGCTGCTGATAGCTATCCTTGGCTCTGCTGGGATGACCTGTTTGACGGTGCTGTTGGCCTTTCTGATCATGCTGCAACTGAAGAGGGCAAGCATCCAACGGAGAATGGCCCAAGCCTTCCAAAATGTGGTAGTGCCTCCTCTTCTTACTACTGCTAGGTGTAGGTGCACACACAGGCAGAACCTTCACTTTAAGGCATAGACTAGGAAATTTACTTGCAAAGAAAGCAAATAATTCCTATAAGCAAACCTCATTTTCTCTTTGGCTTCTACTATCAAATGGGAGATAAACAGAATGACTATGTAATTTCTTATCCAAACAAGAATGATTTTGAGAGTGATCTCAATAATTATGCAGGAAATTAGGCCTACAATAGGACCACCCTCTCCTCCTCCCTAAAATGAAGTAAATGGTTGCCTTAGTGAAAAGCCAGGTGAGGAAACAATCTTGCTATAGGATAAACTGAGCATTTTTGGCAAGGAAGGACAGGAGGGTAACCAAGCCTCAATCTGATAAATAATGACTTTTTATTTTTAGTCCTCATTTCTTATTTCTCATGTGCCCCTCAGCCCTGTCACTCCTCACAGATATATGAAAATGATACATTCCTATGTGTCTCTTCCATCCCTGCGAATCCTTCAACCTATAGTTAGAGCCAGTGGCACTGCCTCATTCTTTTGCCTGTGAATTTTGACCATTAGCGAAGAACACACTTTATGTAAGGGCCACCCCTTTTGAGTTCTCTGGTTTCCAGATTTTAAAAATTACTTTGTACCTGATTTTTATGAATGTTGTATATAAAGCATTGAGAGCAACAAGATGCCTCAAATGAGGTGCACCTTCATGTGTCTGAATCTCCAGGGTGCCCTCCCAAGCAGGATAGGAGGGCTTTACTGCCTAATTCCAAGCCAGAGCAGGCTGCCTTGGAGAGGCAGGGCCAACAAGGGGCTTGGGAGCTCTGGAGCTTTGTCAGGAGGCTGTCATGAGGCATTTGACTTCAGGAGAACAAGAGACATGTTTCTGGGCTTTGCTACGTCAGTCATCCCAGAACCGGAAAGGGCTTAAGAGGCTCTAAACTTCTGGAGAAGAGAGTGGGAGAGCCAGTGAGAGAACCCGAACTGGCAGGAGCAAGCTGAGGCTAGGAAGGCTCGCACTAAGACACACCCAGGGACTGCTTCTGGTACGAACTCTGCGTTATTTTCCAAACCAGACCTGAGTACCAGCTCACTGCCAAGCATAGTGAAAAATCAAGTGCGACTAAGGTGGAAATGACAAGCATGAAGTACACACATCATCATTCTCACCTTTCTTGGTTTTGCAGCATTGACAGTTGACATAATTTCTGACCCAGGCCCCGCTTTATGCCTGCATGGTTCTGTGGGCTGCAGGCTCATCAGCAGTGTGGCTGTGTGAGGCGAAACCTATTTCCATTTCCATTCTAGAATTAGATATCCTAATATATCCTGTTTCTTTTTTTTTTTTTTTTTTTTTTTTTTTTTTTTTTTTTTGGTGAGGGGGAGCTGGTGTGAATACAAACAAGAACATATTGTCATCTTAGAATGACAACAAATCCTGACACAAAAATGATTTTTAAAACAATTTATTTTCCCAGAGGGAAGAACCAGCTGTGCAGTTCAACTCAGGGACTCTGGCCTTAAACAGGAAGGCCAAGAACAACCCGGATCCCACAATTTACCCGGTGCTTGACTGGAATGACATCAAATTTCAAGATGTGATTGGAGAGGGCAACTTTGGCCAAGTTCTTAAGGCCCGCATCAAGAAGGATGGGCTACGGATGGATGCCGCCATCAAGAGAATGAAAGGTCAGTGGGTAGAAGAGAGTCGGCAGCTCACTGGGGTGGGAGAAACTTGGCTTCCTGTGGAAGCGCTCTCCTGTGGCCTGACATCCTTTAACCCAAAAGTTGGCCTGGTGTCAGACAAAGCTGCTGTGAGGAGCTAAAGCTGATACTTCCTCTGCAATCGAGTCTGAGATTGCATCAGGGACCATAGAAGCACCAATTTCCCCATTTCTGGGGATTTCAAAATATTGATTCTTTGACATATCCTGCTAACGTTAGGGAGTATCTAACTCTTTGTGGTTTCCAAAGTTCAGTGCATGTCAGAATCACCTGGAAGGCTTGTTTAGAAATGGATTACTGGGCCCTACCTCATAGTCACTGGAGGAAGAAGAAATCTGAGATGGGGTCAGAGAATTCTTGTCACTTATTAATTCCCAAGCGATGCTGACCCCATGCATTTGGAACCACATTCTTCATGGATTATCTGCGCCAGAATGGAGGGTGCAGATAATGCATTTCTGACAGAGACACTGTCAGAAATGCATCCCCTTGGTCCTCTCCCATCCTCAGCTCTACTGACTGGGATCTCAGTGGCACATGAGATTCTGCTCTAAATAGGTCTTCTCTAAAATTCTGTTTGCTCAAGTTTGAAAACCGCCAGGCTTTTCAGGTGTGTTCACCTCAGGACTGCTCAGTACTTACCTGTTGAATGAGACTGCATCCTAAACACCTGAGAAAGGAGCAAGCTGAGGGTATCTGTAGTGCAATAGTCTTTCTCTCTCTGTGAAGGGGCAGTTCATGCGTGACTCAACTGTGAGGCTGGCTGCTGATTTCATAGCAAATATGCTGGAAAAGCAGTGTGTTTAAATAGAGAATGTGGTTCCATCTCACGGGCTCTCTGAGGTTACTGAGGGATTTTCCGTCAGTATTGAGCCTAAAATGAGAATTAATCTAAATCGTCATAAATCACCTTTCTGTTCTGCATTGTTAGAAAGATCACATCAGGAAACAAAATATAACATTATGCATGCTTAGAGTTAGGTATGTGTTTTCTTAACAAATGCAGACAAAAGCCTTGCTTAGAAGCTACAAATCCCTTTTCTGTTCTGCTCCATTTATCATGGAGTTTAGCAGAGCACTGAAAATAGAGGAGTCAGGGTGCAGAATCTGACAAAGTCAGTTTTTACTGTGATCTGACAGGACTCTGATTTTCTACCTCTTCATGTAATGAGGTAAAATAGCTTAACCAGGCACAAAGGCAGAAGATGTTTACTGGCAGAATGCTATACCCAGTTACTTAAGTAAGGGCACAACTTCATTATAAGACACCTTATTTAAAAATGCTCAGTTACAGAGCAGAGAGAGTGAGGAGGCTGCAGCTGGCTCCTGCTCCCACAGACATTGCAGTACATTGAGCTCCACAAAGACAGTGCTGAGGCAAGTGAGAGCCGGACAGGCACTGGGCGACTCTGTACCTCGCTGAGGAAAACAAGTTAAACATGGGCAAAGAAGATCCTAAGAAGCCAAGAGGCAAGATGTCATCATGTGCATTCTTTGTGCAAACTTGCCAAGAGGAGCACAAGAAGAAGCACCCAGATGCCTCTGTTAATTTCTCAGAGTTTTCTAAGAAGTGCTCAGAGAGGTGGAAGACCATGTCTGCTAAAGAAAAAGGAAAATTTGAAGACATGACAAAAGTGGACAAGGTTCATTGTGAAAGAGAAATGAAAACTTATATTCCTCCTAAAGGAGAAACAAAAAAGAAGTTCAAGGATCCCAATGTGCCCAAGAGGCCTCCTTCAGCCTTCTTCTTGTTCTGTTCTGAGTATTGCCCAAAAATCAAGGGAGAACATCCTGGTCTCTCCATTGGTATTGTCACAAACTTGGAGAAATGTGGAATAATACTGTAGCAGATGACAAGCAGCCATATGAGAAGAAGGCTGTTAAGCTGAAGGAAAAGTATGAAAAGGACATTGCTGCCTACCGGGATAAAGGAAAACCTGATGCAACAAAAAAGGAAGTTGTCAAGGTTGAAAAAAATCAAGAAAAAGAAGGAAGAAGAAGATGAAGAGGATGAGGATAATGATGAAGATGATGATGATGAATGAGTTGGTTATAGTGCAGTTTTTTTTCTTGTCTATAAAACACTTAGGGGTTTCATCGAACGTGCCAGTAGGTGAGGGGCTTTTTGTGTGCCATCTTTGCTAGCACAGCCAGGCCTATGTGCAAGCAACCATGTGGAAGGGATCTGCTGTTGGCATTGATATCGGCACCACCTACTCCTGTGCGGGTGTCTTCCAGCACAGAGAAATGGACATAATTGCCAGTGATCAGGGAAATCGAACCACTCCTAGCTGTGTCGCTTTCACTGACACCGATCGACTGATTGGAGATGCTGCAAAAAAATCAAGTGGCTATGAACCCCACCAACGCAGTTTTTGATTCAAGCATCTGATCAGGTGTAGATTTGATCATGTTATTGTCCAGTCTTATATGAAGCACTGGCCCTTCATGGTGGTGAATGATGCAGGCAGGCCCAAGGTTCAAGTAGAAAACAAAGGAGAGACAAAGAGCTTCTACCCAGAGGAGTTGTCTTCTATGGTGCTGACAAAATGAAGGAGATAGCAGAGGCTTATCTAGGGAAGACTGTTACCAATGCTGTGGTCCCTGTGCCAGCTTACTTTAATGACTCTCAGCGTCAGGCAACCAAAGATACTGGAATCATTGCTGGTCTTAATGTACTTAGAATTATCAATGAACCAATAGCTGCTGTTATTGCTTATAACTTAGACCAAAAGGTTGGAGCTGAAAGAAATGTGCTGATTTTTTTATTTAGAAGGGGGCACTTTTGATGTGTCAATCCTCACTATTGAAGATGGAATCTTTGAAGTGAGATCTATAGCTGGAGACCCCACTTAGGTGGGGAAGATTTTGACAACCAAATGGTCAATCTTTTTATTGCTGAATTCAAGCACAAGTACAAGAAGGACATCAGTGAGAACAAAAGAGTTGTCCGCCATCTTCATACTGCATGTGAGCAAACTAGGAGAACCCTCTCTTCTAGCACCCAAGCCAGTATTGAGACTGATTCCTTCTATGAAGGAATTGACTTCTACACCTCCATTACTCATGCTCTACTTGAAGAACTGAATGCTAACCTGTCCTGTGGCACTCTGGACCCAGTGGAGAAGGCTCTTTGAGATCCTAAACTGAATAGTCTCAGGTCCATGACATTGTCCTGGTGGATGGTTCTACCCATATCCCCAAGATTCAGAAGCTTCTTCAGGACTTCTTCAATGGAAAAGGATTGAATAAGAGCATCAACCCTGATGAGGCTGTTGCTTATGGTGCCGCTGTTCAGGCAGCCATTCTATCTGGAGACAAGCCTGAAAATGTCCAAGATTTGCCACTGTTGAATGTAACTCTTCTTTCTCTTGGTAATGAAACTGCTGGTGGCATCATGACAGTCCTCATCAAGGGCAATACCACCATTCCTACCAAGCAGACCCAGACCTTCACTGCCTACTCTGACAACCAGCCTGGCATCCTCATTCAGGTATGTGACTGTGCCATGACCAAGGATAGCAGCCTGGGCAAGTTTGAAGTCACAGGCATACCTCCTGAACTCCATGGTGTTCCTCAGATTGAAGTAACTTTTGATATTGACGCCAGTGGCATCCTCAGTGTTTCTGCAGTTGACAAAAGTACAGGAAAAGAGAACAAGATTATGATCACTAATGATAAGGGTCATTTGAGCAAGGAGGACATAGAGCATAAGGTCCAGGAAGCAGAGAAGTACAAAGCTGAAGATGAGAAGCAAAGTGACTAGTGTCCTCTAAGAACTCATTGGAGTCCTATGCTTTCAATATGAAAGCAACTGTTGAAGATGAGAAACTTCAGGGCAAGATTAATGATGAAGATAAACAGAAGATTCTTCACAAGTGTAATGAAATCATCAACTGGCTGGATAAGAATCAGGCTGTGAAGAAAGAAGAACATGAACATCAGTAGAAGGCACTGGAGAAAGTCTGCAGTCCCATCATCACCAAGCTGTACCAGAGTGCAGGTGGCTGCCTGGAGGGATGCCTGGGGCTTCCCTGGAGGAGGCGCTCCTTCCCCTGGTGGTGTCGCCTGGGGGCCCACCATTGAAGAGGCTGATTAAGCCAACCCAAAATATAAATATAGCATTCTTCCACAACCAATAAAATTGAAGGACCTAAATTTGTAGCAAATTCTGTGGCAGTTATTAAAGTTGAGCTGCTGAAGTAAAGTACTGGGCATTCTCAATACTTGAATAATGGAACATGTATACAGGGAAACATAGTATTATACTTTAAGCACTGTACTATAAATGGAAACGCAATGTCTTCAATAAAAATATTTAAACTGGCACCAGAAAAAGCATTTAACCCACCTGTACACAACTCCTTTTGAAGAAAAAAAAATTGAAATGTAAGGCTATGTAAGATTTGTTTTTAAACTGTACAGTGTCTTTTTTTAATGTGTGTAGTTAACACACCACTGAATGTGTCTTTAGATAGCCCTGCCCTGGTGGTATTTTCAATAGCCACTAACCTTGCCTTGTACAGTGTGGGGTTGTAAATTGGCATGGAAATTTAAAGCAGGTTCTTGGTGCACAGCACAAATTAGTTATATATGGGGATGGTAGTTTTTCATCTTCAGTTGTCTCTGATGCAGCTTATATGAAATACTTTTTCTGTTAACTGAGTACCACTCTGTAATTGCAAAGAAAGTTGCAACTGTTTTTTTTTTTTTTTTACATTCTGAATGCTTCTAAGTAAACACAATTTTAAAAAATGCTCCTAAGTCACAGATCTGACCAGGACATTTTACTTGGATTTCCTGTCAGTCAGTCTTATAGTACCATTAGCCCCCTGAGATGTCACCACAGCCCCCATCATGTTCTGGCACACACATACCTACCAGCACTCTCCTCTCACCCTTTGTTCTTCCCCAAATATTAGTTTTCCAAAAACAACTACAGCACACTGTCCTCCAAGCATTAACCAATAGCCTGGTGTCTGGTGGTTCTCCTTTTGCTCAAGTGTCAGTGAATAGAAAAGGAAAGACAGCTCAGTGTCCTGACTGCAGTCCAGCTTTTATAAAATATCATGAGGATTGAATGTGCCTAGCAGGACTGGCTTGTTAGAAAGTTAGCTAACTTTATGAAATAAAGCACATGTATGATTGGTAGATGTTTCACCAGAACTTTTCCTCTGCTATTTACAGATGGAAGGTTTAGCTAAAAGAACTAGAGTCTAAATATTGGGGTAGCTCTCCCTTTACCAAATCATTACACTATGTATTTGAGAATTAAACTAAAAACATTTAGAGTAGAGGTTCTTATCCTTATGAGATTTTGCTGCCTGGAGAACAGTTCTCAGTGTCTGGGTATATTTTTGGTTAAACTACTGGTATCTAGTAGGTAGAGGTCAGGAATGAAAATAAACATCCTACAGTCCTAGGTTAGCCCTACACAACAAGGAATTATCTGTTCAAAGTCGGTAGTGCTGAGGCTGGGAAGCTCTGCCTTAGAGCAATCTATGGTTGGAATAGTTTTCCAGACCTGAGGTGACTGAGTGCACCTGGGATGGACCAGGAAGCATGAGGAGACACTGGACCTGAAAAGCATAATGAAGAGGAGCCATAACCCTTGCTTTCCTTCCCAGAATACGCCTCCAAAGATGACCACAGGGATTTTGCAGGGGAACTGGAGGTGCTCTGTAAACTTGGAAATCATCCAAACATCATCAATCTCTTGGGAGCCTGCGAACATCGAGGTAACAGGCTCTACTCTTGTTTTTCCAGGCTTTTTTTTAAAAATAAATTTATTTGTTTGTTTATTTATTTATTTATTTATTTGGTACAGGGTCTCTAGGCAGCTTGGACTTGTAGCAATCCTGCTGTCTAAGCGTTCCCAGTGCTGGGATTACAGGTGTGCACCACCATTCCTGGGTTTGGTGGCCAGAATGGTGTGTATAGGGTTCTGGGGCTGGCACAGCATGCAGTACTGGGGATCAAACCGGGTCCTTGTGCTTGCCAGGCAGGCATTTAGATCACTGAGTTGTTTTTCCAGCCCCAGACTTCTTTTTTGGGCAGGCACAATTTCATATTAAACCTAAGAGTGATAAGAATATCACCTAATTTTTAAATTTGCACAATGCCTATTGAGGCCTATTTATGGATTATGGTAAGGTTTACTGTCTTTGGGAGGCATGTGTCAAATCTTGATCATTTGGTCTTTGCTGTGGTTTAGCTGTGCTAACACTCAAAGTACACAAGTTGCTACCAGTCCCTACTCTCATTAGCCTAGAGGTGTGCTTTAATATTACTGCTAGGAGGGCACGTGGAGCCCTTAGCACCAGAAAGCATGGAGTGCGATGTATATTTTTGCCACTGTTCATTGGGCCTCAAAAGCCGAGGGATTAGCATTCTGAACATTAGTATGATGAAAGCCAACAGGGCAGTGCAATATGGGACCACTGGTGATGTTTAGACGACTAAAATCTTATGCAGGACAGTTCTTTGCTTTTGATCAGAATGTGTTCACATAGTTACATTAGCGCTTTATAACCATACTATGATACACATACTTTTTTTAAAAAAAATATGTATTTAGTACAAGGTCTACAGGGTCTCACTAGAGAGATTGGACTCGTAGTGAAGTTACACATACTTTTGAGCTCATGAGTTCAAATTATTGTAATTTGTGCAATAAGCATGAATGAATATGTCACAGTGAAAGTGTTTTATGAGTTTAACTCTGCATGTAAAGGGTTTACAGTTCTGAATCTATATTTAAACTTAATTTCTCATGGAAAAATTTGCTCTTATAAAAAGTCTCCTAAGATAATTTATAAATTTGACAATCTTTTGTTGACTTTCCAGCAAAACACCAACAATAGAAGAGAGACCACTTCCATTTCCTCAATTTATTAAACTAAAAATATGAGTGCTTTAAACAATATATCATTCTGTGACCCAACAAGGGTGTAATTCTGAAAGCTGATTGTCCCCCTTAGATTAAATAATGATGTAATAATATTTATTTTTGAGTAGTTTCCTGAAGACAAAAAACTACTGCAGGACAGAGAAAATACAGGTTTTGGAGGTTAAGAAACAAAGTCCACCAACAGAAAAATTCGTGTCTAGAAATGTTGCTGTCATCATGTTAGCACATAATTGGCCTTTAGAATTTAGAATGCAGTGAATATGTGAGTACACACTCGGACCAGAGTGCTGGCTAGTTTTTCTTATTATAGTACAATAGAATTCAATGTTAGAAGACTTTTGGGGGGCCAGCATTTCAATTGTTTCAATTATTTTTGAGGGGGAGATGGCTCAGTGGAATAAGCGCTTCCCTGGCAAGCGCAAGGGTCTGAGTTCTATCCCCAGTTATGAAAAAAAAAAGCCTCAATTATTTTTGAAGTTCAGATTCATCCTAAATTTTAAAATGATGACTCACTGAAAGCCTTTTCCTTTAAAAAGCAGTAAAAGCACTTTGATTTTCAGAGACTCTATTAATATTTTTAAGCCATTGTAAAAAGAGAACACAATATTGAGTAAAACCAAGACAATATACTCTTAATTTTTCTACAAGCCTACATTTTTCTTAAGAGATTGAGTTTTATGGTTTCTTTAAGGAGAAATATGATTTCTGCAACTACATTCCGCTGGCTAGTGGCAACTTGTCTACATGGTAAGAAGGCAGAGGAGAATGTTTTTCTGTTGTGGGTCCTTCCACTATGGTTATGTTGTTTTTAAAATAATCTCAATAAAAGGTAGAGACAAACTAGAATAATGTATCTGGTCCATATTAGATTTTTGGTGAACACTAAATAAAAGTTCTAAGGGAATATGAAGGAGATGGCTTAAATATGAAAAAGAATGCTTTGCGTGCATTCTACTAGTATTATCTAGTGGATAGAAGCATTTCAGGAAGGTTGTGTCAATCCACATTTGGTAGGAACAGAGAAGGAAGTGGAACAAAGAGAAACTGAGTTCAAGCCTAACCCTCATGGAATACTGCAAGAGGTGTCACTTACTTCTTGCCTATCCCCAGAATTACTAGGTTGCTACCCCTAGATGTGTTTCTTTGAGGGAGAGCAGAGTTGGTAAGCCGTTTCTGAGGACCACAACACGTCTCCCATTCGTTGCTGGTAAGCTGATTCTCTTGGCCTTCCCAACAGGCTACTTGTACCTGGCCATTGAGTACGCCCCCCATGGAAACCTCCTGGACTTCTTGCGCAAGAGCCGTGTGCTAGAGACCGATCCTGCCTTTGCTATCGCCAACAGCACGGCTTCCACACTGTCTTCACAACAGCTTCTTCAGTTTGCTGCAGATGTAGCCCGGGGGATGGACTATTTGAGCCAAAAACAGGTTCATTCTGAGCACCTTGCTTTGGGCATCTTTCATCTGGAGTCCTCCCAAGTCAGGGATTTTACATCTCTGTGCATTCTTTCCACCAACCTCTTTTTAAGTCTCTTCTTACAATCTCCCCAATTTTATTTTTAAAATTTTTCCTTTTTTTTTTTTGTATTTTAGGGAAGGGTCTACAGGTGTTTAGGGTCTCACTACTAGACCGGACTTGTAGTGATCCACCTGTTTACAGCCTCCCAAGAGCTGGGATTAACCAGACTGCATGCCACCATGCCCAGTTTCATTTGTCATCTCAGAATGCCCCAGGGGTGGGCCAGCACAGCAGGCCTGCTGACCAAATTCCCCGACCCCTGCTCCTACTTGCAGGTGCTTTAATTTGCTGAGCCCACCCTCTCCCAAATTTAATTTGTTTGTTAATATTCCATCCATTTATGTAGAACTAAAAGCCCAATGCTAGGCCATATTTATGTAGCATATATCGTGTGTTAGGTGAGGCTCCTCATCTGTCTTAGTTTGCTTGGCCTGCAAGTAGCATGCTAACAGAGGCCCTGCATGGCAACTGGAAGATTTAATGACATGGCCAATTTTGGGGTTTCCCCGTCTTTGAAATACTTTTCCTAAGATATGATGGGGTCATTTGGCAGGATCTGAAGGTTTGGAAAAGTGCCTGGATTCTAGTGACCTTTTAAAATCCTGTTTAACACTATTGTTTCTCCTCTTGCTCTCAGGGCTTTGTGCTAGCAAAATGAAGCAAAAATGCAAATATTTTTGCTGAAAATAAATTATTGTTTTGAATTTTCAGTTTATCCACAGGGACCTGGCTGCCAGAAATATTTTAGTTGGTGAGAACTATCTAGCCAAAATAGCAGATTTTGGATTGTCCCGAGGTCAAGAAGTATATGTGAAAAAGACAATGGTGAGTTGTGAATATTGATGCTGCTAATGTACTTTGCAAGGGACCCTCCCTCTCCTGGGAGCACTGCTCTTAGAATGCCACTGTTCTTGGTGCCTGAGGCAGCTGACCATCTCTAGTAGACTCTGGTCCAGTGAACATTCTGTCAAGTTGTGGGTTCTAATGTGATATGGCTTCTATGTTACCAGTGAAGGAGGCTTCCTACTTGTAGCCATTAACTCAGACCTAGCGGTCCAGGTCTGAGACTCTTGCATCTCACTCAGAAACTTCTGAAGTGGCCCCACAATGCTCTTTCATCAACAGCAAACATAGAAGGGAAGAAAACTTTACTTACTCCTGAATCAAGGAAACATGTGATTTCCTAAATCACAAGGAGGTTATATGGAAAAATTTATAACTTCTGGAGGCCCATATAGGATTTCCTTTTCATTACAAGTTCACCTCAAGCTCAAGTCAAATCCACTCCCCACCCCTGAAATTTGCTTTCCCCAACAGTAATAGCTTATCTTCAAGTATAAGACCCTAAGCACAAAGTCGTTTTAGACTTTGATTTTGGCCCCTTTCTGGAAATGTCATTCGTTTACATTTTGTGTTGTGTTGTGTTGCAACTATGCCTCCCTGTGTTCACTGGTGGGCAGAGCACAACCACTCCTTTGGGGTATCAAGTTCTGTAGTCTTTCCCTGTGTCTTGCAGGTCTTTTCCAGTGGGATGGCTTTCCCTCGTCTAGTTCTAATGAATGGCACTGGGGTCAGCTTTCCTGGGAGTGACCCAGTTGTCATGAGATACAGAAAGTCTTTCTGCTTGTATGGGTACCACATTACCTACTAGCAATCTTCAGGGTCCTGCATTTCTCCATAAATCCAGTACAAACATATTCTTTGCAATATATTGTAGTTATTGACAAAATAAAGTAGAAACAATATTCAAGAACTTTTTAAAAACAAAAATACCCATAATTTATTTCCTTGACATTCTTTTTCTGTCTTAGTACTTTTCATAGCACACCTATTTTTTAACAGTTATTTTTCCACTTTTTAATGGAAGTTGAAAGAAGAGCCCTTTAACTCTCCACACAGCTTGGAGTCTTATCAACATGAACATTTTCTAAATCCAGAAATGTATCACTGGGAACTGGCTTACAGGAAATACTTTCTTCCCTGGGCTTTTCAGACTTTTACCTACTCAAGGCAGATGTTTCTTCTTAAAAAGGAAGGGCCTGTCTCTGCTCACCTAGTCTGGCTCTCCTGACCCCTCACATCTCTGTCACAGAGTCACTTTCTTTGGGTGTTGTGACATTTCACACAAAGAAGTGGAGGACTAAGGTAGGTTGGGGGATGGCCAGCTCCATGACCGAGGTGTTACTTGAGTGATTTCTTAAGATTTCTAAGCCCCCACATATGTGTTGGGCTTTTCATAGAGGGCAGGAGTTTCTTGGAGAGCTTAGAAGGGGTTTTGAGGGGGGCTGTACATTGGTCAGGTCTCAACACTATTTCAGGGTCATGTGTTCAGCAGCAGCATGGGCCTGGGGAGGAAAGAGAAAGAGAAAGAAAGGGAAAGGAAGATGAAAAGATTGGCGAACAACAAGATTCCTACAAGAAGAGTGCATTACAGTAGACACCATGTAAGGACAGAGTGGCTGCATTTGTGGGTCCATTTTTAAAATTCACATTAGTATGTGTTTGTGATGTGTCATGATTACATTCACTGTGGGGAGTCCATTCCTGCATGTGACAAAACTTCTTTTTATGTCCCCTTCCCCTATGGCTCCCTTGCTGCCCCTGTCTCTTGGTCCCTCTCCCATTTGTAAAAGGTCCATCTCCCTGTTTCTCAATATCTATCTTTTATTTGGCTCTTTGATTTATATACTCTGGGTTCCTTATAGAAGAAAAACCATGCGGTTTTTAAGCTTGTGGGTCTGACTTATTTCACTTAACATTATGCTTTCAAGGAGCATTAATTTTCTTTTTAACAAAGGACTCAAGTTTTACCCTTCTTTATGGCAAAGTGGTGCTCCAGTGTGTTTAAATATCACATTCTCTTTATCTATTCATCTGGCGATAGACATATAGGCTACTTCCAATACTTAGCTATTATGAATTGTGCTGCTATAAGCATGAATATCACTGTAATATTATATCTCTAACTCTTTCCAAAAGACAACCTGGTAGAGGAATATCTGGGTTGACTGGAACTTCTTTTAGTTCTTTGATGAATCTCCATACTGATTTTCATAATGGTTATACTAGTTTACTTTCCTGCCAATGATGTAGAAGTGTTCCTATTTCCCATGTAGCCTTGCCAGCATTTGTTATTAATTAAAAAATAAATAAGTTTATTGGTACAATTTAGATACAAATAATGATCATATTCATTATAGGGAATTTATATCTGTATATAATATATCTTAGCTCTTCTGTTTTCCTCATTCCCTTCCCATATGTTCAACCCCTCCTCCACTCTTCAGTTACAAAGCTTTGTTTCCGTTTTATCCCTTGCCTCTCTTTTTCTTTTCATCCCACCAAATTTTCCTTTCCACTTGAACAGTTACTTCCTATTTTGAAATATCTGTTATACATTTATTTCTTATCTACACTTTCAGTGTCCTCACATCAAAGAGACAATGCAGTAGTTATACATGTGTGACTATTTATTTCACTTAAAGAGCATGGTCTCAAGGGCTACCTATTTAGATATAAATGTCTCTACAAAGAATGGCTATTATTAGTGAATCAACCAATAACAAATTCTGGCAGGGTTGTAGGGAAAAAGGAATGCGGCCAGGTGCAACCAGTATGGAAATTAGTGGGGAGAGTTTTATGGATGAGTATTACCCCATTGTAGAGAAAACCACATTTTTAATCCATTCCTTGGTTTATGGACATTGGATGTTTTTCAAGTGTTAACAATTACAAACCGTGCTGTTATCAACATAGGTCCACATATATCACTATGGTATGATGCTTTCAGTTCTTTCATGAAGACACCAAGATGGGGGGACTAGTAGGGTCAAGTGGAACCTATAGTCCCACTGTTTTGAGGATATACCACACTGATTTCAACAGTGGTGGTACCAGTTTGTCCTCCAATCAAGAGTAGAGAAGGCTTTATTTTCCCCTACAACCCA
>NW_004524675.1:4617438-4624655 GCF_000260255.1 Octodon degus | reverse complement strand
TGAACTGTTTTTAATGCCATTTGTGCTGACTCCTGCATTTTCATTGACTCTAATCAGTCCATATTGTTATACTTTGCATCATCTTGCCATTGTTGGATTATTCTTTCATGGTTGCTTGACATTTTAATGAGATTTTTCTTTTTGTGATTGCTAACCATGATCCTGTCGTCTAGACTATCCTGTCTGATAGTCCACTTTCACTTTCTTTCATGCAGTTTTGTAAAGTTTCAATGGAATTTTTAATTTCCTGGATATCCATTCGAATCTGTTTCATGGATTGCATTTATTTCCTATGTTGGGTGGTCATGGGTCCTATTATATTTCTATGCTCCTTGCTTTTTTTAAACCTGTGTCTACTCTAGATTTCCATCATTATGGTCATCGTCGTCATCATCATCATCATCATCATCATCATCATCATCATATCTCTTTCTCTCTCTCTCTCTCTCTCTTTAATCTATGAGATTGTTTGTTTTATTGTCTTCTATAGCTTCATGTATATTTTTTAATTTCTTCTACTGTCATTCCAGTAAATTCAGGTGGCTGGCTTCTGATTTCCTCTATTGTATTGTCCCATGGATTTGTCCTTGGTGGGCTGGAAGTCTATGATTTCTTTTTTTTCTGAAGTTTGTCATTTTCTACTTTTAAATTTTAATTTGTTGTTTGTATTTGTCTTATGTTAGGTAGCTTTATCACTGGTATCAGAGCTTCCCTAGATCATGTGCATTCCTCTGAAATGTCTTGTAGGTGTAGCTGACTGCTGGTTTTTTTTTTTTCTGTCTTCACACTTTATTAGGGATGATATGTTGCTATCTATTTGGGTCACAACCAAGTTCTTTGATAATGGGCTACAGATCATACAAGGGTGAATAACATTATAATTACGGCATCTTGGCTCAAGTAGTACAATTATCAATAATAATATCATGAAACACAACCTAGAAACTAATAAGTCTGGTAACTGACAATTTTCTATCTATAACTAAAGGAATGCTAGCTATAGTTTTATAATAACCTCCAACATATAGCAGAAATTTGTATGCAATGGATTTCCACTTATTATTGTGATTTTATCCTGTGGGGAAGGGGAATTTAAGAGGGATAGAAGATAAAATAGAGCAATAGCTGAAGAGAAATATAGTAGAAGCAAGGCTGAACAACTAAAGATGGTCACTCAAACTTTGGGAAGCTGGGGAAGAAGACAGGAGAGAAAGCAAAAGAATTTCAAGGCAAAATGGAAAGACTAGAGACAATGTTCATTCACCTGTAAATATCAAATACTGAAAGGCTGGTGAGGTAAGAGAAATCAGAGAAAATCAAACCATGAAAGTTAAAACCTATACAAACCCCCAGAAAAAGAAAATTAAAATAGAAAAATATTATTTAGAAATTTTTCCTTGGTGCCACTAGTTCAGTGTTAGTTCCTCAGTTAGTTCCTGAGTAACTCTGCCAAGTCCACAGTATGATTAATGCTTAACTCAGGCTGATTTTCACCACACTGATGACTCCTCTTACTTGAGTTGGTGGTTGGATGAGAGGAGTACCTTTGTCTGCAGCTAGCCAAGGCTATTGCCTGCTGGTCACCAGGCAGGTGGTGGTACCCTTGTTCTGCCCAAGACCTCTTGATTTCAGTCTTGACTCATACTGGTCACAGGGCACGGTCACCAGAAAAGGTCTCTTGCCTGCTTATGCCTCTGGACCAAGGGCAGGGGAGTCAGTGCTCTTGTCCCACTGCAGGCCAAGGTCACTTGCCTCATTGTTCCACAGGGCAGGAGGCTGCTTCTAGTTTGTTGTAGCTGGGGCTCAAACTGGATTTTGGCACCTGCCAATTTCTCAGCCAATCTCTCTCCAGTCTGCAAAGTGTCAGTCCTGCCCATGAGTTGCTACTCATATGATTGGGTGCAGGTGCTGCCACTGTGGTTCTCACCAGCCAATGACTATGAGGTGAGCTGTTTTTACTGCTGCCTCTTACTGCACAAGACTCTCTCAGTTCAGGTAAGGTCTCAGTCTCCCAGTGAGGAGCAAAGTTGCTTTTACTGACTCCCTCCCTGCCCAGCAGGTCAGCTACATACTGATTATTAGTGAATGTTTTTTTCTTTTCTGGGGTAATATGGAATTTTGATGTTGTTTTAATTTGAATTTCTCTAATGGCTAGTGGTACTGATCTTTTTTTCATATATGTATTAACCATTTATACTTCTGAGAAGTATGTATTCATTTAAATCACCAATTTTTTATTGGCACTTTTAGTATTGGGGGTCCAATTTTATGAGGTTTTACTATATTCTACATATTAATTCTGTGCCTAAGGTATAGCTGAAAAACTTATTTAGCACTCTGTGAGTTGTTGTATTGGTTGTTTCTTTTGCTGTGAAGAAGCTTTTTACTTTGCTATGATCCTATTTTTTATTCTGAATAGTGTTTCTTGTGCAATTGGTGTTCTGAAAGTTCTTGCCTATGCCTATGACTTCAACTGTTTAACCTATTTTGTCTGCCAGAAGATTAAGTGTTTTTGTTTCAATACTTAGATTTTTTATCCATTTTTATTTGAGTATACGATAAACTAGACATGGGTCTAGATTCAGTCTTCTGCATGTGGATAGCCAGTTTTCCGAGCACTATTTGCAAAACAAGCTATCTTTCCTCCAATGTATGTTCTTTGGTTTGTTTTTCATAGATCAGGTGGCTTAATGTGTCTGGATCACTTCTCCATCATCCTCTGCTCTGTTAATCCACATTTCTGTTTTTGTGCCAGTACCATGCTCTTTTCATCACTGTAGCTTTGTTACATAACTTGAAACCTGGTCTTGTGATACCTTTTACTTTGTTCTTGTCGCCCACGATTCTTTTGTTATTCCAGATTTCTTCTGGTTCCATATGAATTTTAGGATTGTTTTCTCTAAGAGGGATTTTATTGGTATTTGGATTTGGGTTCTATTAAATCTATACATCAGTTTTGGAAGTAAGGCCATTTTGCCAATACTGGTTCTGCTTGTCCAGAATCAGAGGATGTCTTTCCATTTCATGATGTCCTCTTTAATCTCCTTTTGGAGAATATTATAGTTTTTGTTGTAGAGGTGTTTCACTTCTTTGACTAGGTTAATTCTTAAGTTTTTCACTTTTCCTAATGCTATTGCCAACAGTATTGTTTTCTTAATGGGTTCATTATTGATATAGGGCAGTGGTGACAAATCTATGACATATGTGTTAATGTTTTTCTTTTGAGACAAAGGATGTTAACATAGAGCATTTTTTTTTCTAAACTTAAACCTCAGCATTAAGGTTTAATTGTAGTGCTGGTACTTTATGATATATGGGTTTGGGATTGCAGTTTGGCACTCTGTCTCTGTCTTAGTTACTTTTCTTGTTGCTTGGATAAAATGCCCAACACTCTAAATTAAGAGAGAAAAGGTTAATTTAGCTCACATTTTGTGTAGGTTTCAGTCCATACCTGCTAGCTTCAAGGTAGGGTGGCACATGGCAGAGAGGCAACAGTTCATGGATGTAGAAGACAGCAAAAGCAACAAGAGCAAAAGGGGGAAGTAAGTCTCTTTTCTGTCTCTTGCATGTAGGCTACATACCCTAGGAAACATGTAGCTCTTACTCCACCACCATAGTGCTCTACCCCAGCACTAGACAATGAAGTGACCACAAAGTCTAGAGTCAGCAGTGTCCAAAAGGTCTGCCCCCCTACACCATGGCCACATGAGGCTTTTGGGGGGACATCCACACACAGCAATTTCTAAAAAGTTTGCTATCACTAGTGTAAAAGAATGATCTTGATTTTTGTGTGCTGATTTTGGATCCTGTAATATTGTTCAATTTGATTATTATAGGAGTCTTTTGTTGAATTTTTGGATCATTTATATGTAGAATCACATCATCTACGATTAATGATACTCAGACTTCTTTTTTTGAACATAACCCTTTTATTTATTTTTCTTGCTTGATTTTTCTGGCTACATTTTCAAATCCTATACTGAATTAATGAATTGAAGTAGTGATAAATCGATGCTCATATTTTTCTGATTTAGAGGAAAAGCTTCTCCTCATTTAATGATGATGGTAGTAAAAGTTTGTCACAAATGCCTTTTATCAGATTAAGATGAAGTCTTTGTATGCCTATTTTCTTCATTTAAAAGACTCATGAATGGAGGTAGGATTTTGTCAAAAGCTTTTCCTGTACCTATTGATATAATCAGGCCAGGGACATAGCTCCACAGCATACGCACCCGCCTAGTAAGTGCAAGGTCTTGAATTGAATCCTGGGTTAAAAAAAATAAGACATGGTCATATGATTTTTGTCCTTGCTTCTGTTTATGTAGTGTATTATATTTTCAGTTTGTATATATTGAACCATTTCCTCATTTCTGGCATGACTCCTACTTGATCGTGATATAATTTTTTCAGTGATTTATTGCATTCTATTTGCCAATTTCTTGTTGAGGATTTTTGCCTCTATGTTTGTTTTAAAAATTATTCTATAATTTTCTTTCATACTTGGGTTCCTATTTGGTTTTAGAATCAGGATAATGCTACTTTATAGGAATGAGTTTGGAAGGATTTCTTCCCTTTAAATTTATTTAAAGATTTTGAGGAACATTGTCATTATATATGTTCTATGAGGAACATTGTCTTGTAGAATTCAGTGGTGAGTACATCAAGTCCTGGGATATTTTAATTGGTGAATTTTTTTTATTAGTACTGCTCCAATTTTATTGCCTGGATTTTTGTGTCATCTTGGCTCTGAGTTTGGCTTTATTTTTTTATTTCTTCAAGACTCTTGCTGGTGTATAGTTTTTTAATAGTAGTTACTGGTGATTTTCTGAATTTTGGCATTATCTAGTGTGGCTTCACCTTTTTCATTTCTAATTGTGTGCATGTGGGTGTTCATTGCTTTTGGTAAACTGGATAATAGGGTGTCTATTTTTGTATATTCTTTAAAAAATCAGCCTTTTAATTACTTATTTTAGTCTCAATTTCTTTGATTTTAACACTGATCTTTATGATCTCCTTCATTGTGCTAGTTTGGGGTTTAGACTTTTGTTTTTTGAGGTAGGATCTGCCTAGCTAATTCAAGCTGTTCTTGAACTTAATATGTAGCCCCTCCCAGGGTGCTTTCAAGCCTGCAACAATCCTCCTTCTTCAGCCTTCTTTGTGCTAGCAAGGCGGGCACATGCCACTACACCTGGGGAGACTATTCTTGTTTTCTAGCATTCTTGAGGGGCCCCATTAATTGTGTTCACTCTGTTTTCCTAATGTGAGCACTCAACAATACATTTCCCTCTTAAGACTGTTTTTATTGTATCCTATAGGTTTTGTTATGTTGTACTGTGGTTGTTTGATTCTAAGAATTATTTAATTTTTTCCTTATTTATCCCATGATAAATATGTTACTTAATGTCTAGGTGTTTGTATAGTTTCTGTTACAATTGGTTCATACTAATATTTCCAGTACTCCTATACTGATAAATTGGGAGTTTTACTGTCATTAATATTTCTACCTCTTTAGTACTGATTGGCTTATTACTACAGTGTTTTTCATATGAATCCCACTTGGGCATGATGTCTAATTTTTCAATGATTCATTATATTCTATTTGTCAGTATCTCATTGGAGATTTTTATGCTATGCTTATGCTACATTTTGGAATATTATAAGTCAGACACAAATTCCACCTTCAAGGAGTTTACTGATACATACACAGCAATTCTAATGAACTCGGTGATTCTGATAAACTATGAATGAAAAATAGACAGGTTCCCTGGGAGCACAGAGAAAGCAAAATGAACTGAGCCAGAGGGCAGTCATAGAAGACTTCTTAGAAGAGGTCAACATCTGAGTGTCACAGTAAATGTTAGATAGATATTGGATATTAAGATGAATTGGATGAGTTGGAGGATATAATAGATACACAGGTCTAGGACAGCATGAAACCTTTAGGGATTAAGACAGACAATATAGATGGTATATAAGGTAGAAAGGTAGGAAAATTAATATTCATGGTTGGAGAAGGATGTAGAGATAAGATTTTGAGGGTCTTTGAATTCTAGCAAGAAATTTTAAGGATCCAAGGTCTTGAAACAGATAGACTAAAAAATTTTGAGGGAAGGAACTATGTGGCTATATCTGGTTTTTAGAGTGAGCATTGTAACTGTAGTAAAGAGACCATTAGAGAGCAAGCTCAGTTAAGCATGGAAAGGAGCAGAGAAATGGTTGTCACCAAGCAGAGACAATGGTGGCCTGAATCAATGTGACAGTTATAAGGACAGAGAGAAGCAAACTGATCCAAAACAAGTTGAATAAGAAGAAAATGATAAAAGTAGAAATGCAAACAGTTACTGTGCACTGCACATCTGGCTGTGAAAGGGAAGGAAGAGCCAGATCGGAGACAAGGAGGACTCAGAAGGGAGTTGTATTTGGAGAGCACTAACTATATAGATGTAAGAAATAATACTTTTTACTTGAGCTTACAGGTAGAGAGTTGACACTTGAAATTTATGCTGTAGCATATTGCCAGTCTCCAAAAAGCTGGGAGAGGATTTCACATGGAGAAAGCATCCTGGGCCCCAGGGCAGGCATGGTCTCACCAATGGGTGGTCTAGGGAAAGGCTGATGGTAGGGATAATAAAATAACCCTCACCTTGCTCCAACTTCAGGTTAATAGATGCTGCCAGTACTTCTGTTTGGATAAACTTCTAGGAGGGAGGGACCAATATCTCAATGACAAACATATGATTCCTGGGGTGGATAGATAAGAAAAGAGACCCAAATCATAGAGAATACAAGGAAAACAGAATAAAATTCTGGACCCAAGCTTAAGTATGTCCATTCCACACCTCACCTTACCCAGTCTGAATTCAATAAGTGAAGAACTGGGGTCAGAGCCAGTTGCCCCAAAGACAACTGTGTATCTTCTTTTATTTCTGAGTCAATGCATTGGCTTTAAATTATCTTAATCTCTGTTGATATGAACACCACTGTTCCCTGACATCTGAGGTGCTTTCTTCTCCCATCCATCTGATGATGCTCACACAGCTTCTTAGATAGCTCCTCTAGAGAATCTTTCCTGGCCTGTGAGGACACAGTCTTTCTATCCTACCCTGGAGTTTTCATTACCTTTTCCCACATTATGATTGAATTCTACATTTCTATGCCTATCTTCTTTCTAACTCCTGATAGCCACAAGATAAATAAATAACTAAATGACTGTTAAA
>NW_004524675.1:4602574-4616507 GCF_000260255.1 Octodon degus | reverse complement strand
TTTTTTTTTTTTGTGGGACCGGGAATTGAACTCAGACCCTTGCACTTGCCAAGGAAGTACTTATTCCACTGAGCCTTCTCTCCAGCCCCAGGAATGATTCTTAAGCCATCTTGCTGCATACCTTATTTTCAGGAGGAAAAACTCAGGTCCAGAAGTTGGTGGTGACTTGTTCATGAGGTTTTGCTTATGTCTGGGGAGGGGAGGAAATGGCAATGACTGTGCAAGGGGCCTTGTGTGTGTCATCTTGGTGTAACGTGGAGGCAGACTGGTGTCCCCACTTGTGGAAGAATATACAGTGAGGTCCAAGATATTCAGTAGTTCACTCTAGGATACACAAGTAGTACTAGTGATGCAGCCAGGATTTAACTTAGATCTTTCTGGTTTGGAATTCATGTGTTTCATACCATTCCACCTTGCATTCTGTCCTTAAAGTGAGATGAGAGCTTTAGTGATATGATCCTCATTTTTCTCCATAAACCCCCCATCATCCTGAGAGGAGAGGAACCAGGCTGTGTGCAGGGCCCTAGCTGAGAAAGATTTCCTTTGCTTAGAAAGGTTCAGTTGCCTGGCTCTTGGCAAAGGAACCTGAGCGTGCAGTCTTTGATTCATGGTTCTGCATCTGTTCCTGCAGGTGGTCATATGGTGTGTTGCTGTGGGAGATCGTCAGCTTAGGTGAGTGTCTCTGTTTAACCTGCCAAATGAGATTCTGAGCAAAAGGAGTGGACCCTCAGCACTCTCTCCTAGTGTAATTCCATAGGCCTCATTTGTGCGTGGTCTACCAGGTATGACTTACAAACAAACTTACCGGTTTCCACATGTGTCTGTTTTAACACTTCTTCTTTTTGAAAGCTGTGCACCAAATGTCATACTTAATACTAATGACCTGGTGTCCATGAAATTCAATTTAGCTTGTTTCTGCTTATGAAAACAATCCTAGGACTTACTGAGTTTTACAGCTTTAGATAGAATAGTATATATTCATTAAAGGTCCCATTTCTTTCTATGGTGGTGAACCAGGAATTGAACTCAGGGTCTTGCTAGTGAGACACATCATCAGCCCTCATTTATTCTTTTAATTTAAGGCAAACTCTTGTTAATTGGTCCAGGCAGGACTAGAACATGGGATCTCCAGCCTCAGCCTTCCAAAGTGCTGGGATTACAGGCATGCGCCACCATGCCACATTTTTTTTTTTGAAGGCCATTTAATAGCACGTGAAGACATGCATGTCAAAAAGTGAACATTTTACGTATAATAAAAAGTAAGGAATTACAAAGCTATTGTGTTTTTCACTTCATTTAGTTTTTGTATTCTAAGATTTATACTATAATCAAATTAAATTATATTATTAATAGAATAGGAGTTGCATAACATAACTAGATTTTCAACTAGAAAAAAGAAGAAGCTCATGGTACTGCAAGTGAGCTGCAAGTGAGCTGCCCACGGGCAGATGTAGGGAAGAGAAACGGCACTATCTGTAATGAAGCCTTCCGCAGCTCTTTCTTCCAGAGCAATATTCACACTTAACGCCTGGTCTGCGGTGGGAGTCCAACACGGCATTTGTGAAGGGAGGCACTCTGTGTCCTTTCTCCCTTGACACCCTGTCGCGCTCTTCGCTTCTTAGTTCTGGAGTTCGCAGGCGTGCGGCTCTGCCTTACGGACCCCCGGGCTCAGAGGTGCACCACTTCCTGTCTTCCAGGTGGCACGCCCTACTGTGGGATGACATGCGCAGAACTCTACGAGAAGCTGCCCCAGGGCTACAGGCTGGAGAAACCCTTGAACTGTGATGATGAAGTGTAAGTCAGGCCTCGTCTGGAGGATCATTTTATTTTAACTTTCCTCTTGTGCGTTGTCTGGATAGGCTGATTCTAATGGAGCCATGCAATACATATAGTAAGCGTCCACAATGAGAAGATCCTAGGTATCTGGAGTAAATATTTGAGGGGCTCCTTACATTAAGACCATGATGTAACTGGCAAGAAGTAATAACTTTCCAGACATAGGAATCTAGGAGGAATTTAATGTATGACTCTTTGCATGGTTATAATAAGGAATAACAGGGCCAGCCTAATAGCTCAGCAGATTAAAGCACCTGCAAGCAGGTGCAGGTGCTGGGGGTTCGATCTCGGGCCTGCTGTGCCAGCCCCGCCCCTGGGGCCCACTGAGACAGCAATTGAGACTGGGTATGGTGGCACACGCCTGTAATCCCAGCTCTTGGGAGGCTGTAAACAGGCGGATCACTATGAATCTGGTCTAGTAGTGAGACCCTGAACACCCTGTAGACCCTTCCTTAAAATACAACAACAACAACAATAATAATAATAATAATAAGGAATGACAACAAATACAAAAAATACCGAAATAAATTCACATTATTCATGAACAGATACATGTATGCAGCCTTGTGTTTAATGGGAAGAGATATCTCAGAACTGTTCCATTAAGAAAGGTCGATTTTTGTTTATAGACTCTTCTACTGAAGTTATTTTTCAGTGTCGTACGCTTCTTGACCAGCAAGGAAGACACAACACACAGCTCTTCCTTCAGCGGTTTATTCAGGCCCCTTACAGCAAGCGTCTTTCTCCCTCTTCTGGGGCTTTCCTACGGCATAGATCCCCTTTTGCAGCCTATCCCAGAGTGCCACGTGAGCGCTGCCCATAGGTCCAGGTATGCGGAAGCAGACCATGGGCCTTCGTCCCAGCCTTATATGCAGTTGTTGACTGACATAGAGCACTCACCCGCAGGGGGTGGGAAGTGGAAGCCAGCGCCATCTTTGGGGCGCGGCTGTGCGCAGCTCTCTACATTTCTGGAGTATTATTCTGACAATGATTAGGTTGTCTGATGCTACATTTCCAGAATTTACCATGATAGAAGCTGCCTCACTGTCATGATTTGAAGATGAGGCTATAAGTTGGGTGAATAATTTATTTCCCAGGCTATGCAATTTGAAAGAAAGGTACTATTCATGGTATCACTGGAATAAAAGACATGGATGATGGTCATCCTGGGCAAATCTGGATGTCCTCAGGTCATAACTAGATAAAGTCCCCAAATTTCATCTTCTGAGAGTCATTCTATTCTGTGATTTCCTCACTAAGAATTGTCTGTCAAAGTACAAACTATTCTAGATTTTGTGGCACCTAGGTTGATGGTTGGTAGCCTATGTACACAGGCTGCCTTCAGACATTTTTCATTTTGTGAGGTCTTAAATCCCTCCCAGATATCCTGGTCTGTGAGTCTAAGGCTGGTCCTGCTACCTGCACTTGCAGTGATAGAAGTAGCTCTGACCACAGTGGAGAAACACAGAGCCCCATGTTTCCCAGACTGTGTCCACAAGAGATACAAGGAGAAGGGAGTTCTATGATTAGTCAAGATGAAAATGCTTCATAATGAACCTGGTACTGATTCAGAATGCTTTAATAAAATACTATAAATTGGGTGGAAGCCAAAAGTTATTTCTCAAAGTTCTGAATGCTGGATTGTCCAAAATCAAGGCACAGGTAAATTGTGTCTGAAGTCTCTTAGCCATTTCCTCAAGAGTGCTGTTTCATGTCCAGACCATTGCTTCTGGTTATAAACAGGCCTTTTGTTTGTTTTTAATGACAGGGATGCTCTAAGAGTCCTGCCTCTAAATAGTGTCATTTTACAAGAGACAATCATTTGGAAAGATGTAGCATTCCAAGAGAAGTGCTACACACATACATAACTGTTCACTGTGGATGACCAGCATGGCTAAACCCAGGATCCTGTAAAAATGGTATCCATGGTCAGTGCTAGATTTTTGGGAGGAGAAAGGGGACATGTGTAAAAAGACAAGAGGAAGGGGCCAGGAAGATAGCTCAGTAGAATAAGTGCTTGCCTGGCAAGCACAAAGGCCTGAGTTCCATCCCTGGTTCCACCAAAACAAACGAACAAACAAACAAACAAAAAAAAAAAGGTGAGAGACTGTATGGGAATACTTTAGGTGCTGCTCTTCCATCTTCTGTTAGCTGAGCTTCAGGACCACATTTTGGTGGCTAATTTTCCTTCTTCTCTTTTCCCGGTTCCCCTCTAAAACACACCCAGGGCTTAGAGTTAACAGTCTTAGAGTTAACTCTTCAACTCTTTGTTTCCAAAGGTATGATCTAATGAGACAATGCTGGCGGGAGAAACCTTATGAGAGGCCATCGTTTGCTCAGATATTGGTGTCTTTAAACAGGATGTTAGAAGAACGAAAGGTGAGCATACAGTTTGAAGTAGTAGCTCTTAAACTGAAAGCCCTAATTGCTTAGGGTGGTTAATAAAAAGTTATTGATACAATCCAACCAGTTCTGGTCATAGCCTTAGATTATAGGCACATAAATGATGCATCTCCCAACTCTGAAAAGTTATCATTTTTAGAGATTTCTGTGCAATCTATAGTCACACACACACACTAGAACAACATATGACATGAGCCTATTAGAGCTAGAAGGCCTCAGTCCTATAGTCTGACCCTTAGATATCATAAATGAAGAAATAGACTCAGCAAGGTAACAGTGACTGGTCCAAAGCTACACAGTAAATTGACAACAGCACTGAGTCATATCTTACTATGCAGAGGGGGTCAAAAATTCTATAAACATTTCTAAAAGTTAGTTGGCTGTTCCAATTAGGGGTGAACAAACAAATAGAAATAAACTTTTATCATCAAAACCCAAGTGGGTAAGGTCACACAGTGACATTTGAAGATGAGACATCAATGAAGAAGAGAGCCCTAGAGACTGACCATTTTAGGAGGCACAACTGCAGGGCCATGAGACAGAGCAGCTCAGGGGCTAAGGACAGGGAGAGCATGAAATCTTCCTGCAGGGGCCAAAGGGTGCCTTGCTGTAAAACATCATCAACACACTAGAAGGAGTGAGGACAAAAAAGTGTCCCCAGGTACCTGGTACATAAGTTGAAACAAGCTGAGGAAACCAGGGATTTCCATAAATACCTAGGGCAGAGGCAGAATCAAGGTGGCCTGTGTCTGAACCTCTCTTGCTCTTCTAGACCTATGTGAACACCACGCTGTATGAGAAGTTTACCTACGCAGGAATCGACTGCTCGGCTGAGGAAGCAGCGTAGGATGAAAAATCTCCCTCTGTGCAGCCTGGCTTTCCTTCACCTGCTAAGCAAGCAGGCAAACCTGTGTGCAGCGATGTGATATAGAAGTGTACACGTACTGCTGTATGTCTGGGACCTTCAACCCAAAGCCCCGTGTGGATCAATAGATTGCTCAGATTCTCAAAGGACTGTATATACTGTTTCGAGTCAGAATGTGCTGGAATCAGAAGGCTTATTTGTGATTTCATACGCAATAATATATTTTTCTAAAAGTGAAGATTTCCTAGGGAGTGTGAATACATTTACCACTATAATGTGTAACTTTTTCTTTGATATTTTTGATACTTACCTTTATAATTGAATGCTATAATGTGTTTTTGCTATGTAGAAGTAAACTGTTGTTAATAAACATAACAATTGCCATGACAGTGAAGGTTAGGAAAGGGAAATACGTGAATTTGAACAGGGTATGGGTTAATATTCAAGAGGCTGAATAATTCAAGGGTGTAAAAGAGATAATTTTATCCAAATTTTGTCCCTTACCTGTGGAAGCTGGCCAAATTTTATAAGACAGTATGACAGTTTTGTCTTGCTTTTACATTGCTCACAATTCAGTCCAGATGCTGATGTATCAAACAATGATATAGAAGCCTCAGAATCTTTAGGGAAATAATAAAGTTATATTTATTAGTGGGATTTACCTTTTATTTCCCTGGTAATTTTGACTTCCATATTTTAAGAAATAAAAAAAAAATAAAGACAGGAAGAACACTTGGGAGACATATGACATTTACTGAAGTAACACCATGTACTACACATTGTAACGTTTTAATTGCGATTGTTGTGAGTTTACCATTTATACTATAGGCACATGTTGCACTGAGATATTTTAAGTGAATAAATTTCTTGTCTACTCATTTTATCCCGGAGCATGTCTCATAGATATTGCCAAATATCTTTATCATGCTTGAAAAGTAATGACTTAAATGGTAAACACCTAACTTGTCAGCAATAAGCATGTGGAGCACAGTTGTTGCACGGGACACAGAATCCAGCGCTCACATGGTTGGAAAGTCCTCCTAGCTTAGGTCAATAGTGGGCATGTGTTCCGCTGTGAATCCAGGGCATAAAATCCCATGTGTGTCAAAATGTTAAATAGTGCCACATGCCTCACAAAGCTCCATATTCCTGCCTTCTTCAGCATCCAGTACTCAGAAATGACTAGGCATCTGAATTGATCCAAAATGCTCTTTTTTCCACAACAGCATAATCAGCAGGAGATACACTGCAAGGCTATCATCATATTATTTGTTTAACCAATAAGTAGAAAAGTGAAAGAAGAGCAATTAAAATGTCCAGGGTGACATAACTAAGATGGTGGGGTAGGAGATACTGTTCTTCATCCCCTTTACAGAAAATATAGAAGACTATTCACGAGCAAAATTAGTTTGGGAAGAGCTCAGCACCCATTAAGGAATATGCAGCAGCACAGTAGAACAGAGCCTTAGGGTATCCACATGGAGGGCTTGCTAGTGCCACAGACACATGTGAGATGCCAGAGGTAACCAGGTGCAAAGAGGAAAGGCGGAGAATACTGGAATTGTCACATAGTGCACACCTTTCAGTCTCAACAGCCTGCTCTGCAGAAAACACTGATGTCTTCTCACTGAGGTAGCCTACAGTTACTCCTGCTAGAGAACCCCAAGACATGCATAGATGGACAGCCCCACTCACCCCAGTGTCAAGAAGTGTAGCTCTTGAACCATGAAAAGAAAGGAAATAGCCCCTCTCCCAAGACTGGTGCCACATCTGCTCTATGGAGTTTGCGCTCTGCTCCCAGGCCTGTAGCTTTACTGAGCCTGTCTATAACTCAGATACCACAGCTAGCTGGTCTCAACTCCAGGTCCTGAATTCAAACCCTCATACCTGCACTCCAGTATCAGCTGAGCCATCCCAGAGCTAGGTCCACCCTGACCTCATGGCTTCTCTAACAAACATAGCAGTGTGGCAGCTCGAGACCCAAATGCCATTAACTCCCGTCCCAGAGCCAGAGTTCCTCCTAATGGGCCTGTGTGCAAGGCCTCAGCTCCCCAGCCGTTCCAGGGCACCACTCATCATGGCCACTGCAAGATACAGCAAAGACAGCCTCAGTGGCAGGAGGGATCTTCACAGCCACACTTCATCAGGAAAACGTTAGGAGAACCTCTGCAGCCACAATGCTAAAGACCACCCCAGGAACCCTGTCACCACCACACATGCTCATGGTGTTGACTGCTGAGGATCCTTGCAATTTATGAGAACCAACCTTGGTCATCAGCCCTGTACCAAGACTAGAGCTGGAGCCCCTACTGGCACTAGAAGTCTGTTTTCTTGCAATGCCTGCATAGGGAAAGTCCACTGCAAGCTAATACGTAAAGGCTGCAGGAAGTCACTGCTCTACCATGTGTGTGCATCAGTGTGAGCAATGAGGAATATGAGAAACCAAGGAAACAGAGTGCCAGCAGATGAGCATAACTTGCCAGTATCCATCCCAAAGAAATGTGAACTACCTGACAAAGGATTCAAAATAATTAAAAAATAACAATGGCTTAAGGAAGCCTAGCAAATTCTAATAAAATGTAGAAATATTTCCATGAGATCCAGAAAACAATGCCAAAGTAAAAAAAAAAAAGATGACTGGCTGAAAAAATAGAAACACTGTACCACAAATTCTGGGGTTGAAATGTACAGTGAATACAACAAAAAATGCAAGAGAAGATACTGACAGAAAAATCTGTGAAGTCAAAGACAGGTTATTTGAAAATATACAGTCAAAAGAGGAAAGCTGAAAAAAAAGGAGTGAAAAAAGCTTACAGGATCTGTGGGGCCACATCAATAGAGTAAATGTTCACGTATAAAAATTCTGGAAGCTTTCCAAATGTGGGGAAAACTATGGAGGGTACCGGGTACAAGAAAATCAGAGGTTTCTGATTACATTCAACCTAGCCAAGACTCCCCTGTGATATTTTTATAATAAAACTGCAAAAATAAAAGAATATTCCAAAAGAAAAAAGAGGAGAAAGCAAATCATATACTGGTAGAATAGCCTTTATTAGACTTGTTTGGAGCCAGGTGTTTCTAATTTCAGATTTTTTTTTCCTGCTTCGGGCTATTAGTATACATTTATGAGCTGTGCATCTCGAATACAAAAATTCAAATCCAAAACTGAGTGTTATGTTGAAATTTTAAAAATTTTGAATTTTGGAACATTTTGGATTTCAGTTGTTCCAAAGGAAGACATCCAACAAAGGAACATCAGATTTTTCAATAACGACTTTACAGGCCACGAGGGGTGAAATGATACAAAGTACTAAAGATATAAAAAAAAAATTTTGGCAAACAAGAATACTGTGGCTGGGAAGGTTGTCCTTTACAAATGAAGAGGAGATAATTACGCTCCCAGATGCAAAACAACTGAAGGAATTCATCAGTATCAGACACATGTTAAAAGAAAAACAGTTCAGGCCAAAAGAAAATACTTTCTAGCACAAAAACTGTGTAAAGATATGAAAATCACTGGTAAAGTATATGAAAATCTGAAAGCTCTAATACGGTAATGGTGGTGTTTACATCATTTGTATTTTATGTATGTTTAAAAGTATATTAAAAGTAATATGGGGGCCGGGGAGATGGCTCATTGGAAAAAAGCACTTCCCTGGTAAGTGCAAGGGCCTGAGTTCAAGCCCCAGTTCTGCCAAAATAAATAAATAAAAATAAAAATTTGTTCTAAAAAAAAGTAATAGCCACAATAATCTGTTAAGGGATTATATAATTTAAAACCATGTAAACTGTGACATCAAGAACTAAAAATTAGAAGAGGTGGGGTAAAAAGTTATCTGATGCATTTATATTTAAGCTGTTAGCATAAACCTGTTATGACGTTATATGTAAGCCACAGAGAAACCACAAAGCACATGCAGATTCAGATCCAGAGAAGTAGGAAAGCATAACTCTAGAGAACGTCATCTAATCACAGAGGAAGACAGCAACACAAGAATAGGAACAAATGAGCTATGAAATAAGGCAACAGTGAACTAAATGACAAAGTTCTTACCTATCAGGAATTACCTTGAATGCAAAGGATTAAATTCTTCAATGAAAAGACAGAGCATGCTTAGCAGAATTTTTAAAAGACCCACCTATGGGCTATTTATAAGATGGCTGTTTTACTCAAAGGATATGAACAAACAACATGAAAAATGTGAAGAGATACTCTATGAAAATGTGAAGTTTAAAAGAGTTATGTCTATAACTCTAAAACAGGACAAAGAAGATTATTATATGATAATAAAGACCAATTATCAAGAAGATACAATAATTGTAGATATATACACACCCAACATTCCATCATATAAATATATAAAGCAAAAAGTAACAGATCCAGAGAATCAGAATAAAACACAGTGATACTAGAGGACTCCACTGTGTCACTTTCCACAATGGACAGATTATTCAGACAGAAGATAAAGTATTGTCAAGTACTAGATTTGAACTAGACTTTGAACAAAATGAACTGAATAGATAAATTCAGAACATTCCATCCAAAAGTAGTGTACACATTCTCCTTGAGCACATGTAAGACATTCTCTAAAATAGATCATGCTGGCCTCAAACCAAGTCTTAACAAAAGGGCTCACTATATACCACTTCAGGTTGGCTGTGAACTCACTATATAGCCCAGTCAGGCCTTGAATTTGTGGCAATCCTCCCGCTTAGCCTCCCAAGTGCAAAGATTACAGGAATGTGCCATCATGCCTGGCAAATCTTAACAAATTTGAGAAGATGGAAATTCTATCAAGTTTCATTTCCAAACAAATTTTATGACACTAAAATAGAGAATGCAGCTTAGAATATGACAGTATGTGAAAATAAAACATGCTTCTGATAAACTAATGAGTCTAACAGTAAGTTAAACAGGAAATCTTAAATATTTTCAGAAAAATAAAAGTGGAAACACAACATAACAAAAACATAGATACAGAAAAAGTAGCATCTATATGGAAATCTGTAATAATAAACCCTTAGCTCAATATAAACATTAAAAGTTAAATTCTCTTCATGAATGAATCTTTTACATAGATAGTCATAAAGATTTGACCTAAAAACTATTAGAACTAAAAAGTTAAGTACAATTTCAGGATAAAAAATCAGCTTGTAACACTAACAACAAACTTTCTGAAAAAGAAGATAATCCCATTTATATTAATTATAATAAAATGTATAGTAAATTTAATAGAAGAAAGAACAGATTTGTACTGAAAAGTAAAACATTGATAAATAAAATTGAGGAATATAGAGATAAGCAGAAAGATATTCTCTATTCATAGACTGGGATAATTAATACTGTTTAAATAACCGTATCACTCAAAGTGATTTAAAGATTCAATTAAATCTCTATAGACATCCCATTGATATTTTCCATAGAAGCAGAAAATGTCCTAAAGTGTTTACAGAAGCATGAAAAATTCAGAATAGCCACAGCTACTTAGAGAGAAAAAAAACAAAGCTGGAGCCATCTCACTGTCTTGTTTTAAAATCTACTGCAAAGATATAATAATCAAAATAACATAGAAATGACTTAAAACACACACAAATATCAGTGGAACAGAATAGACAGCCTGGAAATAAACTCATACATTCATAATTTGTTTGTTTGTTTGTTTTGATGATGCCAACAACAAACAACAGAGAAAAGACAGTCTCTTTAATAGTGGTGGTGGAAAAACTGGGTATCAGGGCTGGCAAGATAACTCAGTGGACTAAATGCCTGCTTAGGCAAGCACAGGGACCAGGGTTCAATCCCTGGCACCACATGCTGCCCCAGGCCTGCCCCAGGGTGTGCTAAACCAACCACCAAGTCCTGGCATGGTGGGACATGCCTGTAATCCCAGTGCTGGGGAGGCTGAAAACAGGAGGATCACTATGCATCTGAGCTGTGAAATGAGACCCTATACCAAATACATAAGAAAGAAAGAAAGAAGAAAGAAAGAAAGAAAGAAAGAAAGAAAGAAAGAAAGAAAGAAAGAAAGAAACTGGATTTCCATCCAAGAAAATCATATACGAAGATCAACTCAAAGAAGATTAAAGACTTAAACATTAAGATTGGGAGCTGTAAAACTACTATAGGAACTCAGTAGAGAGAAAAGCTCCTTGACAGTGGTTTGGACAATGAATTTTTTGGATGCAACTTCAAAAGCACAGTGAAAACAGATAAATGAAATTAAAACAAAAGATTCTGCAAACAAAAGAAACCATCAAAAGAGTAAAATTACAACCTATGAAATGAGAAAAAGTATGAGATGCTTTTTTTGTTTTGTTTTGTTTTGTTTTGCAGAACTGGGGATTGAACTCAGGTCCTTGTGTTTGCCAGGCAAGTGTTATTCTACTGAGCCATCTCCCTGGCCCCAAGAAAAAATATCTGAAAACTGTTTATCTGACAGAGAATTAATACCCAGAATGCGTAAGGACCTCAAACAACTTTAATGTAGAAAAAGAAATCTGATTAAAAGTAGATGATGACAGGCTGGGGATTTGGCTCAGTGGTAATATTTTTTCCTGCTAGGGTGGAAGCCCTGGGTTAGGTCCTCAGCACCAAAACCAAAAAAATAAATAAATAAAATAAACCTCTCTTAAAAATAGACAGTGAATCTGGATAGAGATTTCACAAAAGAAAGAATATAAAGAGCCAATAAGTGTATAAAGAAATGCTAAAAGCCAAAACCACCAGGAACAACAAATCAAAATAGCAATGAGATATTACAAAGGCTAGGGAAACTATATATTTACACATGTGGGTCTGGTTTATTTCACTTATGAGTATATCTTCAAGTAGCATCCACTGAAATATAAAGGCTTCTAGTTTATCATTCTTTATAGTTGAGTAATACTCCATTGTATAAAAATACCATGTTTTTCATCCATTCCTCATGTGACAGGCATCTTGGTTGTTTCCAAGATTTGACTATCACAAATGGTGCTGCTATAAACATATGTACACATTTATCACTATGATATGATGTTTTCAGTTCCTCCAGGAAAATTCCCAGTAGGGGGATAGCTGGTTTGAATGGGATTTCCAGTCCTAGTTTTTTAAGAACTCAAAAGAAGAAATAAAAATAGAAAGGTATAACACAATTAAAAGGAAATCGAACACACCTATAATATTCAACAACGGAACTTAAAAAAAATTGGGGTATAACTATGAATGTCCATTTTGTATCTGTGTATTCAAAGTGGTTGGGATAGATATATAGTTGCATTCTCTTAATGAATAGAATGATTTTTTCTAATGGTGTTTGTAAGTAGGATCACAAGTCTGCATCTTGTACAGCAATTAACCACTGAGAAGAATGTATGCAGTGTATTATTTGTTGAAACTGTACTTTCGATTTGATTTGAAACTGTCTCATTGCTATATGTTTATCAATAAAACTTTGAAAAGAAAAAAAAATGAAATAAAAGGAAATCGAGAACTCAAGGATTAGACGATGAAGAGAGGGCAAGGAGAAAAGCTAGGAAACAAGACAGGGACAAAGTCATACATTTATATGCACAAGATGGGAAAGGCAGTGATCCTGAGAATCTTCAGCATGTTTTTCAAATTAGCAATTAATTGGTAGGATTCTCACCCTGACTAACTATATAGCTGATACCTGTGAACTAAGCAACAAGATAACAATGTGTAATGGTAGAGTCATGCTTAGAAATCCTGTCATTCTGGTCATCTAAATATGTATGTATCGTGACATACCAATTACTGCCATACTGTCTTGCAAGTAAATGTTTGTTTAAAAAAGGGGGCAGGGTAATAAATGAAAACAAGAGAGAAGAAAAAATTGTCACAGGACTGTCCTGCTACAATGCTGTATAAGGTTACATTTCTAAATTTCTGTGTAAAAGTATGTAACTGTTTATTCCTATTTTTAAAAATATTTTTTAAATTTTTTCCTTCATATTCTGTAAGGACTTAGAGTTTAACATATCAATACTTGGTGGAAAATACCTGTCCCATATTATGCCTAAGATGTTTGATACTCAGACAGATAGTGGGGTTAAGCTCAACTGCCTATGTTGTAGGTTAATAATAGTAAGCTTCTCTTCTGGAGAGTTAACAACCTAAGTTTGCAGACCAAAAATTAGAGAAAAACAAGGGCTGCAAGGACAGCCAACATTTTGGCCCTAGGCTTTCAAGGTCAGTGAAGACTCAGGGCATAGGAGAACCTGTACTGTAACATCATGTAACTCAGTTGTATCCCAAATTTTCTGATCAAGGATATTATGATGCCACAGAGGAAAGTGATCTATAATGTAGAGTGTGGCTAAGATGAGTCACATGGAGAGAAAACATTCTCTCAGGCTTTCACAGAGAGCAAATTGGTCATGCAATGGCCGCAACTCATCCACATGGCTGACACTGACAAAGGATCTACAAACTGTGGTACAAGGTTTCAGGATAAATCCTGAGGAGAGTTGACTGACCTTGGCAGATACAACATTTCTTGTTATATAGGTCTTGCTTTATCTTGGTCTTAAACATCCAGGAGAAAAGTATAAAAATGAAGTATAAAAAGTAAAGCCATGTTGATATACTGAGTTGTAAAAGGCTCAAGTCAACAACTTCTTTTTTTTTTAAAGTTTTATTGATAAACAGATAGCAATGAGACAGTTTCAAATCAAATCGAGAGTACAGTTTCAACAAATAATACACTGCATATATTCTTCTTAGTGGTTAATTGCTATACAAGATGCTGACTTGTGATCCTATTTACAAACACCATTAGAACAAATCATTCTATTCATTAAGAGAACGCAACTATATATCTATCCCAA
>NW_004524675.1:4598023-4602234 GCF_000260255.1 Octodon degus | reverse complement strand
GCCCTCAGGATTTATCCTGAGATCCTGTACCTCAGATTGTAGAACCTTTGTCAGTGCAGCCATGTGGATGAGTCACGGCCATTGCTTGGCCATTGTGCTCTCTGTGAAAGCCTGAGAGAGTGTCTTCGCCCCATGAGTCAACAACTTCTGACATTGCCAGTTTTACAGAAAACCCACTACTAGTATGGACTACTGGACTATATTGGAATATCTTGCTGATTCATGCACCTACAATATTTAAATGACAATGGAATAACCTCTGACAAAACAACAAAAAAGGGGGATACTAATGAGGGACCATTTTGTATCTGTATATTCAAAATAGTTAGGATAGATATACAGCTGCATTCTCTTAATTCAATGAATAGAGTGATTTGTTCTAATAGTGTTTGTGGACAGGATATCATGTCTGCATCTTGTCAATGAATAACCAGTACGATAACAATATGCATTGTAGTAATTATTGAAACTGTGCTAATAATTGGTTTTGAAACTGTCTCATTGCTATTTGTTTCTCAATAAAATTGTTTCTAAAAAACCAAAGGGTATTATAAAAGAAGAAAAATAGAAGTGTTAAAAAATGTGGAAAAAGAGCTTGTAAATTGTTGGTGGTGATGCAAATTAATACAGCCATTATGGAAATTGTATAAGGTTCCTTGAGAGTTAAAAATGCCACATGACTCAGCAATGTCACCACTGGACATATACCCACAGGAAATAAATTTATTATGTCAAAGATTGCAGCATATCGTGATAGCCATGATATGAAATCAATATGTAAATGAATAAAGAAAATGAGGTGAATGTACTAATAAAATACTAATGAGTCCTTAAAAAGAAATTCTGTCATCAGTGACAACAGGGATGAACCTGGAAAACAAACATTAAATTAAGTGAAATAACATAAGCCAGACCCAGAAAGACAATGATCACATGGTCTCATTTATAGATGAAACATTAAAAGTTATTCAGAAAACAGTAAAATATTACTTACTAGAGGCTGGAGTGTTGGGGAGATCTTTGTGGAAAAAACCACAAAATTTCACTTGGAGTGCAGGAATAAATCCAAGAGGTCTATTTTACACTACAAGGATTACAATTAATAACTATTATATATTTGAAAATCACTGACAGCATGTTGAGGTCTTCTGACCACCAAGAAATTATTAGGAGAGGTAATTCGTATCTTAAATACCTTAATTTAGCCATTCTATAATGTTTGCATATATTAAAATACGGGGTACCCCTAAACATACAACTTTACATCTCTTTTTTTTAAAAAAAAAAACCTATATAACTATTCCTTTTGCTTTTGCCCCACAGTAAGGAGAGAGTCTTATCAGCTCTTGATTGCATCTATATGGGTTAAGCAAGAGCAAAGCTGACATGAAGATATAGGTCTTCAAATTTTGGCCTCGCAATGCACAATGACAGGGTTTGTCCTACAACAGGTAGACCATACATTATTATATATTATATATTTATTATTTAATTATATATTGAATTGATTATATATATTATTTAAGAAAAATATATTGATTATACGCCTCAATAACTTTCTCCTTTTTCTCTATGAAAGTGATACTTATTATTTAATATATATTATTATATATTTAATAAAAATTGTAGCACAAAGAGCTTATTTCATGCCATGTATATAACAAGGGATGTGAGTAAAAAGTATTGTTCTAGCAACCTTAATGTATTTGGTGATAATTAGGGCCGGGGAGATGGCTCAGTGGAATAAGTGCTTCCCTGGCAAGTGAAAGGGCCTGAGTTCAATCCCCGGTTCCGCCAAAGAGTAAAGCATACAAGACCGAAGAGAAACAAGTAGCTCAACCCTACTTGGCTCAGTGGAATAAGTGTATTTGGTGATAATTAAGATTGAACTGTAAACTCAAAATACCAAGGGAGCAAACCTCAGGTACACTGGTTGCATAGCATTAAAATCAATGGTGAGAGGATGGCTAATTTATATCTGATGCATTGATTAGTCACACTGCGGCACATCTACATTGTTGGTAAACTTGTGGTTTTGCAGCATATTAGCATCATTAATACTGAACAG
The DNA here is from genome assembly GCF_000260255.1 of Octodon degus. Taxonomy (NCBI): domain Eukaryota; kingdom Metazoa; phylum Chordata; class Mammalia; order Rodentia; family Octodontidae; genus Octodon; species Octodon degus. Next base: position 4,600,166 of record NW_004524675.1, on the reverse strand, counting down.
TCCATGGAACTTTCTCATTCAAAAATAATACAACCAAGCACATAAAATAGTTTCCACAGGCCTGCTTCTTTGTTATCCAAAAGGTATTAAGAAAAAAAGAACAGGGGGAGCTGGAAGCTATAGCTCAAAAGAAACAGGTGAGGGAAGGGCTTGAGCTCTAAGAAGTATGGTGATTTTAGGTGCCGAGGGAAAAAGAGAAAGGCAGTGATCTATGACTTACATAAAAGTGAAGGGCTAATTGCTTCATCGCTAAGTGATGATCTACTGTTATTTGCAAAATGACACTCCACTACTGAGAAGATAAATTGGAGATTCAGACCGACTGGATTGTTCACATCTCTGTTCCCAGGTCCAGGTTTAGAAACACTGTGGAAATTTAACCACTAAAATGAAGCACGTCTGGCAATTGTCAGAAGTTGCTGACTTACGCCTTTTACAGCTCAGCATATTAATATAGCTTTATTTTTATACCTTGTACTAATATTGTTTAGATAAGATACTGTGTCTACATCTTGTCCTCTGAATAACTACAATGAAGACAACAATATGCAATGTCTTAATTATTGTGACTGTCCTACGAACCCATTTTGAAACTATTTCATTGCTACTGTATCTTTTTTCTCATTAAAATGAATAAAAAATAAAAATAAACAAAAAATACAGTCAACCTCAACAACACTTTTCTTCCTCCCTGTTCTCTATGGAAGTGTTAGGAAGCTCCTTTAGCATAGTAGATAAAATGTACTGGTAGCAGTGGAGCCAAAGACGAGCAACGCAGCAAGACAGATGAAGAGTTGGGGAAAGTGATTCTTTCTTTCTTTCTTTCTTTCTTTCTTTCTTTCTTTCTTTCTTTCTTTCTTTCTTCTTTCTTTCTTTCTTTCTTTCTTTCTTTCTTTCTTTTTTTCTTCCTTCCTTCTTTCTTTTATCTCATTTTACCTTCTTTTTAGTTTCATGAAAACTTTTTTATTTTCACTAGAATTATGTTCTTCAAAGAGTATTTTTTTAATGTTAGGCACAGGTTGACGCTCTTTAGGATGTCTATATGCTCTTGAAATGAAGCCTTCAGTTTTTAACAAAATGAACACTGCCCATACACCAAGATCTAAGTAACCTGATATGATTTCAGTGGCTGCTGTATAAATGTTTTATCTAAGTCTATCAGGTGAACAATCTCCATTTTCTTTTTTTAATTTAGTATTGTTATTTTATTTAGTTAATGTGTTAGTGATTAATTTCTGCATCTATATTTATAAAAATGGCTCTTTATCATAAAAATTATTTTCATTACCATGATGAATCATTATTAGGTTTAGGTATCATTATATTCATTTCTTACGAAGAATTTGGAAATTATTCTCCATTTTCCATACACTGAAACCATTTATGGAACAATTTATGAATCAATGAAATCATGCGAGCTTCACAGGTTTGCACCTGTAAACAATCAGAACCTGTTGTTTCTATATGAAATAATTTGCCAATAAATTTTTCGATCTTTTTTCTGCCCTGGAGGGATGTTTAAGAAAACTCTTTCAAATGGGGTTTGTTTTGGCACATTACACGTTTATACAACATAATCAATTACACTTATTTATGTATTTGTAAATTTTAGAGTATCTATGGTTGTTGGAAAATAGCAGTTCCATTTTATGTCTAAGGCATGTGATATTCAGACAGTGATGTTAAGCTTAACTGCCTCTGTTATAGGATAGTAATATCATTAAGCTTTTCTTCTGGATGTTTAACAACTAGAGCTTGTAGTCCATTTTCTTTTGAGCTCTACTTCTATTGTAAATCTCTCTCCCCCTCTCCAGTTGTTAATGGCTTAGATAACCTGGACTGAATCAATTTTAGAAAAACATTAGGTTTACAAACTGCATGGGAAGTACTTCAAAGAAGTAACAACAGGGATCTCATCATTCTGAAAAGTTTCTGCACTCTAAAGGAAATCTCCGACAGAGTAAAAAGAAAACTGACAAACTAGGAAAAAATTATAGCTGACTGTCCTTCCAACAAAGGCCTTATACCTAGAACATATAAAGAATTTTTATACCTCATGAACATAGATGCCAAAATCCTCAATAAAATCCTAGCAAATAGAATACAGCAAATCATCAAGAAGATCATACACCATGACCAGGTA
>NW_004524675.1:4579139-4592593 GCF_000260255.1 Octodon degus | reverse complement strand
AAATACAAATGACAAATAAATGTATGGAAAAATATTCAATATCAATGGTCATTTGAGAAATGAAAATTAAAACAACACTGAGATTCCATCTCACACCAGAAAGAATGGCTGTCATCAAGAAGTCAATCAATAACAAATGTTGGTGAGGCTGTAGAGAAAAGAGAGCCCTTCACTGTTGGTGGGAGTGTAGCCTGGTACAACAATTATAGAAACCAGTGTTGAGAGCCCTGAGAACAATAAAATTAGAGGTCCCATTTCACCCAGCCATCCCTCTCCTAGGTGTTTTTCCAGAATTAACATCATCATACCAGAGCAATATATGTGCACCCATGTTTACAGTAGCATAATCTGTTATAGCTAAAACTTGAAAACAACCCAAATGCCCATCCAACTAAGGAATGCATAGAAGAGATGTGATATTTGTACATGATGGATTATTACTCAGCTATAAATAATGATAAACCCAACCATTTCATAGGTAAATGGGTGCACCTAGAGTCCATTCTCATAAGTGAAATAAATCAGGCCCACATGTATAAATATCATATTGTCTCCCAAGGGTAAGAAATTGCAAAAGAGTAAAGAAGATCCTAAAGGTAAAATAGGTATTGTGAAAGGGAATGAAACTGCTCAAAAGGAAAAAAAAACAACTGACATGGGGGAAAGGAGAAAAGAAGGAAGAAAAAATATATATCCTAAGCTACTTGTAGTACTATTTCTATTAGTTCATTGAAAGTAACAGTTAGTGTTTTCTTTGTCTGGTCAGTTTAGCACCCCTGTCTCTGGTAATCGGATCAACTACTTGGAAGATAACAACATGCGGTATAATAAGCATTGTTAATTTCATATCATATTGTTTTGGAATCAGTATTGTTTTTATAGTTCTTTATTCTCTTTAGAATAAAAATATTAAAATAGCAAAAAAAGAACTTTTAAAAATCAGGCTCCTCAAAATTCAAAGTCTCAATCCAAAAATGCACATCTGAAATGAATATACACTTTACAGATAAAGAAATACAAATGGCAAATAAATATATGAAAAAATGTTCAACATCATTGGTGATTCAAGAAATGCAAATCAAAACAATGTTGAGATTCCATCTCACCTCATAAACAATGATTAACATCAGGAAGTCAGCCACTAAAAAATGCTGGAGGGACTGTGGAGAAAAAGGAATCTTTCTCCAATATTGGTGGGAATGGAGACTGGTATAACCACTATGGAAATCAACGTGGAGATTCCTTAAAAAGCTAGGATTAGAGGTACCATTCAAGTCAGATGTTCTTCTTCTGGGTATTTTTCCAGAAGGACTGAAGACCTCATCCCACAATATATGTGCACGCATGTTTATAGCAGCACAATTTGTTGTAGCTAAATCCTGGAAACAACCCAAATGCCCATCAACTGAGGAATGGATAAGGAAGATGTGGTATTTTTTTCACAATGGAGTATTATTCACCTATAAAGCAGGACATTTTGAGGCTTTTATTGGTAAATGAATGCAACTAAGGACCATACTCTTCAGTGAAATAAATCAGTCCCGCATGTGCAAACATCATGTTGTCTCCTTAGTGTGAGAACCTGAAAGAGAATGTAAAATCTGAAAGGTACAATAGACACTGAGAAAAGGGAATGAACCTATTCAAAAGGAAGGAATTACAGCGTTGAGAAGGACAGGAGAGGTAATAGGGGAAAGAGATATATTTATGTACTTAAGCAGGATGGTTTGGACAACTTACTGTGGGTTTCTGCTGGTCTATGGAAATCATGGAAATGAACAGTTAATGCTTAATTTGTTTTGTCTCCTTTTTTCAATTGTTTTCCTTTTTCTGTTCTTAATTTCTTATATATTTCTTTCTTTTTTTCTTTTTTCTTCCAATTTTCCATTCATATATCTGGTAATACAAAAAACTAGTTGGAAGAAAACACTGCATTACAACAAATACTGTGAAATTTTTATTATGTTGCTAAGTGAAATTTGTATCACTTGTAATTTTTCTGTTTTAATACTATTTTGTACTCTCTTTAAAAATAAAAAAATTAAAAAGAAACACATTAGATTTAATAAGTAGAAAAGTACATATGAAGAGAACATAGCATAATTTAGAATGGCATCAGGTACCCATGCCAACAGAAGAAAGCCCATGAGCCTTGTGAGACTATCATGTACCCATTCTCAGTGTCATTCCTGTTTTTGTTTCTGTGGGACATCCAGGACTGTCAAAGCAGTAGGCTTCATGTGATCTTTCCACACAAGTTCAGCAGGTGCTCTAGGATGCTTCCTCATAGAGGAGAACCTATGGGGCAGAGTTTGGCACCGTACTCTAAGCAGTTCAGACAGCAGTGCTTTACCACATGATTTTTCAATCAAATCAGACTAAGAATCCAACACTAACTAGCAGCCAACGGCCTCTTGCCATCATCCCCAGTGACTCTTTGCAGGTCATCATCAGCCGCTAGACTCTGAAGGGATCTTTTGTGAGGTAAGTCTAGGCAATAAGGAAACAACTAATGAGCCCACGAATGAAGTATGAATTCACTGTCAAGTAAGAGAGAAACGTATCAGAAACCCGCCATAAATAATAAGGTACAAGATAGCAGCAGCAGCAGCAGCAGCAACAATAGATATGATACAATCATGAGTAACACTGGCCAGTAACCATGCCAGGTTACTGGAGTTTTGCATTTACATAGGTCAGTTTACTGTGTTTTGCACTGTAACTTAATGAAGTGGATATTTTTATTGTCTCTGTTTGCAGCCCAGGGAATCAAGGCTTTGAGAGACAATGAACTTGCCTAACTGCTACTATCATAGAAAAAAATCAAATTTTAGTAATATGTTAGTTGAAGAGAAATAAATCAATTCTAGCAGTACTCAGGTCCACACTGTCTTTCCATGGGAATACACCAGGGGGCAGCACGAGTGCAGAGAGTTCCCATGAGGACTTGGGAGGCTGGGAGCCAGGCTTCTCCTTTCTGTGATGGAGCAAAGCAGGGGCTATCTCAGGTGGTGTGTTTCTTTCCTTTCTTTTTCTTTTTTTCTGTCTCTTTCTGTCCTCTTTCTTTTCTTTTTTCCACAGGCACACTGCAGCTGAGCTACACTCCCAGCCCCTTTTTACTTTTTAAATATGGAGACGGGATTTGAATTTGAAATGCTCCTGCCTCAGCCTTGCATGTAGCTCAGCTTACAGGCATGAGCCACCACATGCCTAGGCACATCACGTGTCTGGGGGTCGCTTCCCTTCCTGTGGGGAGGAGGTGTGGGTGAGACCCACACAGCTCCAGACCCACTATGCTTCCACAAAGAAGCTGTTGAATAAATTCTTAAAGTTCGGTCCAGCAGGGAATGAGATGAGGAAAGGGCTCAGAGACTCCAAGAGCCCAGAAGGTTGAGTACCAGCTTGGACCTCGCACTAGAATTGTATTTTGAATGGAATGTTTGAAATTTATTTTGAGGATGAGAGTGACCTAAAGACTGAAAACTGAGTAGTCAGAAATCTAATGTTAAGCACCTACTGCGCCTTGCCTGACATAAACACTTTAGGTTTCCATTTACAGTGTCAGCATCGGGCTTCAAACAGAGCTGTGGACACGGGGAATAGCCTGCTCCCTCAGCAGACACCAGCTGGGGGACAGCACACAGCCTCCTGGGCCTCGGGGCACGATGTCCCTAATCTCATGGATTTTCAGAGGAATGGAGCGAAGGGACACAGGAGTGGGATCAGTAAAGTCAGCCTGGGAACAAGGAAAAGTGCTCTGCTTGTGGCAACGGACAAAAGTAGGAGAGGCCACCAGTTGCTTGGACAAAAGAAACAGTGAAAAGGATGAAGAAACATAAGGGTCAGGAAACACGGGGAATGGAGTGGTTCCTGAGAAATCAAGAGATGGGCAGGGCATGGCAAGGGTTGGCTTTGGCAGGTGATGTCTCTGGGGTGACCCGAAATAATTCTTGTGTTCTTCGTTATTAAGCGAAGTAAAATAAAATGACAGTGACAACTAACTTATGGAGTTCTACATGAGTAAATGCCTTAGTCTGTACTTCTTTTGCTTGAGTGCACGAACTGCTCAAAGCTGTGTCCAAGTACTATGGTGTTAGCACAAAGCAGATTCAACTACATGGCTTGTACATTACAGATTGGGCACCAACGTTCTTCAAGTCATTCTCCACTGCACCAGAAAGCTGACATGTGCCTATTAAAGAGACACACAATGCATATAACTAAGGAGCAAAACTCAGTGAACTTAATTAGTTATAGTTAGAATGCATTATTGACTTAATGTGACAAACAACTATATCTAAAACAAAGATCTTAGCTGCATAACTGCCACATATATCATCTAAGTTCCTGTTGAACTCGGACTGTGGATGGGGTGGAAGGGTAGGCGAATCCCAGGCAGAGTCTAGATCTAGACTTGGATCTGAACTCTCCATCATAATGTCTTTTACTTACTTCATATTAGTTTTAGCAAGTTAGTTAACTTCCTGGTCTCAGTCTCCTCATCTGTAAAACTAGGACAAGGACCAACCCTACTGGTTTATGAGGGCACAATGAAAATGCTTGCAGGAAAACATACACTAAATAAATGTTCAGAAACACCACTACTGCGGAGAGAGAATACTAAAAACACATGCTTAAACTATTATAAAGAGCTCAGACCCCTGCAGGTAACAAAAACACTGCTCCATGCAACGAGGGATTAATCAAAATGTTTGAATTAAGAGGAAGTCATGCTGGAGTCCACAGCATCATTTCAAAGTGTTTAGGGAAGAGTGCATCTCGGGATGCGGGAGGCAGCAGCGTTCATAGGGCACTTGCTGGTCCCTCACCAAAGCCAGCAGGTACAGGGCTGCAGGGAGTCGGGGTGGGGATGAGGGGACCCCAGCCTTGGGAGGCGACCTGAAAGAGAGGCCAGTAGATGGAGTCTAGTGACAGGAGTGGTTAGAGGCTCCAGCTGAGTTCTGGTGCTACTCACAGCCCAGGTCTGGATACTCCCTCTCTCAGGAAATGTATGAATACCTTTGAGGAAAGAAGCTGAGTGCAGCCGCTGCCAGTTGGTGCCTGGTCTAGCTGCCACCATGCGGGGTCCACCAGCCCTAGTGCCCGTCTTGCCCGGTGCCCTAAGCAGTGGCATCAGTGTAAAGCCTGAGGTGGCAACATTTGGAGACCTAAAGAATACAAGATGCCAGCCAGGTAAAAAGTGGAAGAGCAGGAAAAAAGGCCCCTGAAAGGTGGCCAGAGGTGTAAAGATAGTGAAAAAAAGGGCAGGAAATCAAGGCAAGTCTAAATTAGGAGGAGGAGGAAAGTGACCAGTCACTGAAGGGCTTTAATTAAAATAGAGAAGTGGCTGGGGATATAGTCCAGTGGCACAAGCGCCTGCCTGGCAAGAGCAAAGGCTTGATTCCTGGCACAAGTAAAATAAAATAAAATAAAATGAAGTAAAATAAAATAAAGCAGTGATGTGCACAGAGATGTGCTAAAAATACTGTTCTGGTAGTGGTGGGATGGACAGTAAGCCTGGAAGTTGAAGAGAGAAAAAGGTGCAGCAGAAGTGGTGACGCTTTTTCTTTTTTACCTTTCAAACATTATTTTGAAGAGAGCATAGTAATAATGGATATGACATTAGAAATAGTAAAAGAAAAAAGACAAAAAGAAAAATAAGAGGAAGAAAAATTAAAAAATTAAGGTTTCTAGAAATCAAGTGGTAAAATGCAATCATATGTCTAATCTTACATAACAGTATCTGTTAATCTGAGCAACAGATTTGACGATAAAAATAGATAATATGTCAACTATTGTTAATCAGCTATTCTTGTTTTGAAAATCTGTAACATGTATTGCTGTAATAAAAATTAATTTAAAAAAAGAAGCAGAGATATTGGGAAGGAAGTACAGTAGCAACTGAGGAGAGAAAGGAGGGGCTTTGAACTCAGGTAGTGGCAGCAGAAGTGCAGGAAACAGTTCTGTATATTCTTTTCTTTTAATGTATTTAGTCCAGGGTCTACAGGGTCTCACTACACAGATCAGACTCAGAGTGATCCTCCTGTTTTCAGCCTCCCAAGCGCTGGGATTACAGGTGCGCCCCATCACACCCAGTCTCAGTTGCGTCTCAGAGTGCCCCAGGGGAACTCATTCAAGTCTCAAATAAAATCTAACTATATTAGAGCTTTATGCTACCATCCTAATTTAAAAGACGAGGAAGCCAAAGCTCCAGGTGGCTAGTTTGCTTCTGATTACATAGCAAAGGGAGGACATAATCTTCTTATTCATTTTTTCTATAAAAGTTACTTTCTTAAAGGCACTTAACAGTTACTATTTAAAAGGTTACAAACAACTTTTGCTAGGTAGGTGAATGTGTAGATTCTGAATAATGAAGACAGACATTAATTTATGGTTAAAAGGCTCTGAAGCGACAACATACCTGCTGTGTATAGGCTGACTGTTTGTGGATAACAAGACACCAATAGTCCTGAGCTTAAAAAGACAAGGTAGACTAGAGCCCCATGAAGCTTCACATCCTGTGGAGACAAGGTTCTAAATGATTCACATCATATCTGGCAGTATGTATAATTCTCTATTTTGGTGCACAGATTTTTCTGTAAAATATTTTCTTTTACAGGAGTTGGGGGAAAACAAGAATTACACCATTTTAGGAAAAAGCAAGTTTAGTATACTTCTTGAAAAGCCACATGAATCTCAAAAGTGTTTGGCAAGTTACTAGGACAAAATTCACATAAAACCCCTAAATTGGAAATTTCACATGTGTAAATGCCTGAAGATCCCTAATTTTCAAAATCATCTATAAGTTACTATCTCAGTTTATGAACTTAATTTGTTTTATGATTTTAGAAAAAAGGGCCCTATTTGTGCTTGTGTAAGAAAGGTGTCCATGGTTGTGTTTGTCTCCCAATGTAGAATTTACAAACCTGAAACAGAAGAACGAATGTGAAGGGTACAATAGATACTTGGAAAAGAGAAAGAATGTATCCAAAAAGAAAGATTTACTGAGTTGAAGAAAAGGACAGGAGAGGGAGTGGGGGAAAGAGATTTATCTATGTATGTAAGCAGGATGGTGTGGACCACTGTACTGTGCATTTCTGCTGGCCTATGGAAAGGAGCAGTTAATGCTTTAATTTGTTTCACCTCCCTTTTGCAATTTTTCCCTTCTTTGTTGCTTACACATTTCTTCTTCCAATTTTGCATGCATATATCTGGTAATATGAATAACTGGTTGGAAAACAGCACTATGTATTACCACAAACTGTGAAATTCGTATTACTTTGTTAAGTGAAATTCTGCAGCACTTTCAATTTTTTTCATTTAATTCTAATTTGTGCTCTTTAAAAAAATAAAATTTTTTAAAAATTTGCCAAATGCTTCTATCTCTGAGCTAAATGACTTGCAAACAAAAGCACTTGTGTACTGAGGTATCACTGTACTGTTATAACACAGATTTGTCTATAGCAATGATTTGAATAATGTGGATTCTGACAATGTCAATTGTGCAAGTCATTGTGACTTATGAATTATCAAACTTTTTTTTTTTTTTTTTGGCAGAGCCAGGGATTGAACTCAGGCCCTTGCATTTGCCAGAGAAGTGCTTATTCTACTGAGCCATCTCCCTGGTCCTTGTGGTTGATGAATTATCAGGACCTTTTTTTTTCTTTCTTTCTTTTTCTTTTCTTTCTTTTCCTTTCTTTTCTTTTCTTTTCTTTTCTTTTCTTTTTTTTTGTAGTATTTTAGGGAAGGGTCTACAGGGTGTTCAGAGTCTCACTACTAGATTGGACTCATAGTGATTCACCTGTTTACAGCCTCCCAAGAGCTGGGATTACAAGAGTAGAGCGGGGCTGGCAAGGCAGGCCCAGGAATATCAGGACCTTTTCTTGTCATTCTAATACATTATTGGTCATAACTATTAGTGAACCCTATAGTATACATAATTCATATTTCACAACACACATATTCTTCAGAGTACACAGTAGGGGTAAGGGTGTGAACTGAGGTATCACTGTACTGTTACAGTGTAGTGTGTTTCTATTCTCCAGGAAGAAGAGGGGTCAACAAACTTAAGTCATACACAGGGAAAACAATTTCCCAGGAGCTGAAAAACACTTGCGTTTGGAAATAGCACACTCATTGCGTAGCGGGCCTATGCTGAGCCCAGAGTTCTTAGGTTTTTGATGTGTGTTTGAATATTCACTTAAATGAATCGTGAGTGAGCCTCCTTTGGAAGCACACTGTAGCTTTGCTGCTGTGTAGGAAGGGATTGACTCGTTTGAGGCTGTTTTCTTAATGGACAAAATGATCCCATATTCTATAGGGCAGTAGAAGTCAAAGTGATACAGTGTATTACATTGCCTCACATCAAGTCAGCAGTTAGTAAACCAAAGTTGTTACTACAGTAAGAATAGAGGAAGGCAATGGATCCTGCCCTGGGTCACCTTCTCCATCCACAAACATCCACAAAAGACCTGACAGATGCCCTCAAGTCTTGACTCCATTTTGTTGTTTTCTTTCTAAATTGAAACACTCTGGGTCTGGAAGCTACAGAGGTCACTAATACCCTTGAGTTAGTCTTTGAGAGGCTTACCTTTTTTTTGTTTGTTTTTGTTTTTTGTTTTCTAAGAGAACTTAACGTCCAGGCAGCTGGGAAAGAGACAGAATATGGTTCTGCAGCCCTGGAAAATTCAGTCCAAGATGCCCCTTTCCTTATCCCCCACACCGGCCCCAAGAAGTCACTTCCAGGGATCTCCTCTTCATTTCTTTTCTTCAGGACCACCATGGTGTATTAGAAATGGGAAAAATATTTTTTCTTACTTTTTTTTCCTGTGGGAGCAGACCGATGACCTTGAAACAATTTAGGAATCCTAGCAGTTTCTTCCGGTAGTTTGGTTCTATCTCTTGGTACCACAACAGTTTGGCCAATAAAACACAAGTCAGGTGTACTCGCATGGATAGTGATGGTTGTGGTAAAACATAGATGGTGTTAACAAAAATTTGTGAAAATACTCCCTAGAAATTAAACATGTATATGTTCTCACTTTAACAATAAACTAGCTTAGAGTGAATGCTTTTCAGAAGTCACTGGGAGGGTGGTTTTTACCTGATATATTTTTTGCACTGTTATAGTCTGTGTATAGGTGCACTCCCCCACCCCAAACCTCATGCAGTCTTAGGGCGGCTACCAATTTGTGATTCATTATTGTGGGTGTGGATGCCGCACCTGCCCTGGAGCAGGTAATTTGTGTTACAATGTAAGGAGGGGAGAGAGGCTAGCTAGCTGCCTGAGATGCTGCCACTCCCTTTTGTTCTCTGCTCTTTGCCACCACAACAAAATGTTGTTCTGTGCCATGTGCCACTGTGCCTCGGAGCCAGCTGAGTGTAGATTGAAACCTCCAGTAGCTGTGAGCTAAATAAACCTTTCCTTCCTTCATTTTGGGTGTCAGTATTTGTCCCAGCAAATAAGAGAAGAATAACTGAGACATGTACCTTATTTCTTTTTATATTTTATATATATATATATGATATTATATATATAGTATATTTTAAGTTTTATAAAAAAGATAACTTTTATTTAAAAAATGTCCTCCTTTGAAGACACCAGAACACTTAAATGTAAGCAATTTCAAAATTACAGCATTAATATATGACAAAGGTTAAAGCTAACTATTCATCCATAGCAGTTTCCTTATTGGGCTCCTCACTGATGTGTAAATTTGATTAATCTGACACCTGTGTCCTCTGAGTTGGGGGAAGTCAAATCTGCCATATTTTAAGATTGTGACTTTGTGGAGGTTGATTTTCTTGAACCTGAAGAGCTGGTGTCCTGGTACGTGCTGCTTTCTACACTCTTGGAAAATGAGGTGTCTGATACATCTTTGAAAGGGTGGAAGTAAGAAAGGGCGGCCAGCTCTGATTTGACAGGGTATCGCCTCTTCCTTCTTTTGCAACTGAAAAAGACAAGAACATGCTGTAAGGTTGTTTCCTTTGTGTGTTTCATACTCAACTTAGAAAAGTATTCACAAAAATGAAAATATAAATGTATCCTCTCTGCTGTATTGGCTACTGAACTACACATGTGTAGCTTTCTTTACTTGTAACTTAATGCCAAATATTCTGTGAATGAAGCATGCTTCAAATCTTGAGACTAGAATTTACTAAGAAGTTTACTAAGTCAGTACAAGTTTATTTTTTATTCATTTTAATGAGAAAATAAAATAGCAATGAAACAGTTTCAAAACAGGTTAGTAGGACAGTTACAATAATTAAGACATTGCATATTGTTGTCTTCATAGTAGTTATTCAAGGACAGGATGCAGACATGATATTTGTCTAAACAATATTAGTACAAACCTTTCTTTTCATTGAACTAAGAGAAAGTAGCTGTACATCTGTCCTATTTTGTATATACATATATCTTTTTTTTCCACTACAAAATGGTCCTTTATTTGTGTCCCCCATTTTTGTTTTGTTTTGTCAGAGATAGGTGTTCCATTGCTGCCAGAGAAGCTGTATTTGGAGAAGTCTTTAAAGGACCTTTTCATACTTGATGCCAGTCCAAAGATTATAGGTACTTGAATTCAGTAAAATAACCCAATGTAGTCTAACAGTCCATAATAGTAGTGGGTTATCAGCACAACTGGCAATTGTCAGAAGTGGTTAAGTCAGTACAAGTTCAATATCATGTAAAATAAACTGGAATTAGGGAAAATACATACCTAGGATCAGAAATTTAATTGACTATAGAAATACATCACTCATTAAACACAATGAAAGAATTCAATTAATGATAATTGGGATCATTAAATAATTTTGTTAAGATTTTTCAAAGTAATCTCTTATACTGTGTAAAAGTTTTAAATCATCAGTCACCTTACTTGTGTTTGAATTGAATATAATAATTTTATATTTAAAAAACAAAGCAAAGGGCCAGGTGTGGCAGCATAGCCCTACAGTCCCAGATGGCTAGGGCAGGAGCATCATAACTTTGCCCAGGCTGAGAAATTTAGAAATTGAGTGGGACACCATCTCAAAATAAAAAATAAAGTGAGATGTTCCTCAGTATGAAGGCCCCTACTTCAAAACACAGTACCCAAAAATAAAAAAATAAAAAAAATAAAAAGTGGTGGGGAGATTTTTGAAAATCTCAGGCAAGCCTTGTCTCAGTGAAAAGCGTTAGACCCCAGCCAGATATGCTATTCAGAAGAAAATGTTCAGAGCTTTCTCTGGACCACCTACATCCTTTCCAACTGACTGTTTCTATCTACATATGACTATTTAAAATACTGGGGGGAAAGTGACAGAGTGTGGAGTGGTTGAACTGTGGCTGAGCCCTAGGTGGGCAAACTTCTTGAGACTAGCGCAGAGCCAGCCCCAAGCACGCAGAGCGCCGAGGCCAACTGCGCAAACAAACTGACCTCCAGCTCAGCCGCACCTCAGGGGATGTCTGGCCTTCGTGTTCTTCCTTGTTAACTACTGCACAGACAGCTCTGAGGATGTTTGGCTTTCAGTGTTCTCAGCAAATGCTGAGACCTTCCACTCTGGGTCCGGTCGTGCACTTTTTTCCTTTTTTGTGCTTTGCGTAAATAAAAATGTTGAGGCATCGTCACTCCATTGTCACTCTACCCAGGAGGTCAGGTCCCATCTTGTCCCATCTACCCCTCTAGTGTGCTCTTATGGTTTTTCCTTATTCTCCTGTCACTCCCTCTCAGGACCCCACTTGACACAGGGGGAGGATATGCCGTAAGAAACGGCCCGTGCTGCTGCTGAGCAGGGGAAGTGGATCATAATGAATACTTGCAGATGCGCTATCAGGAGTCCCATATTCTAACTAAGACAGAAGGGAGACAGCTAAACATCACACATGAGTGATCCTACTGCACAGGTTGACTGACTTACCTCAGGTTCTCCAGCTTGAACAGTACAGCAATACAGAGGCCCAAAACCATGATAAAAGTGCTGAGGAGGGTCAGTGCGATGCCCAGAATGAACGTGAGCTCGACATACTCTAGGCCTGACAGGTTGTCTTCTGCACTCGTATCATTCACATCAGAGCCTGAGAGGACAGAAACAGGCCATGGGAAACTACCCCGTGCTCTTCCTGGGGTGGGAGGGAGGGCAGTGCCGCTGCAGGGCCATCTGTGGGACGCACCACTCGCTTCCACAACCAAGGCTGTGGAGAAGGAGGCCACCTCTAGGGCAAGCTCTCTTTCCCCTTTCCCCTTCCTGCCAACCATGGAGCAGCTGTCAGCAGAGGCTTAGGGATTTCCCCTGGGGTTTATTCAGGACGTGACAAAATCTGTTTTCAACTATGGACAGCCTGACAACTTGGCAAGACTCTGTCTCAAAAGAAAAAAAAGAAAAAGTAGCAGACTTTTCTTCCTGAATTAGCTATGAACCACTTTTAATAACCTATTGTTTTGGAAGCGATTACTGTTAAGGTGGTTAACTTCCACATAAAGAACTAAACTTGTGGAAGAGAAAGGGGTATGTTTGCTGTGATGGCTTGATTTTCTCTTAAGCTGAAGGGTAGGTGTGCTGAGGCTCTTCCCAAGAGCCTCTTTCCAAGCTGCAGAGCTCTTTGACATTTCATTATTTAGTAGCTTTAAGCCTACTGTGCCTGACATTACCAAAAACAAATCAATCAATCAATCATACAGTCATGTCTGGATCAAGAAACATCATGAATACACATCTGATGTAATAAACTTTAATTAGACTTTAGGTGAAGATTTTGTCATTTTTCCCATTTCTCATAGCCTCTCCTTCCTTGGGTAGTAAGCGATGCAAATTCCCATGTCTAATCTATGTCTTCTGACTTTTAAAACTCTTGTCAGAGTGTGATTTTTAGACCCAGAAGGATGAAATGTGCATAGGTGCCAAT
The DNA here is from genome assembly GCF_000260255.1 of Octodon degus. NCBI lineage: Eukaryota > Metazoa > Chordata > Mammalia > Rodentia > Octodontidae > Octodon > Octodon degus. The sequence continues at coordinate 4,579,710 of NW_004524675.1, read as the reverse complement.
GCTTGTTGCTGGCTTTGAGACAAAATGCTTTGGGAATAAACGTGTAACACTGAAATGGACTGTTCACTTGACTTGCTTCTATCTCCCAAGAGACCTTATAAAGAAGTGTTCTCGTACTTATCAAGATCGTGGTCAGAACCAGGAAACAGCTTGGAATTTCTAATATTGAAAGATCCAGAAGAGATCATTTTTAGACTTGGGCCTGCTGTTGCCCTAAGCTTTCATTTCCTTATCTGCAAAATGGATGAAATACTCCACAGAGTTGCTCTGAGGACGGACCTAAATGTAGCAAAAGCGCCAGAACACCTGGCACGTAGTATTGCCGTAATAAAGGACGGAGAATTAAGCCAAATTTAATTATTTAACTGACAGCATTAATCACTCCTGTATATAACTTTTCTAAACAAACAAATAACCAAACAGAAAAGACTCATATTCTTTTTTTTTAAACTCATATTCTTGATGCACCACATGGCAAATGGCTACACTTGCCAGATCATTCAGCGTAAAACTGAATAATATATTATGTTATCTATTTTCTTTCAATCCTTTATTTGTAGTTTGCAGGCAT
>NW_004524675.1:4568315-4575682 GCF_000260255.1 Octodon degus | reverse complement strand
GGAGGGGTGGGGACGTAGGGCAGAGTGGTGTGGGGTGGCCCGAGGGGATGGGAGAGGGTCCGGCCCACGCTGCGCCTGGGCTGCTCATGGAAGTTTTGATCAGAGAAGCTCCTTTTTAAGTGTAATTAATCCATTAATGAAGAGTCTTCAGCAGCAGACACTCACGTTCGTTAGTGATGAGAACATAAAACAGTCCATCCTTTCAAAGCCAGTTTGGTAGTTTCTTCCAAAGTTAGTCATCCTGCAGTCTTACCACACAGTCCAGCAATTTTGCTCCCAAATATTTAACCACATGTAGAAAACATGTCCACAAAAAACTGTGCACACAAATATTTACATCAGCTTTATTCATAATTGTCCAAAATTGATTTGTTATATGACATTCTTTTTTTTTTTTTTAAAAAAAGGCAAGACTATAGAAAAATTAATATGATCAGTGGTTGCCAGGGATTGAAGGGAGAAAGGGCTGAGGGATGAGAAGGGAAGGGGAGACATCAGGGTCTTGGAACTCTTGTATGAGAATATGATGGTAGGTAATTGACATTCATGCATGTCCAAACCAGCAGTACTGTACAGTAAAAAGGGTAAAGCCTAATCTGAATTATGGTCATTAGCTAATCATGCAGTGACACTATTTCATAAGTGTCAACCCATGGCACCAGTGAAGGTGTAAACAGGAAACCAAAGAGGGCTGAAGGTGAGAACTCTCTGTATTTTCTACTAAATTTTTCTTTAAATGTAAAACTCCACTAAAAATGAAGCCTATTTGTAAAAGACTGCTGCATACATGTCACTGTATCTGTCTTATCAGTTTGAGAAATAAAGCTATTGAATAGAAGCTATGAAACAAGAAGATCGTAATAGTCACTGCAAAATGATAACAAGAAAAAAAATATGCTCACGAGCTGTGACTCTACTACAACAGTAAAATGTCCTCTCTGATGTAAAACCTACATACACTAACCTGAACTAGGGAAAATAGTATCACCTTGCAGCTGCTGTACACATTATGTATCTATTAATGCAAGTATTTTGTTCTTACTTGGAATTGGTTGAAATAATTGATCTTTATCACCTGTGCTCACAGTCGTTCCATTTATAGCTGTTAAAACAATAAATTGGTGTTTTAGAAAAGAGTCATCTGACAAAATTATTGTATATGTATGAATGTGTATGTAATGTGTGCAGCATGTTCTCATTATTCATAGTAATTATCATGTTCAATATGCTAAAGATCAGCTATAGCGCATGCCTGAACCAAGCTTACCCATCACAGGGATTTTCTCCACGGGGCACTCTATAACTTTCTTGCATTCAAGATTATCATCCAAAATTTTAACATGCCATTTGGGGGCCAGCTCAAAGGATGATTGATTGTGTGTATCTGGCAATTAAAGGCTTTTGAAGTTCTTGCAGCATTCACAAATGACCATGTAGTTGTCACAACCATTAATTTTTGGATGACAAAGAGATCTTAAAGAGTTGATACAGAACACAAATAAAAACTACACAATGAGGATCGACTGTGACATATATAGATATACAATGCATATATATGACATACAAATTACCTTTATGCACATGTGTATCGATAAATGCTAGAATGTTCACATGCATGCATAGAGAGATGTATGCAAATTGTATAAGCATACATATGCATTAACAATGTACACATTACTTTTATGCATATATGCATTTTGCATTTATACATGTATATATATTTTGGGGTACACACTTCAAAACACAAAGAACTTGTACATCAGGTGTGAACCATTGGATACTGAAGAATAGAAGCTATGAAGCAGGAAGATGGTAATAGTCACCTGCAAAATGGTAACTGGAGAAAAGTGCTCAAGAGCTGTGACTCTGTTAAAATAGTAAATATCCCCTCTGATATAATACCAACCTATATATAGCCTGTACTAGGGCTATTTTAATTTTTATTTAAAATTTTAACCATAAATTAAACTGGATTTTAATATTTATAAGAGTAAAATTTCTTCTGCAGAATAAGAAACTGTAGGAGTTTGTCACCTTTCTAGGCTTTTATTGAATTTGCTATTACATATGATAGCCAAACACTGACTTTCTTAGAATATTTCAACTGAGCTTGACTTTCTTACAAAAGATTCTAAAAAACAATTTTCCCAGTCATCTAATTGAATGAAATTTACCTTTGGCTAACATTGTCCAAAATGCAGGCACATATGGGGTTGGTTCTGCTTGAAGAAACAAACAGGATAAAAAAAAATAAGGTAATTTGGCTTAAGAAACATTTGTTAGTGTATTCATTTAGCAGCTATATCTTGAGGTCCTATCTGTGTCTGACATCATAACTGGGATTAAAGTTATACAAGTATATAAGACACAGGCCTTATGCTCAAGGAACTCACCCTTATCTCTGGAGGTAGAGAAGCTTTATCTGCTGTGTTGCAGCCTTAATAGAAATGAATAGCTGGTGTATACAAGCCTAACTCAACCCTTTGAAAGGCAGGTTGATATTCCAATACAGGATTAGATGACTTGGAGTGGACTACTAGACAAGAAGGAGCTATTCTACTTGTGAGCAAACTCACAGTTGTAAGCGGTCCAGCGAGCTCTAGGAGCTTCAAGGAGTCTGAAGGGAAGGGTATGGAGGAGGAATGTGACTAGTGATAAGACTGAAAAGTTTTACAGAGGCCAGATCATTTCAGGCCTAAGTGCTGGATTGAGAAGTTAAAACATGACACTAAATTTTACGGTAATTACTTAAGAAGTGAAATGCCATGATAACCGCATTTCCATTTTTAAGTGTATTAAAAATTAGATAAATTTAATATTCTTCAAAGTGTTGTTGAATGTGTAGGGTAATTGAGAGTTATCCTGTTGGAAACACTTGTTTTTTAGAAACTAGTGGTAATAGTATTTCATATAATGACAGGTAAGAGTGTACCCACTCATCCTGAGCTGCTACAGCTTCACAAACATGAGGAATAATCTCTTGGTAAAAAAGTAAATTGTGATTTTGATTTTACAGCTCAAATCTCAACTCTTTTCCCTCACATAATATTAGTAAATACTAATCTGTGACTCTAACAAGAGATGCTTATTCCTCAAGTAGGTAGAAATTTTTACATATAAATATAAATTATAGGGGCCGGGGAGATGGCTCAGCAGGATAAGCGCTTGACTGGCAAACACAAGGATCTGAGTTCAATCTCTGGTTCCACAAAAAAAAATTATTATAATAGAAAATAAAAAAATTAAAAAAAATTATGGGGCCAGGGAGATGGCTCAGAATAAGCATTTGCCTGGCAAGTGCAAGGGCCTGTTCAATCTCCAGTTCCACCAAAAAAATAAAAATAAAAAAATTATGTCTAAAATAACTGAATATAGATTTGTAAACACATGAATTCATATATATATAAGCAAAGTTGTTCATATTTTAAAATATTTGTTCCCTTATTAAATATATTTATATAGATATAAATGGCATTTCATTAAACTAAACCTAAAAATTCTAAGAAGCTGAGTTTCTATGCATTGTTATCTCAACAATGACTCAAATTTTCACCAATGAAAATATTATAGTGACCTTCAAGTGAGAAGTATAAACATTTTAGCATGCTATTCCTTTATGTAATGTTAAGAGAAGCGACTCAAATATTCAAGTCATAAAATGATGTGGTCCAGTTATGAATACAGTGAAAAAATTTTAATACTTTGTTCCATTTTAAGAGGGGATTGAGAAGATTCTTTTTCTTCTGTGGTGGGATTTTCAGTTGTATCGCTGACTTTATCTAGAAAAAGAAATAAAGGTTTATCAGTATATAAAAATATTGACTAAGCATCTGTGATTAGGAATATTTTAGGGTAAAAATGGAAAAAAGGGGAGAAAAACAATGATAGAACAAACTTGTCAGCTGTGTTCTCTAATAAAGAAGGAAACATTGAAGAATGATGTTTTTGTGATAATAGCAAAGTAAAAAGAAAGTACCTGTACTTTGTGAAAGAGAAGATAAGCAGAGAACATGGGCCAACAGTCTTCCTCTATAGGAGAGAGAAAGAGCAGTTGGTTGAGAAAATTGGCTTTAAAAGTTGCTCTGCACAGGTCTTAAAATGTGACTCACAGGCCTTAAGATGTGAATCCTAGGCACTGTGATATGCTCAGTGTATTGAAAGAAGAAGGGAGGCACTGTGATTGTTCTTGTCAGTGTAAAAGCATATCTGTAGGCCTAAATTAACATTATTGTTTAGATATGAATTGGACCCAAAAAGTCTTATGTGGTAGTAGGACCTGGCCTCAAGGGGAGTGTTATATGACTTGGATGTGTGGTTCTGACCAGAGTTCAGGAGACCAGAACGCTGATAGGAATGCAGACAATAAAGGTCAGGATCAGGATGTTTTGCTGGGAACAAGAACTACATTGGCAGTTGGGCTAGAAGGGGTGTGTGTATGTGTGTGTGTGTGTGTGTGTGTGTGTGTGTGTGTGTTATTTTCTAGCACAACATTTGTCTACATTTTGTCTCTATGCTAAGATTTTGATCTGGTGGATGAAATTTCATAGTAACCCAACATTCAGGCCCTGCCATATGTACTGCTGGCTGTTTTTACTCACGTTGACAGAAATAGAAGCAAAACTTAGAATCAGAATATATAAGAAGTTTGCAGGTTTCCCAGAAAGGAAGTACCTGCAGAGTTGGAACAGAAGAAATCATGACTGATTAAAGATTAACATTAAAAAGAAAACAAAAATTTTGCACCAGGACAATAGGAATGATGGCTTGAAGGGATCTCAGCAAACAGCCAGATCCCATATATCCTAAGGTGATAAATATAAAAAGATAGCCTCCTTTGAAAGACTTTGCTTTCAGAAAGAACCCCCAGGCACCATTCTTATTCAAGGCTGCCTAAGGAAGTTTCCCCTCAGTTTATCCAGGAATTCAAAGGCCACTTCTGTAATGATCCAAGGAAGCCATGCCACTGGGTAAGCCAGTAGTAGACATCATCCATGTGGTGTTGAGATTTGAGGTGCACAGAATGCACTCAGATTTCATACAAAGGCCCATGAAGCCAGGCAGCATGCCCTTTAGGGCAGTGTTTGATACTGTGATAGGGAAACCAAAGTGCAGTAGAGACCCAAGGATCTTGGACGTGCCAGAGATATGGAAGATTTTCTGAGGAAAGTTGCAGGCAGCAAGCAAAGCCAGTTCAAGAGAGAGACTAGGCTGGCTGCCAACAGCAAGGCCATGGGGGAGGGGCGTCCTGAGGCCTTTGGAGCTGATCTCTTTCCCCAGGTGCTGGACATGTGGGTATAGGATTTAATATTTGTTCTCCTGGGGTAACAATTTCCTTGGTAACAATCTCCTTGGTCCAATTTCTATTTATTTATTCCCGACTTTTGGAGTAGCAATGTTTGCCTTGTGTCATTATATGTCAGGACTCCATGTTTTGATTTTTATGGAGGATCAAAGCTAAGAATTTGCCTGTGTCTCTTCAGAGACTTTGGGCTTGGACTATTCAACTATTAAGACCTTGATAATTTAGATTTAAAATGTCCTCTAAAAATTTCATTTGTGGATGTGGGGCCTGATTGCAGGGGATGGGGTCACTGGGAGCATGACTTGGAAGAGTGTATTCATATGTCTGGCTCCTCCCTTCCTCTTTCTGGACACCATGTGGTAAACAGTTTACACCTGTTACGCTGTTCTACCATGCCTTTCTAACTGGAGCCCACCAATGATAGGTTAAATGCCCTTGTGGTGGATTAAGAACTGGTGGTCAACTTTTGTTATCTAGCTGAATTGGGCTAGTGTGGTTCTGGGTGTGGGAGGTCCACCTCAGAATTTTGCTAACATAAAAATGAGAAGTGGAGAAGATGTGGGGGCTATTGGTTTCCTGGAGGAGCTCGTCATGCCAGCTTTCCTGATATGAGCTCAGCTGTTGTCATTTTCAGAAGAGATCAGGAACTTTCTGTTGCTAAAAAGGGCTCTGGTTCACTTCAAGGGAGCTCTGGTCCTTAATTTGAGCATCACTTTTTAGCTCTAGTGAAGATTCCTCAACCTACTGGCACAGACCTTTTCATTTGCTGTCACAAACTTTCTAGCTTCCACCACTGACCTTGGGGCCTTCCTAGTGCAGGTTCTTGAGAACAGGCTTGCATGAGACAATGTCATGGGCTCTAGGCTTCCAGTTGGACTCATGGAAGCATTGTTATGGGCTGTAGGCCTTCAGCTGGACTCAGGACATTGCCATGAAATTCAGGCCCTCAGGTGGACAGATTCCTGCACTCTTTGTATATGACTTTCTATGTGGCTATTATAAAGTAATCCTGTAAATTATGTGTCTTGTATTAAATTGTTTTCATTGTAAACTTTTACTACAATAGTATTGAAACTGATACAAATAAATTTCTCTTGCTTTAAATTTTGGGTGTCAAGTTTTTTTGAAAAGTGACTAATACACTTAGGGTATATCGCAGTGTAGAGTGTGTCCCTCTGTGGGTGTGTTGCCAAGAGAAGACATGGGAACAATTGTGACTGGATATGTGGGTAAAAATGGCTTTTTATCCACATAGTTGGCTATAATAGTTAACTTTGCTGAATACAGGAGTCAGTATAATTTCCATATGTATGCGGACCACCCCATGAGGGAGGAGCTTTACAGGAAGGAAGAAATTAATTCAGGCATAGCTCACAAACTTGTATAAGTACCCAGATGACAAGAAGGATGGAGCAGAGACTCCAATACTGGAGTTGCCATTGCTTCAGTTAGGATCTAAATTAATTAAACTCTTGACCTCTGCTATGCACCCATTATACTATACTTGAGAAAAAAAGCAGCTGGCTGCTTCAGTTTACCTCTTATCCTTGGAACTTTAATGACTATGCTCAAGCGAGTCACCTTTAGTCAAAATTATCCTAGAGATCTTTATTTCCTTCAGGTCTTTGTCCTCTAGGCTGCCCCTACCATGCATGTACATGTTGTCAGAGCCCCTGTTAAGATGGCAGTAATTTCTCATCCCAGGTTGTTTTTTGACAACCTCTGGGACCTGAATAGTGGGAATAGATATTAATGAATCAAAGCCATGGGTCCTATAGTTCTCAATATCTCAAACCCTCAGGGAATTCTAGGGATATGATCTGCTTTGGAGCTGGCTTTCTCAATCTTATCCCAGATAACTCAAGATGCTATTCAGTATGCACAAGAAGATTCTCATGAAGTATTATCTAATTAATATCTTCTTTGAAAATATCACTGTCTCATATTTGGAATTACTCAAAATATCCCACTATGACCAAGAAACTTTACTAGTAATTAGGCATTTAGGTAGCTTGTTTTGTCTGCCATAGCCGAAAATAAATATTTTCTGTCCCATGTCTGCTTG
>NW_004524675.1:4537908-4539056 GCF_000260255.1 Octodon degus | reverse complement strand
ACCACGATGCGCCTGGGCTTGGACCAGAGAGGTTCCACCAGTGCAAGGTAGCCGGAAGCTCAAAGTATGTAACTGTTTATCGCTATTTTTAAAATATTTTTTATTTTTAAATTTGTTTTCTTCATTTTCTGTAGGGACTTAAAGTTTAACATGTCAATACTTGATGGAAAATACCTGTTCCATGTTATGTACCTGTCAGTTTCAAATTCTTCCCTTCTTAGGAAGATATAATAAGGTCTTTTAGGAAGATATAATAATCTGCACCCGCCGCAGGCGAGAGGAGCCTGCGCAGTCCACACCAGCACCTGCATGATCCCCCAGAGGCCCTGCCCCCACTGCTCCACTGCTTCCTGACTCCGCCGGCGAGTCGAGACGTGGGGTAATGACCTGGAGGAGGAACGGGGATGAACAAGACAGGGCAAGAGACACAAGAGACGGAGACAAGACAGGCTTTCTGATCAAGTCTTGTTTATTGAGGAAGTGAGCAGGGTCTAAATAGCTGTATAGTGGAAGTAGTTGAGTGGGACTAGTTGTGTATTGGTAGTGGAGGTCCAGGACCACAGGAAGATGTCGAGGCAAGCGGGGATTGGTGCTGCAGCACTTCTTGCCCAAATAAGGGAAAATATAACAGGAGCGTTCTATCGCCCCCCACAGATTCCAGTACAGATTCCGACGTGGGATGAGCACACAGCTTGCGCTTTCCTTCACCACCCTTAAGGTCAACACATGTCTTGGGGTCTCTCAGAGACCTAATCCTAGGGAAATGGCCTGGATTGAAATAAAATTTATGAAGGACGTGTGTATACTCAGCATTAAAAAGATCCACTTGTAAATATCATGTCTTTTGAATGAATTATGCAGACTATGAGAATTCTTAATGCTTTCATTTGCCTTGTTTTGCAGAGGGGAAAAAAGCCAATGTCACGCATCAATAGCTTTTCACTTATAATTAAAGACATTTTAGGAAGGGAAGAATTTAAAACTGACAGGTACATAACATGGAACAGGTATTTTCCATCAAGTATTGACATGTTAAACTTTAAGTCCCTACAGAAAATGAAGAGAAAAAATTTAAAAAATAAAAAATATTTTAAGTGATAAACAATTACATATTTTTATGCAGAAATTTAGAAGCCTAACCATGTACA
>NW_004524675.1:4525100-4537572 GCF_000260255.1 Octodon degus | reverse complement strand
TACAGGGTTTCAGTATAAATCCAGAGGGGACTTGACTGACCTTGGCAGATACAAAAGTTACATTTCTTGTAATATAGGTCTCGCTTTATCTTGTTCTTAACCATCCAGCAGGAAAGTATAAAAATGAGGTATAAAAAGTAAAGCCATATTAATATGCTGAGCTATAAAAGGCTCAAGTCAACCACTTCAGACATTGCCAGTCATATGGATAACCCAGTACTATTATAGACTACTAGACCATATTGGAATATTTTGCTGAATTCATGCATTTACAATATTTAAATGACAATGCAATACCCATTTCTGACAAAACTAAACAAAAAAAGGGGATATAAATGAAGGACAATTTTGTTTCTGTATATTCAAAATAGTTAAGATAGATATACAGCTACTTTCTCTTATTCAATGAATAGAAAGATTTGTACTAATAGTGGTTTTGGACAGGATATCATGTCTGCATCTTGTACTATGAATAACCACTAAGAAGACAACAATATGTAATGTATTAATTTTTGAAACTGTCCTACTAATTGGTTTTGAAACTGTCTCATTGCTCTTGTTTCTCAATAAAATTATTTAAATAAAATAAAAATAAAAAATGAATTTGTTGAATGACTAAAAAAAATAAAACTAACAAGTAGTTTTCTGTTACAGAATGCTTCAAAAATTGAAAAAAGAATCATTGCCACAAACATAAAGAAACTATTCCAGTTGGGTTACACCACCACGTCACTGGTGAGATTATTTACTGAGGGCCTCTTTTTTTTTAACATAAATATGTACCCACCAGTGGACAGAGTATGAAAACTACATTTCATTGTAAGGCTTTCCCTTGTAACAAGTGACAGGACATAAACTAATCTGTAGCAGCTGTTTTGGATGTGAGAAAATATGTAATGTTTCCTAGGGTAAGATCAATAGCACACTTAAAAGTGAAATAGACACCTCACATATTGAAATAAAAATTATATTAAACACAGTATCTTTAAAATGTTAATATTTATTTCTCTTCAATAGATCTGGCATTTTTTGGAATTACAGATTTCAAAAGAAAATTACACCCATATTTCCAGAGCTTTGTGTGAAGTAGGACACAAATAAATGAAATTCTGGTGTTGAGTCTCAGCTTTCCATTTCTTCTCAACGAGAGCAAGAGCCCTTCTCCAGAAATGAGAAAGTTCCCTGGCTTGTGCAGGTGGATTTTCACTTGCAACAATGCCAAATAAAGGGTGATGGAGCTGAATTTTTGAAGTAAGATTCATGAAAAAGAAGGGGTAAAATTTAAAGATATTAGCCCTAAATTATTATTTATTTTAGTTACTAAAAATGTGTATTTTCCCTTACATGTTAGAGATATTCACATTTTTCTTGGGGTAAACAAAATTCAAATATGGAAAAATCCTAAGAACTAACTACTGTTTTACTCAGAAGAATAAATTTGGGTTCCTCTTTGGATGGCAGTCCGGGATCAACCACAAAGCCAATCGTTTCAAATGAAGCTCTGTCATTCAACTATGCCTATCAATGTGTAGACTTGATAAGACATTTTTTCAAACAAGGCAAATCTCATTTCTTAATTGTGATAAAAATAATCAGACTTTTCCATACTTTCATCAGGGTCCGAGATGCCATACATGGAATGGCTTTCCTCCACTCTGAAGCAGCCTTCCCAGGGGCACCTGCACGGAAGCCCTTACCTGTGCCAGCAGGACTGGGCCTGAAGGAGTCCACAATGACTGACTGTGGCAGCACCAGTCCCCTGCAAAGGCTTATGATTGTTTCACTAGTTGAAACCTATGGGGGGCTGGTGAGATGGCTCAGTGGTCTAAAGCACCTACTTAAAACAAGCTTAGCAAAAAAGCACAGGGACCGCGGTTCAATCCCCCAGCACCACATGCCAGCCAGCCCCATCCCCTGGTGGGCTGAGCTGGCCACACACACACACAAATAAATAAAATTAAAAAAAAAAAAAAAGAAAGAAACCTATGGGGCATCAACAGAGAACAAAAATGACGAGAAACTGATATGATGGATAATTGTACTATCTGTCCTGGAGGCTCTTTGGGGACTTTGCTGTCAACCACAACAGCAAATTGATACCATTTATGACCCCACATGACTTAAAGCAGATATGATTGGCATATTCTTAGAAATAAATGCAAAATGAAACTCAACGATTGAAGCATAGGATTTATGAAAATTTTAACACAGAAAAATAACCTCCTATGAAAACAGAACTTACAGGAAGGTAAAAATGATGGTGAGACAGCTAACAATAGAATGTGATCACATAAAGTTACCAGGATTTGAAGTTTAAGACAAAAATCCGTTGGTTAACCAGGCAAAATATCAAGTGATTTATTAAAATACAAAACAAAACCCACCAGGCTGATACTGACCTTTATAGCAAAAATTATTATGAAAAATGGGATATATTCAGGAGAAGCCCTAACATTTTTAGCAGTTATTCAACATACAACTTTATTTTATGTGTGCTTCATGCTTGACACAATTTTTCACATATTCACAGCCAACAGTGATATAACTCATGCCCAAACAGTGTGCGTAACTAGTATTTCCTCTGTCAGGCACACCACAACTTCTACCCTCAGGAACACAGGACAGCATCATTTTGAGCATGAACATGCCAACCCAAAACACAACCATGCAAAAAACATGATGGTAAAAGCCCTGCTAATTCTAGGTCAGTGAGGACTCAGGACATAAGAGAACCTGTACCGCAACTCAGTGGTGTCCAAAATTTTCTGTTCAAGGAAATTATGAAGCCACAGAAGAAAGTGAACGACAATGTATAGTGTGCCTAAAGAGAGTCACCTAGACAGAAAACATCCTCTCAGGCTTTCATAGAAAGCAAACTGGTCAAGCAATGGCCGTGACTCATCCACATGGCTGACACTGTCTACAAACTGCTGTACATGGTTTCAGGGTAAATCCTGAGGGGATTTGACTGGCCTTGTCAATACAAAAGTTACATTTTTTTGTTGTATAGGTCTTGCTTTAACTTGGTCTTAACCATCCAACAGAAAAGTATAACCACAAGGTACAAAAAGTAAAACTATATTAATATGCTGAGCTGTAAAAGGCTCAAGTCAACAACTTCTGACTTTGCCAGTTCTGTTGATAACTCACTACTCTTATGGACTATTGGACTATATTGGGTTATTTTGCTGAATTCAAGCACCTATCAATGGGCAATGGAACCCCTATCTCTGACAAAACAAAAAAGGGGGATATAAATAAAGGACCATTTTGTAGTGATATATATATATATGTAAATATATATATCACTACAAAATATATATATATATATGTGTGTGTGTAGAAAATAGTTAAGAGATACACAGCTACTTTCTCTTAGTTCAATGAGAAGAAAGATTTATGCTAATAGTGTTTAGACAAGAGATATGTCTGCATCTTGTCCTCTGAATAACTACTATGAAGACAACAATATGCAACGTATTAGTTATTGTAACTGTCCTACTAACCAGTTTTAAAACTGTCTCATTGCTATTTCTTTCTCATTAAAATTAATTTTTTTTAAAAAAGCACTGCTAAAAGACAGTTGTACCTAGCAGGAGAGACCAGCCACAGGCTGTGGCACATAACCCAGCCCCACTTGGGAATGTGCATGGCAGGTGATTTGAAATTTTTGCCACTCTGTGCATGCCCACAAATGACCATCAAGGGCATGGCCAACTCTTGATTTAAAGATTACAAATAACTGTATGGGTGAGTGAATTTGTAGACCCTGGACCTCTAAACAGTGAAGGCAAATATTAACTTACGGTTCACAGGCTCTGCAATGACAATATACCTGCTTTTAATAAAACTGGTAGGTACGAGGGGATGAGCATGGAAAATGGCTTAGCAGAAATCAATTTACTGATTCCCACTTTTGCCCCCTGGTGGACCACGGAGGCATAACTTAAGGAAATACAGTTGGAAATAAGATGTGCACTCATTTGTGACAGCTGGAGATAAAAAACAAAACGTCTCCCATTTGTGTCAGGTTGCCACCAGATTTGGCAGGGGACATAACTGTCCTATTTGTGGGCTAAAAATTCTTCATATAATACAAATTATCTTGCTTTTTAAAAATCTCATGAGGAAGAAGATAAGTACAGTAAAGCAAGTGTTGCACATTTCCAGAAAGGTCACATTAACCTGAGCGCTATATGATTGTGCAAATAATTAGGACAAGATTTTCAAAAAAGCATTGAGTTGGGATAACTGTACAAGCATAAATTCCCATAAAACTACTCCTTAATTTGAAAAGCCAACTATGTTACTATATGCGACATCATAGACTCTGGCAACTGTCAACTTTACAAGATAGACTGCTAAGCAGTCATTTGCTTTGTCATTGCAATATTTATTTATTTATTTATTTATTTATTTATTTATTTATTTGGTACAGCGTCTTGCTGTGCCGTTTGGACTCATAGTGATCTTCCTGTCACAGCCTCCCCAGTTCTGGGATTACAGGCGTGCACCACCACACCTTATTCCAGGGCAGGCACAGCATACAGTACCAGTGTTTGAATCTGGGTCCTTGCACTTGCCAGACAGGTGCTTAGACCACTGAGCTACCTGCCCAGCCCAATTGCAATATATTGTTAAAATTATTTGTGCAACCAGCACAGCAAATTAAACCTTAAGAGTTAGATGTTTTTCTTCTAGCAGGTTCTCTAAGCTTATATCCACTGAGCATATAATCAATACCCTCTCCTCTCCTTGGCACAGATGAAGTGACAGACTATACAGACATGGGGCCAGCTTCCATTCCCAGGAACAGGGGACACAGGACAATAAAGCAAGCCTCCACACCTTTGCTTCCTCGTGGTGTATCCCCCTTACTCTGCTCCTTGTTATAAAAAACCTTTGCACACTTGGGCAGGGGAAAATGGTGATTTGAGATGAACAATGCTCCCCCAACTCCTCAGTGTTAACTTTGAACAAATGCCCCCCTTTGATTTGGGCAGCCACCAGCAAACAACCCCAAGCACATGGCCAGCAACATATACACAAAAGAGTATTGTGTTCTGGAGAATATACACAGAAATATGCATAGGAGAAATTCAGATTAAGGAGAAGAAAGGTAAGGGAAAATTCCACTAATCTGTTTAGCAATGTCTTTATTATAAACTTCAGGGGTGTGTGTGTGTGTGTGTGTGTGTGTGTGTGCATGTGTGCACACCTGTGCGTGTGTGCATACATGCATGTGCATTTCCCTTGGAGTAAGATAACTTTGGGAAGATCTTGACTGAGGAAGGCCAGAGGGCTTTAGTATCTTCTTGAAGTGCTACTATAAGTCTGGAGAGGCTCTCTGTTCTCCTCCTTCTACGTGTTTTACTGGCTCAGGATTTTGGAGCTTTATTATTATTATTATTATTATTATTATTATTATTATTCTTTCTAGTCTTTCCATAGTCATACCTAGTGCTGTCACTGGAAAATAAATTTTATCTTCAAAATGACTTAGGATACAATTCTGATTCTAGTATATGCTGGGCAGGTAATTTCGTCCCTGGATATTATCTCTGATAAACAATTTTAAATATAGGAACTGTTTATTAAGTGATCATTTCTTAGAAAATAAATGAGAAGTTACTAATGATCACTGTTCATGTCTTTGAAATGTCTAGCTCATTCCTCTGACTGATGGAAAGTACACTCAGGCCTGATTATAGTGACTGTGGTGATCAAAACATGCAATGAGTGCTTCAATGTAAAAATATTATTACAGTAAAAAACACATTGTCATAAGTTCTCCTTTGCAATAAATTTCTTTCCTTCAAATCCATTTATCCCATGTTCTTGCCACTTTTTGAAGCAGTTTAATCACTTTTTCATTTGTACAAGTGTTTACAAGGTTGATAAGACTACAGTGATAACTGCAGAGTAGGGCCGTCTAACAGAAAAGCAGACCTATGAAACATTACAGCATGGCCTCATCTGCCCGACTCACTGGATCTGGAACTGTGTGACCCTGGCTCTTCCCCAAAGTCAAAAAGACCATGAAGGGTGAACATTTTGAATCAGCTCAGGATGTTGAGACAGTCACAACAGAGCAACTGAAGTCACTTCCGAAAGACACCTTCCAAAACTGCATTAGAGAACTGCAAAAATGATGAGATCTTGTGTTCAAAAGAAGGGGTCATAATTTGAGGGGGATTAGCGGCAATGCCTTGTGCTGTAATACATTTTATTAAAAATTTACCCTATGTTTTGATGCCATCTCTTATATATCAATGGTCCAGTTTGGCTTACAGCTAGCTATTACTCTATGTTGAATAAACATAGTTTGGACATAAGCTATTCACCACTTTAGTGCCAAACAGCAACAATCTGGAACAGTTCAAACAGCTAACTGTCAACTTACTCAGATGCTTGCAATGTCATAGGCTTTTACCTCTCCTCAAGAACAATTACTTAAAGCACTGGCCTGTCCTTCATTTAATGAGTCTAAAGATTCTCAGTCTAAAGAATACCTCAGACACAAAATAAACACTGCTCCCCACTATCTTAAAACTCTGAGAATCAACAAACCAACAAAAGTCCAGAACAAAAGTCCTTTTTAACTTTGAGACAGCTTCCACACTCCTGAGAAAACCCAGGATCACGACAAGACAAAAGGCTCCATGCAGCAGCTGCCCATAGCAGCCTGGCAGCCCCTTCCGGGAGTTCAGTTTGCGAATCAGACCCTCTTCACTCTTTGCGAGACACAACTCCCAGCATCATTTGTGAGACAACTTCAACACCATTCCCTTCTCCCAAACAACAGATTTAAGATGTGACACGAAGTCCAGTTGTGTTTCTTAGGACTCTCAGTTTATTTTATTGAACCCACACATTTTGAAAACATACATGCTTCCTTGTCATGCAATAAGCTCTCTCTGGATTCCACAGTCTTTCAGTTTAGCATTCATTCTCTATTAGACAACTGAACTCATTTGTAGGAAAATGTATGCACTTTTGAGAACATGCTACTAAATGAAATGAATCAGGTATAGAAGGGTAAATACTGTATGATTTCTCTTATACGAGGAACAAAGTATAAGTAATTTGAAGAGGAAATAAAAGATAGATGTTAGGAAATGGGAGCTAGAATTTGTGGCAATGGGAAGGGGATCTACGATTGGGGAGACAGGGGTGCAGGGGGAGGATAAAAGACCAAAATGTGGCACAGATGTGCACTCATTTCCCGTGATGAATGCATTTGCTATGTGTCACAACCATATGCTAATAAAAATTTGAAAAGTAAAACTAAAAGTACCACAACAATGTAATGGGAGGACAATCTTCTGAAGGAAGGTGACGGGAGCCAGGATGAGAGTGAGAGTTATCCTAGGCATCAAAGGTGGATTCAATTTCTCTTTCAGTAAACCTGGAAGGGTCAGTGACTTCCGGGTACCTTCCAGAAATGTGTTTTGGTTTATTTGGCTGCTGGGATTTGGAAAGCAGTGTCCAACCGCACCATGGGTAGAGCGCAGGCTGGTGCAACCACTGTGGGAATCAGTGTGAGGACTCCTCAATCCTAGGCTTAGAGGTCCTATTCCATCATTCCATTCCCCTTCTAGGTATCCTCCTGGAAGAATTCAAAGCCACTACTATGGGGACACTGTCAGAAAACCTTTTCTTCTTTCCAGAGGCTACCACGGAGGCACACTTACAGCCCAATTCCTCAGAATCCTGGCATGTACACAACATTATAAAAGCTCCCAAATCTTGAACAAATCCACATCTGTATCAGGTCCCATTAAAGGCAGAAGTGCAGTATTACTGGGTGATCTGCAAGGCTCACTTAGTTCATAGTTGAGAAATTTCTGCAATAATATCTCATTTTGTGTTTACTTCTGCAGGGTAGAGGTGTACTCTGTTAAAACTGAGAAGACAACTGACATGACTAAACATTTGCTCAAAGAAATTATTCCCAGGTTTTGAGTACTGGAGTTTATTTAAAATGAAAATGAGTCACCATTTGGTTCTACTCACCCAAAAGATGAGTAAATCTTTACAATTAACTTGGAAACTGCATCATTATAGAGAATGAAATCCAAAGATATAACAGAAAACATAAGTCATATGTTAAGAGGGCTCTGGCTAAACTTTGTCAAGAGACACATTTAAAAGAAGGACAAGGTCTTGTCCAGTGTACTGCTCTGCATTAGGCTGAAACCCAAAGCTGGGTTTAAATTAAGTCTTTTTAAAACTGTATGACAAACACTTTGTAATGTTTTTGTTAGGTGACTCACCTTTTAAATTAGATGTGAAGCCAGGATTTAAAGACATATTAGATGATAACATGTTAGATCTGCTATAGCTGCCTTGCATTAGTCTGCTCTTCCCCGGTTGGCCCACCCACTTGATGAGCCACCCTGCCCTTTTCCTCATGGAAAGGAGCTCCCAGAAGCCTTAGATATCTCTCTGCAGAGTGAAGCAACATCCACAGGTGGGGCATCCTTTCAGTCCCCTCACAGCTCCTGCCTGGAACTGCACCTTAGGAGAGAAGCTCAGATATTTTTTCAAAAGGACACATAACTAAATTGTAATTGTGAGGATATGAATCTCTAGTCTCTTTGGCAAAAATGGTGTTATATAGCTGGGCATAGTGGTACACAATTGTAATTCCAGTATTCTGGGGGCTGAGGCACGAGAATTACAAGTTAAAGACCAGTATGGACAACTTAATGAGACTTCGTCTCAAAATAAAAAGAAAAAATGAAACTGCATGCCAAGCATAGTGGCATGTGCCTATAATCCCAGCACTTGGGACAATGAGGCAAGAGGATTGCCATGAGTTTGAGGCTAACCTGGGCTACATAGTGAGTTCAAGGCCAGCTTCTACTACATAACAAGCCCCGTTTCAATAAAACAAAACAAAACAAAAATTTTTAAAGGGCTAAGGATGAAGCTCTATGTGAAGACCCTGGGTTCAATCCCCAGGACCGCAAAAGGAAAAAATGGTAGTGGGTGACAGAATGTCCTTAGATAATGGCTTGGGAGGACATGGACTAGTTGTTTAACTGTTGATACATCCTGCTACTTATACATTAAATACTTTGTCCAAAGTAGAAATTAGAATTAATAAAATTAGACCAAAACTTAAAATAGACAACAGGTTCCAATGGGTCCAATAGACTTTGGAGCATCAAGCCTTGCTTTTCTAAGGAATTAGAAAAGAATTTCTAAGACTACTGAGAACAGACCTATTTTTAAAGGAATTTTAAAATTAGGATTAAAATTCATAATAATGAGTCCATTTAGGGTTTAAAAGTATCATATGACACATATAGAAATTACAGGGAAAAATAACTTTGACTACCACTTCCCTACAGGGAGAAACATGCAAATTAACAAGCTTGCATTTCCCCATGTCAAAGCCAATACACAAGTCCCCAGTGTTCACTCCTCTTCACCAGGAAGTAACCAGAATATGGTTAACTCCCAGTTTCCCATGGAAATGAAAGCATGACCCACAGTGGGGCATTATAACATTACCATTAGTCTGAGAGTTATCTTCAGCAGTGTTCCTTTCACAGCCACTTCCTTTATCCCTGCACAATATAGTTTCCCCTTCTTAATCCCTCTGACATCCCCTGTCTTTTGTTCAGCATCCTAAAAAGTTCAATTAAGGTGTTAACTACTAAAAAATCTTTCTTTAGAATTATGCAACCTAGAACATTGAAGGATCTTTAGACAATACCAGGATATGTGATATTCTTTCCTGCTCTTTTATCTTGTTCCTCAGCTAAAACGAAGCATGCAAACACCTATGCAGTTTAACTTGGAAAAGATGTCTATCTAGAAACAATTAGAAATAACCCAAGGTAGTTGGGTCCACTGGGATATTCCAAAAAAATTAAAAGACAGGCCCAGGATTCTGAAAACTTCCTCAGCACATGAACTTCTTGCCCAGTTCCTCTTCTTGGCTTATTAAAGGCAATTTGTACCCTGAATTTCCTGAGAGAGAGCCTAGAGGACAATACCTCCTCTCTGTCTTCCAAGTTATTTGCCCCTGAATAAATCTGATTCCATACCAATTTCTGCGTCATGATTATTTGCTTTTGAGTGATGAGAAGCCCATACTCCAGAAAATGTGAATGTCTCAGTAGTTTCAAAATTATAACATTAGCGCCAAAGATAGAAATCATTGGTTAGTCACAAGAGGATGGTATCTATTGGACGTCGTTTCCCTCATTGGCGGCTTCATTTGCTTCCTCATTGATGAGCAACTCCGACTCCTCAGGTTGGACTGCCAAATCCGGTTCTGCTATATCTTCAGGCATTCTTGTCCTTGGTTGTCTCAGGTCTGAAGGGGTTCTCTCTATTTGTGTACTGCTGTCTGCACTTTTCGAAAAAGACATATCTGATACACCCTCGGATGGTTGGAAGTACGAAAGGACGGCCAGCTCGGGGTCAATGGAGTATTGACTCTGATTGTATTTGTGACTGAAAAAAGAAAACCTAGATTAAGCATTGTTCATAATTTGGGTACATTTGTAACTCAGAAAAATCTTCACAAAAGTCAAACTATAAATGAATTTTATTAATTTTATTGATAACATACATACATAATGCAGAATTTTTCAAATTATAATTTCATTGTACTAAAGCTTGTGTGAATGGAGCGTGTTTCAGCTCTTAAGACTATAATTTAAAAGGGCTGGCCAGATAGCACAGCTGACTACAACAGGCACTTACTTAGGGAAAGGACAGGGGCTTGCAGAAAGTGCAATCGCCTGGCATGCAGTTCCGGACCCACCCCTGAGGCTTACTAAGAAGGTGAGACTGGGCATGATGGCATGTGCCTATAATCCCAGCACTTGGGAAGCTGCAAATAGAAGAATCACTACAAGTCTGACCTATGTAGTGAGACCCTATAGACCACATACCAAATACATAAAAGAGACTATAATTTAGAAGCCAATTTACTAAAACAGTATGTATAAATTGTTCTTACTGCTGTTCAGTTTTCTTTCAATGTTCAGTGTATTAGAAATGTAAACATCTTTGGGGGCCTGCCCCTTAGCTAAGCTCTTTAAGTGGCTGCTTCAACAAAGCAGTCAGGCTCAGGTTGCTGTGGTTCGATCCCCACAACTCAAGCCAGCCAAACCTGTCCTGAAGGCATTTGGAGCAAAAATAAAAAGAACCCTCTGGGCCAAAACCCAGGCATGCCATGGGAGTGAGACCCTCTGTCATGTCCTCAGGACCCCTCGAACCCTCTGGAGCACATCTCCCAAGCCCACCAAATGAGTGAGAAATTCTGCTGTGCTCTTGGAACCTCACAGACCAAGCCCAAGACCAGTCCCAGGTAGTGTGTGGGAGAGCTTCTGTGCTCTGTTGTGCCCCCTGGGCCAGAGGCACAACAGAAGAGCATCACAGGTTCACTTCCAAGGATTGCAGCAGGAAGGAGTTGAGCACAACAGCTAGACCCAAGCCAGGCACAACTGGATAAACTCTAACTTAATAGATCTGCACCTGAATTTCAGTAAATGCTAAGGTTATAACTGCACCAAATCTCTACATCAAAAGTCAGAGGTCATTGCTATACAAAATGAAAAAGAGAAGGAGCAAAATGCAATCTCAGGCCTCGAGCCCACCCAGAACAAGTGCAGAGGACACTAGCTCAGGTGCAATGTATGAATTTATAGCATCTGAAGTAAAGAAACAAAAGCAGAAAGGTATAGAGGAAATCAGGTCAGAATTAATCCCTGAAACAAAAAAAAGAAATCTCTGAATTGATAGATTTGGAAGTAAAGAAACAACAACATAAACGTATAGAGGAACTCAGATCAGAATTAATCCCTGAAATAAAAAAAAAAATCTCTGAATTAATAGTGTCTGAAGTAAATAATCAAATGCAGAAATATATGGAGGAAAACTGATCTGAAAAAAATCTTTGTAGTAAAAGAATCAATAACTGATTCTAAAGAAGACATTGATAAAAACAAATTAGAGATTAGAAAAATGATGGATTCCTTGAATGAGCAATACAAGAAAGAAATAGACTGCATGAAGCAGAGTCAAAGAGATATAGAGGAACTTAAAATCTAAATCAAAGCTTGCAAAACTGTTTGAGTGAAAGGGAAGATAGAGTTTCAGATCTTGAAGATGCTGGTGCAGCTATTGAAAAGGTAAGAAAGGATCTCTTAAAAACAATTAGGATACAGGAAAAAATAATTCATCACCTGCAAGATGATGCAAAGATGAACAATGTGAGACTAATAGGCATCAATGAGAAAGAAGGAGACAATACGAATGATATAAAAAGAATATGGGCAGAAGTAATAGTGGGGAGTCCTAGCCCAGGTCCGGTGAGTGTGTGGAGAGCTTCCTGCTACCCTGCGCCGGTGGGACCAGTCCCAGCCCAGGCGCAGCATAGGCAGGACCCTCTCCCATCCCCTCGGGCTGCTCCCCACCACTCCACCTTACCTGCCCCACCCCTCCC
>NW_004524675.1:4512873-4518584 GCF_000260255.1 Octodon degus | reverse complement strand
AGACATATAATAGTCAAGATCCCAGAAATCCAGCACAAGAATAATATACTGAAAGCCACTAGAGAAAAGAAACAGATCATATTCAAAGGAAAACCCATCAGAATAACAGCAGACTTCTCTTCACAAACCATGAAAGCAAGAATAGCATGGAGCAGAGTTAGTACTTCAAGTCCTCTAGGAAAACAAATTCCAGCCTGGACTACTATACTCTGCAAAACTCTCTTTTAAGTTTGATGGAGAAGTGAAATACTTCCATGACAAAGAACAACTAAAGAATTTCATAATGACAAAGCTAACCCTACACAGACTACTAAAAGATGTTCTAGAGAGGGACCAAAATGATCAGAACTTCATGAATGAGAACAGAAGGAGTCCACTAAATAGGGCAAACAATTAAACACAGGACAAAAAGGAGTAAACAACAGCAGGTAAATAACATGTTGATCATAAATCAATACACCTCAATTATAACATCAATGTAAATGGACTAAATCCATCAATTAAAAAAAAACAGACTGGCACAGTGGTTTAGTAAACACAATCTAACAATATGTTATATACAAGAAACACACTTAACTCAAAAAGAAATTCATAGGCTGAAAGTCAAAGTATGCAAAACAATACTACACACCTGAGCACCTCAGAAAAAAGCAGGGGTAGCAATATTGTTCTCAGATAGTCTCAACTTCAAACCAAGAATGACTAAGTGAAATAAAGAAGGCCACTACATTCTGGTTTGGGGAAAAATTCAATAGGAAGAGGTAACACTCATAAATGTATATGCACCAAACACGGGAGTACCCAACTATATAAGATAAATCTTAATGGACATGAAAAGTCTAATATCCAATACTACAATCTTAACAGAAGACTTAACATGCCCTTATCCCAAAAAGATAGGTCAAGCAGACAAAAAATTAGCAAAGAAGTAGCAGAACTGAATCAGAACTTGGAACAAATGGACTTGGTGGACATATACAGAGCATTCCACCCAACCACAGCTGAATATACATTTTTTTTAGCTGCACATGGGCCATTTTCTAAAATTAACCACATATTGGTCCACAGGTCATGCTTAAGTATATACAAGAAAACAGAAATTATCCCATGCATATTATCTAACCACAGTGCAATGAAAATGGAAATAAACGAGACAAAAAACCCCAGAAAAACCACATAAATACATGGAAATTAAACAATACCCTACTCAGCAACCAATGGGTCACAGATGAAATTAAACAAGAAATTTAACAATATCTACAATTCAAAGAAAATTCAAGCACAGCTTTTTGGAACTTATGGGATGCAGTGAAAGCAGTTCTCAGAGGGAAATTCATAGCTGTGTACTAACACTTTAGGAAAACAGAACAGGAACAAATAAACACCCTAAAAATGCACCTCCAGCATCTAGAAAATGTAAAGCAAACCAAACCCAGAGTCCAAAGATGGGAAGAAATCATAAAGATTAGAGCAGAAAGTAATTCAATTCAGACAAAGAAAACAGTTCAAAGAATTAACAAAGCAAAAAGCTGGTTCTTTGAAAGATTAAATAAAATCGATAAGCCCCTAGCTAACTTCACCAAAAAGAGGAAAGAAAAAATTCAAATATATGCTATAAGGAATGAAAAGGGTGCAACTACCACAGACCCAGTGGAAATTCAGAAGATTGTCAATAGCTACTATGAGAACCTTTACTCTCACACAATAGAAGACATAGAAGAAATGGACAGATTCCTAGAAAAGTAAAAATTACCAAAACTGAATCAAGAACATATTACATCTCTCAATAACCCAATAACAGTCAATGAAATGCAAAATGTAATAAAAAACCTACCTACAAAGAAATGTCCAGGCCCTGATAGACTCACAGCTGAATTATACAAGAAATTTACAGAAGATATAATCCCAATACTCCTCAGAATATTCAAGGAAATTGAAAAGGAAGCAATCCTCCCAAAATCATTCCTGGAGGCAAGTATTATACTGATACCAAAACCAGGGAAAGAAGCAACTAAAAAAGAGAACTACAGGCCTATCTCCCTCATGAACATAGATGCCAAAATCCTAGCAAATAGAATACAGCAAATCATCAAGAAGATCATACACCATGACCAGGTAGGATTCATCCCAGGGATGCAAGGATGGTTCAATATTCAAAAATCTATAAATGTAATACACTATATTAATAGAGCAAAATCTAAAAACCACATGATCATCTCTATTGATGCAGAAAAGGCATTTGACAAAGTCCAACACTCATGCATATTCAAAGTCCTACAGAAAATTGGAATAGAAGGCCTCTACTTCAATCTGATCAAGGCCATTTATGACAACCAAATGGCTAATATAATTCTAAATAGGGAAAAACTGAAACTGTTTACTCTTGGTTCTGGTACAAGACGAGGATGTCCTCTATCACCCCTCTTATTCAATATAGTTCTGGAATCATTAGCTACAGCCATTAGCCAAGAGAGAGAAATAAAAGGAATAAGAATAGGTAAAGAAGAAGTTAAATTATCATTATTTTCAGATGACATGATACTTTACTTGGGAGACTCAAAAAACTGCACCAAGAAGCTACTAGAATTGATACACAAATTCTGCAGCATAGCAGGATACAAAGTCAGTACCCAAAAGTCAATAGCATTCCTTTACACAGATAACAAAAGCACTGAGAGGGAAATTAGAGAAACAATACCTTTTACAATAACACCGTGAAAAATGAAATGCCTTGTAATTCATCTAACTAAAGAAGTTAAAGATCTTTTCAAGAAAAATTACAGTACTGTGAAAAAAGATAGCAGAGGATTTCAGAAAATGGAAAGATACTCCCTGCTCTTGGATAGCAAGAACCAACATTGTGAAAATGACCATACTCCCAAAATTGCTGTACAGATTTAATGCAGTCCCTATCCATCTACCACCAACATACCTCACAGAGGTTGAGAAATCATTCCTAAAATTTATTTGGAACCAGAAAAGTTCTAGAATAGCAAAGGCAATCCTGACCAACAAAGACAAGGCAGGAGGCATTACAATTCCTGACTTGAAATTATACTACAGGGTTACTGTGATAAAATCAGCATTTTACTGGCAATGAAATAGACCCTAGGATCAATGGAATAGATTAGGAGATGCAGAGGCTTCTATGAGTACATTCAGTCCCAGATCTTCGACAAAGGGACCAAACATGCTTACTGGAAGAAAGATAGTGTCTTTAACAAATGGTGCTGGAAAAACTGGCTCTCTATATGCCAAAAACTAAAACTTGACCCATATCTATCACTATGCACTAAGCTAAAGTCATAGTAGATTAAAGATCTAAACATTAAAACAGAAACACTAAATCTCCTGGAAGAGAAATTAGGACAAAATCTTGAAGACATAGGGGTGGGCAAAAAGTTCATGAACAAAAATCAAATCACACATAATGCTTGAAAGAATTAACAGCTGGGACCTCCTCTTCTTAAGAAGTTTTTGCACGTCAAAAGAAATTACCAACAAAGTGAAAAGACAACCCTCAAATTAAAAAAAAATCTTAACTGGTAAGCACTCAGATGAAGATCTGCTCTCTAGAATTTATAAAGAACTAAAAAAAATTAAGGCCCAAAAATTTAAAGACCCAATCCAGAAATGGGCATCTGCTATCAGCACACACTTCTCAGAGGACGAAATTAAAGAAGTGAATAAATATATGAAAAAATGCTCCACATCACTATCCATCCATGAAATGCAAAATGAAATAACACTGAGATACCATCTCACCCCACAAAGAATGGCTATCATAAAGAAATCGGCCAATAACAATTCATTGAAGAGGCTGTGGAGAAAAAGGAACACTTCTCCACTGCTGGTGGGAATGCAGACTGGTGTAGCCTTTATGGAAATCAGTGTGGAGACTCCTTATAAAACTAGGACTGGAAATCCCATTCAAACCAGCTATCCCCCAACTGGGAATTTTTCTAGAGGAACTGCAAATGTCATATCATAGTGATATATGTGTACCTATGTTTATAGTAGCAAAATTTGTGATAGCTAAGTCTTGGAAACAACCAAGATGCCTGTCACCTGAGGAATGGATGAAAAAGATGGGGTATTTTTACACAATGGAGTATTACTCAGCTATAAAGAATGATAAATTCAAAGCCATCAATTAAAGTGGATGCCACTTGAAGATATACTCATAAGTGAAATAAACCAGACCCATATGTGTAAATATCGTATCATCTCCCTAGTATAAGATCTCAAAAAAAGAAATACAAATAGAAAGGTATAACACAATTAAAAGGAAAGTGAGAACTTTACGATTGGCAATGAGGAGAGGGCAAGAAGAAAAGCTGGGAAACATAACAGGGGCAAAGCCATATATTTATATGCACTAGATGGGTAAGGCATGGATCCTCAGGATCTGCAGCATGTTTTTGAAACTAGCAGTTAATTGGTAGGATTCTCACCCTGACTAACTATGTATGCTGATACCTGTGAAGTAAGCAGCTGCATTGAAGATAGCAATGTGTAATAGTAGGGTCATGCTTGGATTGCCTGCCATTCCACTCTTCTAAATATGTACTGCTTGTCATGACATACAAATTACTGTCATACTGTCTCTCAAGTAAATGTTTGTTTTTAAAAAAAGGAAATAAATGAAAACAAGAGACAGGAAAAAATGTCACAGGACAGTCCTGCTACAATGCTGTGGATGGTTATATTTTTTAATTTCTGTGTAAAGTTATTTAATTGTTTATTGATATTTTTTCAAAAAAAATTTTTTTAATGTTTGTCTTCATATTCTGCAGGGGCTTAAAGTTTAACATATCAATACTTGATGGAAAATACCTGTTCCATGTTATGCCTAAGATGTTTGATATTCAGACAGATAGTGAAGTTAAACCCCACTGCATATGTTGTAGGGTAATAATAAGCTTCTCTTCTGGAGGGTTAACAACCTAAGTTTACAGACCAAAAATCAGAGAAAAAGAAGGGTTGCAAGGACAGCCAACATTTTGGCCCTACCCTTTCAAGGTCAGTGAGGACTCAGGACATAGGAGAAGCTATACTGTAACATTACGTAACTCAGTTGTGTCCCAAATTTTCTGATCAAGGAGATTATGGGGCCAAGGAGGAAAGTGATCAATGATGTAGAGTGTGCCTAAGGAGAGTCATATGGAGAGAAAACATTCTCTCAGGCTTTCACAGTGAGAAAATTGGTCAAGCAATGGCCATGACTCATCCACAAGGCACTGACACTGACAAAGGACCTACGAACTGTGGTATAGGGTTTCATATTAAATCCTGAGGGGATTTGACTGACCTTGTTGGATATGAAAGTTACATTTCTTGTTATATAGGTCTTGCTCTAACTTGGTCTTAACCATCTAGCAGAAAGTATGAAAATAAAGTATGAAAAGTAAAGCCACATTAATATGCTGAGCTGTACAAAGCTCAAGTCAACAGCTTTGGACATTGCCAGTCTTATGGAAAACCTACTACTGTTATGGACTACTATTAAGAGATTCTGCTGAATTCAAGCATATACAATATTCAAATGACAATGGAATGCTCTTCTCTGACAAAACTAACCAAAAAATGGGATAGAAATGAAAGACTCTTTTGTATCTGCATACTCAAAATAGTTAGGATAGATATACAACTCTACTCTCTTAATTCAATGAATAGAGAGGCTTGTTAAAATAGTGTTTGAGACAGGATAT
>NW_004524675.1:4493229-4510289 GCF_000260255.1 Octodon degus | reverse complement strand
TAGAATGATTTGTTCTAATGGTGTTTGTAAATAGGATCTCAAGTTCGTATCTTGTACAGCAATTAACCACTAAGAATATATGCAGTGTGTTAAATATTGAAACTGTACTACCAATTTGATTTGAAACTGTCTCATTGCTATCTGTTTATCAATAAAATTTTGAAAAATAAAAAAAATAAAATTTTGAAAAAAAAAAGAAAAAGAAAAACACCATAGCCCCCAAAAATGTAATTAATGACTGTGAACATTAGATAATTTTGTTAGAATTTTTGAAAGTAATTTCTAATTATCCTAAGATGATTTCTAAGAATTTTTTAATGAATATTTCCCTCATTCAGGTTTTGTTTTTTTTTTGTGTGTGTGTGTGTATTTTTTTAGGGAAGTGTCTACAGGGTGTTCAGGGTCTCATTGCTAGATTAGACTCATAGTGATCCGCATGTTTACAGCCTCCCAAGTGCTGGGATTACAGGTAGGCTCCATCATGCCCAGTCTCAATTGCCCTCTCAGCAGGCCTGGGGATGGGGCTGGCACAGCAGACTCAGGGATCAAACCCCTGGCTCCTGAGCCTGCTTGCAGGCTCTTTAAATCCGAGTTATTTGGTTGGCCCTTAGCTCATTCAGGTTTGATTTGAACTTAATATTTTATTTTTTTAAAAAACTATCAAATGGATAGGCCTCAAGGCATAAATGTGATGGAGATTTGCTGTTGTTTGGAGGTCCCAGGCAAGGTTTGCTTGCATGGAAAGTGTCTGAGCTTAGCCAAATCTGCTGTTCAGAAGAGAATATAAGGCCCTTCTGCTCCGCCACCATGAACAGCCATTATCTAGATCGCCTATGTGCTTTCCAGTTGACTATGTTATTTCTACCTATAGTTGCCTTTAAATTATTAGGGGGAAATTCAAGAAGAATGAATATTCACCGAGAGATGGCTCCATGCTCTCCCGAAAAGGAGAAATGGAGTAAAAACTGAGTGTGTTCATTTAGGAGGCACGTTTTCCCAGCAGCGTGTCAAGGCAGGCGGGAGTCAGCTGCGCGGCACGCAGGAGTCGCGGAGATCGCAGGTGGCTAGGCTTACCTCAGCTGCTTGAGTCTGTGCAGGGTGATGATGCAGAATATCAGGAGGGGAATGAAAATGAGGAGGGTCATCAGCGCGATGCCCACCATTAATTTCAGCTTCAGAGCCTCTAGGTTTGATAGCTTTTCTTCTACATTCGTACTGTTCACATCAGAGCCTGAGAGGACGCAAAGAAAAGACCATTGGAAACTGCGTTCTGAGCTTCCTGGGGTAGAAGAGAAGGCAGCGCCACTGCGGGCCATCTGCGGAACTCCCGCTCGCTCCCACACCCAGGCGAGCCAAGAGGAGGCCGCCGCCCCAGCAAGCGCTCTTTCCCCTTTCCCATTCCTGCCAACCTTGGATTAGCTGCCTGCGGCTCCGTGTTATAGGAGAGGCTTAGGGATTTCCCCTGAGACATAACCAATAAGTAGCAAAATCTTGACTTTAGACCTCAGTTACCACATGCCAAAATAGGTGTGTAACAGACATCTCCCTAGACTCCAATCAGAGTGATCTATCACCTGAAGAGATTTTGGTTACTTTCCGTACAAGGGACAGTCCCACAAGAGAGAAAGGTACGAGCTTTACTGGTGCACGCCCTGATTTCCTCTAAAACAGTATGATGCACTGAAGCGGATGGGTGAAATTGCAGAGCTAAGTCTGGCTTTTTATTACTGAGCAGTTTAAAGCCAGTGTGCCAGACATTACCAGAAAAAGGAAGGAACTTATTAAGCTTTCTATGATGAGTAATAAAATCATATCCAGAAATAAAGCCTAGTTTTAAAAGACTGCACTGTGTATCCTAGACACCCTGTCCTGTTTCCTCTATCCATTTGGGAACAGAAGCTATGAAACTGGTAGCAATCACTTGCAACATGATAACTGGAGGATGCTCAGGACACATGATCAGAATCAGGAGATCCATCTTTTGCAAAAGGGAAGAGGATGGAAGATGGATGGAAGGGAGTAAGAGGGGAGGCAAAGAGGAGGGAAACACATGGATCGTGTACATGCAGCAACTCCTCACAAGGCCTGTGATTGCTAGCGAACAGAAAATCCAAGCCAACACGTACCAAGCCCCTGTGATGCATGGATTCATTATGCCTGCAAATACGTACTAACAAAAACTGAAAAAGAGAACTGTGACTCTCCTAAAATAGTAAATGTCCCCTCTAATACAACCTTGGCTGTCAGGATGCCCTCCTGTATTCACTCCCGAGCTAGGGAAAATAGGGTCACCTTGCAGCCACTAAAACGTGACTATTATGTATCTGTTCATTGAAGTTCTTTGTTCTTACCTGGAATTGGTTGCAATAACTGATTACCACCACCGGTGACTGCTGTTGATCCATTTATAGCTGTTAAAATGATGCATTTGTGTTAGGGCAAGCAATCACCGGGTAACAATATTCTATCTGTATAAATATGTGTGATAACACGGTCAGCTTGTGCTCATTATTCACGACGGTTCTTATGTGCAGTACGAGCACTATAAGCCTGCATCAAGCTCATCTGTCCAGCACACGGACCTTCTCCATGCACGCATTACAGGCTTGTTGCATACAGGAACATTCAGTGTGACACTCGGGGGCCAGGTCAAGGTGTGACTGTAAGTGTCAGGCACAAATAGTTATTGGAATCTCTGCCAGTGCTCACAAATGAGCTTGAAGTTGTTATAAGTATTGACTTTTAGGTGACAGAGATCTTTGTGAGTAGGTGGTACAGAATCAGATAGAGTATATACAGTGAGGAGTGACTGAATATGGTATAGATTTCACATTTATTATGGATACAGAAGGATATGTATGATCTAATATGTTCATATGTAAACACTTTCTGCATTTTTATATAAACATGTATAGGATGATATGTATGTTGCATTACATATACAAAGCTGTATGCATTTATATTTTACTTTTATACAGGTACATATTTTTATATACACTATGCATTTATATGCATTCCTGTGTTCTATGCTGACATTGTTCCAAAGATGACATGGGTCTTTACTAGGCAAAAATAGACTTATGTAAAGCCTGTCATCATGACTTGAGTGACTGGATTTTATCTTATTTATTTATTTACTTATTTATTTTCATTTGAGAGGGGGTCTTGCTGTGCAGTTCAGACTGGCCTAGAGCTCACTTTGTAGCCCAGGCTGGTCTTGAACTTGCAACAATCTTCCTGCCTGAGCCTTCTGAGTGCCGAGTGCCAAGTGCCGGGGTTACAGGCATGTGCCACCACACCCAGCTTAGATTTTAACATTTGTAAGAGAATAAAACTTTTTTGTAAAAGAATGTAAAAAACAATGTGAGTTTAGTACCTCTCTGGTTTTTTGCTGTTACTTGCAGCAGCCAAACCTTCACTTGTTGATTCTTAGTATTAGATGTATTAAGATTGACCTTGGATTTTTTTTTTTTTCAGTACCAAGGATTGAACTTGAGACCTCAAGCTTGCCATGAGCTATCTTCTAGACCCCAGACCTTGGCTTTCTTACATAAGAAATTAGAAAACCAAAACATTTCTCCAACTATCTAACTGGGTACTTACCTTTAGCTAACATTGTCCAAAATGCAGGCACATTTGGGGTTGTTTCTGGTTTAAAAAAAAAGAATAAAAATTAAGATTTGATTGTCTTGAAAAAAAAATAAAACTTACTTCACTCAAGTCATTAGGGAGCCCATCATGGGTTGTTAGGACTTTAGCTATTTTATAAGGAACAATATTTTTGGCAGGAAAGTAAACTAGTGATTCTTATTTTGAAGCTTCCCATTCCCAGAACCACTCCATGGAATAATTTTAAGAAACGTTAACCATTGTCTCTAATCAGAGATACATTTATTCCTTAAAACAGATAGAAATTTTTGCATCATTATCAGCATAAATTAGGTTTATAATGTATTAGTCAGAGTTATATTTCTAGAAATACAAATTATATATTTATATGAATAAACTTATGTTTAAATTTTATTTTATGTATTTTAAAAATATAATCACTTATAAATATAATTTTATGTAATTACAATACATTGATTAAAGTAAATTTAAACTTCTAAAAAGCTGTTGCTATGCTTTTTTGGATATACCTAAAAATTTACTGTCAGACATTCACCACTCACAAGATTTTAGTTATTTTAAAAATACAGCAGTGTAAACACTTTAAGCATACTACTTCTTTATGCTATAGTCAGAGTAGTGACTCCTAAATTTTCAAGTAATATAATTATGTGGTTAAGAATAAATACATCAAAATAATTTTAATACTTTGTTTATTTCTAAGAAAGCCTTCATCATCTTCTTCCTCAAAATTTTTGTCCGCAAGCGTTGCACTAATTCCAGCTATGAAAAGAGAGAAAGGATTATCACATATACACATGAAATAAATATTTGAAAATAGGTGTACTGTAATGATAAAAAGGAAAGACAAGAGAGGGAAGAAATTAAAGGCAAAGATATTGATATCTTCTTGAAATAACAAAAAATGGATTTTCTTTTTTTCTTGCTCCGAATTCCTTCAGGGCAAATTTGGCTGGCTTGAGTTGTGGGGCTTGAACCCCAGCAACCTGAGCCTGACTGCTTTGTTGAAGCAGCCACTTAAAGAACTGAGCTAAAGGGCAGGCCCCCAAAATAACAAAAAATGGAAAGGAAGTAGGCAGAGAAGAATAACATTTCTGTGCTCATGTGTTGCCTTGGGTGAGATTAAAGTTCCTAAATTGTGAGAGAGAAGAAAAACAGGGATGTTGAGACCACAGCTTCCCACAGAGGAGAGGAGAGCAGTTAGCTTGGATGATTGGTTTTCCTAAGTTCCCTGCACGGGCCTTGACATGAGAGTCACATTACCAAGTGGCCTGGCTCTTGCCAGGATAAAGAGTTTGTCTATTGGGAAAGTGTTTTGAGTGTAAAGATTGGGGACCTAAATCTAGAGTGTGTCCCTCTGCAGGGGTGTCACTGAAAAAGTGTCTGGTAATAATCATGCCTCAAGAGCCATTTCCCCCTCTGTAGTTGACCATGGTAGTCAACTTTGCTGAATACAGGAGTCAGTACAGTGGTGTCTTGGTTCATGAACTTAATTCTTTCCACAATTCTGGTCGCAAAATCAGATAAGAATCAAGTCAAATTTCCTGTAAGGTTAACACTGAACTTGACCATTGAATTCGAGTGTAAGTTCAATATGTACACAGACTACCTCATAAAGGAAGAGTTCTACAGAGAGGCAGAAATGAATTCAAGCGCAGCCCGCATACCTATTATAGGTATCCAGCTGACAAGAGCAGATGGAGAAGGGTTGTTATTACTGGAGTTGACTAAACTGGCTGTGCTCCCATTATGGGGGTCGGAGAGGAGAGGAGAGGAGAGGAGAAGAGAGAGAGAAACAGCTTGTTCCCTCACTTTACCCCCCTTGCCCTCAGAACTGTAAGAACCATACTTAATCCACCTTTAGTCAAAATTATCCTAGAAATCTTTATTTCCTTGAGGCCTTTGTCCTCTAGGCTGCCCCTACCACGCATGCATGCACGTTGTCACAGCCTCTGTTAAATGGCAGGAATTTCTCACCTCAGGCTCTCTCTCTCTCTCTCTCTATATATATATATATATATATATATATATATATATATATATGCAGTGTGTGTGTGTTTTGAATGATCCTTCCTCCAAATTATAAAAATATTTAATTTATTTTCTTGACCGCCTCTGGGACCTGAACTGTGGGCATAGAAATCAGGATTTTGGGATCAAATCTATAGGTCCTATGGTTCACAAAACCTTCGGGAATTTTAGGGACATGGTCTGCTTTGGAGCTGGCTTTCTCAATCTTGTCCCAGATCATTCAAGATGCTATTCAACATGCACAACAAGATTCCCATGAAGGATTATCTAATTAATGTCTTCTCTGGAAATATCATTGTCTCATGTTTGGAATTATTCAAAATATCCCAGTAGCTTCATTAACAGGCATTTCATGAGCTTGGCTTGTTCCAGTGTTAAAAAGATACTAGAAATTATCTTCATTGTTCAAAGATGTTGAGTGTAAAAACAAGGCAAAAATATGAATTTAATAAACATAATTTTCTAGATACTTATAATTTTTCTATGCAAACCAAATATACTAGGTGCAGACCCCACCCCACCCCAGCTGTTTGAGTTGTCAGCGCAGTGTCCTGGAGCTGGGGGCCATGGTGTGGTACACTGCAAACAAAACCAAGAGGAGGATCCAGAGCTGAGCCAAGCCCAGAGTCACAGAACGGAGCTGGGAAGCGTCCAAGCTGATTTAAGAGCTAAGGTTTCTTCCCTCCACAACCTCACTGGTGCTGCTTGGAAATCCTTATTTAAGGGGTTTCATCCATGCCATCAGTACTCACAATTCTTTAGAGAAAGACTCAGATCTGTTGTTGCTCTCACGGATATTTCAAACACAGTGCCATTTGGATTTTGTGTGGTGAACACATCTAAAAAAAAAGAAAGTCTTGAATACCTAGTTGTATCAGTTGTCCATTACCTTTTTTGTTTATATGATTTTTGTTAAAAGTTTATTGAATGATCCTTCCCCCAAATTATAAAAATATTTGATTTATTTTTCACACTTAAGAAAGTGAGAGCAGGGGTTACAGTGAAAATCCTGGAAAGAAAACCAAAATAATGTCTTTAAGCCCAAGGACTGAGAAACAATTTAGGAAGAAATTCACACTGCGTGTGGTGGTGCGTGCCTGTAATCCCAGCTCTTGGGAGGCTGTAAACAGGTGGATCACTATGGTCCAATGTAGTAGTGAGACCCTGAACACCCTGTAGACCCTTCCCTAAAAATACCTCCCCTCAAAATAAGTAAATAAAGATACTTAAGCACCTTTGAATGTTAGCAGTAGGATGGGAAAGAGCTCTTAATGTACATAGAAAAAAATTAATAAATTGGATATAAAAATAGGACAAGATTGTGAACAAATAATTTGTAGAAGCAGAAATAAAATTGCCTAAAAATAACAAGAAAAATATTCAACTTCAAAAGTATTATAGTGCAAGTAAATATATTTCTCATCACATTCACAAAATATTCTGGTTGCACACATTCACTATAGACAAGGTTGTGGATCATGGGAGAGCACTGTGTGGTGTCTATCAGTACTTCAAAAGATTTACCCCATCTTCGGCAATTTCAGGAGTTGATATCTAGCTTGAGAGAAACCCCTAAATTTGTGTAAGAAAGGGATGTATGGAGAAGAAATGTCAGTAATTCTCTAACAAGATAATGAATTAACCTTGTTTTATAGACCAGTAGAGTACAGTACAGTACAGTAGAGTATATAGTATAGCCTCCCTCTCTCTGGGAGGCTGAGGCAGGAGGACTGCAAGTTTGAGCCTAACTAGGGACTTAGCAAGACACTCTCTTGCAAAAAACAGAAAAAAAAGAAAAAAAGAAAAGCTAGTTCACTGCAAAAGCCCAGTACTTAAAACATAACAAGTAATAAAGCAGACATGAAAAGCATTCCATTTGTTAAATGAGAAAAACAAGTTATTACTGTGAACCCTTTTATGTGGATGAATTAAGCATAAAATTTAAAAGACCGCTATTGACTCATCAACAAAACAATATAAGAAGTTGTACATTATAGTTTGCAAGGATCCGTACATGTTTATCTTTATTGTTTTCTATTTTTGATGGTCAGTAAAGATTCCAGCATAATTAAATATCTTGATTTTTAAGCCAAGACTCTCAGGAAATTTTCACTTTTTAGAATGGTGCCCTTGGGGCTGGAGAGATGGCTCAGTGGTCTAAAGCACCTACTTGGAACGGGCTTGGCAAAGCACAGGGACCACGGTTCAATCCCCCAGCACCACATGCCAGTCAGCCCCGCCCCCTGGTGGGCTGAGCTGGCCGTACACACACACAATAAATGAATGTAATAAATAAACATAGGAATATATAGAATGGTGCCCTTCAGGGCTGGTGAGATGGCTCAGTGGTTTAAAGCACCTACTTAGAACAAGCTTAGCAAAGAATAGATTTCTTTCTTTCTTTCTTTCTTGCGTGTGTGGGTGTGTGTGGGTGTGTGTGTGTGGCCAGCTCAGCCCACCAGGGGGGCGGGGCTGGCTGGCATGTGGTGCTGGGGGATTGAACAGCGGTCCCTGTGTTTTTGCTTAGCTTAGCTTGTACTAAGTAGGTGCTTTAGACCACTGAGCCATCTCACCAGCCCCCATAGAATAGATTTCTGTTGTCTCAAGCCTCCTACCACTCAGGGTGTACAGTACTTTGTTTTAGCAGACCTGCGAAACACAAACTCATCTTCAAATAAATAATCACTATATTGTTTATTTTTATTGTGAATAAATAGCTAAATATCTATTTATTGTAAGTAGAAACCATGGCAGATAGAAATGGTTACCAAAATTATAGCCAACAGTCCCTCAGAGAAAGGACTTCTATTTAGAATATAAAAAGAATTTTAAAAGATTGGGCCCCCTAAATTCAAAGACCCAATCGAAAAATGGGGCATCCGAGATGAATATACACTTCTCAGATGAAGAAATACAAATGGCAAATAAATACATGAAAAAAAAATGTTATGTTTCATGTCTAGTTGTCCCTCCAAGGCCTCATGCAATTATGAGGCAGACTTCAAGAATTTGTTATTAACTCATGATCCAGTGCTAGGATTACGGGTGTGAGTGCTGCTGGGATTATGGGTGCAAGCGCTGCTGGGATTATGGGTGTGAGTGCTATATCCAGCCTGGGGCAGATAGTCTGAATGCAACATAGGGGACGCATACTTGCTCTCTGTTGCCGCTGCTGCTGCTGCTCGTGCCAGTTTGCTCTTGCTGTTTTTTTCCACCACCATGAACGGCTGCCCTCTGCCATGTGCCCTCTGTCTTGGAGCCAGCCAAGAATGGACTGAAACCTCCACAAACTGTGAGCTAAATAAACCTTTCCTTCCTTCATTTTGAGTGTTAGCTATTTTGTTCCAGGAACTAGAGAAGAGCAACTGAGACAAACAATATCATTGGTCATTCAAGAGATGCAAATTAAAACAATGCTGAGATTTCATCTTAACCCTGAAAGAAGGGCTATCATCAAGAAGTCAAGGGCTGGGGAGATGGCTCAGTGGAGTAAGCCCTTCCCTGGCAGGCGCAAGGACCTGAGTTCAATACCCGGTTCCAAAAAAAAAAAAGAAGAAGTCAAGCAATAACAAATGCTGGAGGGGCTGTGCCGAAAAAAGAACCTTTCTCCACTGTTGGTGGGAGTGCAAGCTGGTTCAACCTCTGTGGAAATCAGTGTGGAGATTCCTCAGAAAGCTAGGATTGGAAGTCCAATTAAGCCCAGCTTAAATTCCCCTTCTAGATATTTTCCCAAATGAACTGAAAACGTACCACAGTGACCTATATGCACCCATGTTTGTAGCAGCACAATTTATCATAAATCTTGGAAACCCAAATGCCCATCAACCGAGGAATGGATAAAAAAGATGTGGTATTTTTATACAGTGAATATTACTCAGCCATAAAAAAGATAAACTCAAGGCTTTTATAGGTAAATGGATGACACTAGAGACCATATTGGTAAGTGAAGTAAATCAGACCTGCATGTGCAAACATCATAGTGTCTCCCTAGTATAAGAACCTGAAAGACTAAATAAAATCCAAGAAGTACAGTTGATAGTGTAAAAGGGAAAGAATCTATCCAATGGGAAGGAAACACTGGAATGAGGAACAGGACAAAAGAAAGAAGGGAAAAAGATATGTTTATGTATGTGTAAACATATATATATATATATATATATATATATATATATATATATATATATATATATATATATATATATATATATATTCATGTGTAGGATAGCTTGGATAATTGTACTGCTGATTTCTACTGGTCTATTGAAAGGAGCAGTTAATGCTTAAATTCTATTTCTTTTTCTTTTTCTGATTTTGCATGTTTATATCTGGTAATCTAAACAACTAACTTTAAGATAATATTATATAATGCATCAACCATTATTGAATTCTCATTATTTTGTTTGGTGAAATTCTGTATTTTTTGTAATTTTTTTCTTTTTCTTTTACCATTTTATATTCACTTTAAAAAATTAAAAAGATAGATTACCAAGAGAACCTTCTTTAACTTCATAACACCTCTTGAAAAAAGTTGTAGGAAATAAGGAATTAATTTTACACCCTGAAAAGTTTTCTATGTAAGTTAGAATTTAAGAAACCGAAAAAAATTACTGGCAGTTTAAAGAGTTAAGATGTCAAGCAAGAATAATCAGGTTTGGTATACGTTACGTTTAAAGACTTACATTGTTTTATGTCTTTATAATAATTGCCAGTTTTCTCATTAGCAGGAATGTCATCCATATTTTTTTCTCCATGAGTAGCAAAGTTGTGGGCCATGTATTGCTCTTCCTGGATATCCTCAGCTAGGGATTTCACATCAGATAACTCTAAAAAAGTACAACACACCAAAGAGCACAGATATGGTAAAGTTCTTTTACTTTATTTTTTCCCAGTATTTTTCATAAACAATTTGGGTAGATTTAAAATCTAAATTATTTCATATGTCCAACTAAAAACTACACCAGTCTGTACAAAATCACCAAATGGCAATTTTCTATGATTAAGAGTATTTTTTCCCTACCTATTTTCTATGAAATTTTAAAATTTTACTCACCTTTCATAGCAGGCTTGGAACTCGTAATCTCTGAGGAATAGACCCCAGATAAAAACATAAATAATACAACATTCATTGAGAAATTGATGTGGGCTTTAATCTACTATTTCTTCTCCGAGCTTCCTTCCTGTGGCACAGCAGGAAGTGATCTGAAGGCTAGATAGGCCTTTATGACCTCACTCCTCCTGAAAGTCAGAATGCTGGAGAGGATTCCCCAGAGCTTTGTGACTCTGTCCTGAGTGTTTCACCTTTGGTTTTTGTTTTTGTTTTGTTTTGGTTTTTTTGTAGAAACGGGGATCGACTCAGGCCCTTGTGCTTGCCAGGGAAGTGCTTATCCACTGAGCCATCTCCCCAACCCCATCACCTTCGATATTGTGATGACATTTAGACTAAAAAAACCTACCATAAGATTTTTTATGAAAATTAAGGGCTAGTTTCCATGCATGAATATTAATTACTAGTTCATTGCTTTCAAAGAATCATTCTTATTGTCGATAGTAAAACAAAAACGGACCTTTTGGCTTCAAATATTTATAAGATTGTATATTCTTTTAGATACTGCAATCACAGTACCTACTTAGAAAAAACAAAACTCAATATAAATTTGTCTTGCAAATTCTTTGGAAAATGTTTTTAAAATTCATTTGTTTTTAGTTTTTAAGGCCTATATAATTAATAAAACATAAAATATTTATTTTGTTTAGTACATTTTTAATCAACCAAACTCATCTTTCACATTCCACAACGATTTAAAAAAGACATAGTATTTAGTTGGTCTTGGGTAGAGATAATATTAATATTAGGTAGAAGGAGACTTACATAGAGATAATGTTAGTCATTTCTTATTCATACAAATTAAGTAATGAATAATGGCAGGATACCAAATGGATGGATGTTATTGCTCCTCTTAATTCATTTAAAAATTAATTAAGTTTATCCATACAATAATTTTAGATATACCTAATGATTACATTTATCATAATGAATTTATATCTCTACATGATATATCTTGATTCTTCTCTTTTTCCTATTGTACTTTCCTTTCAGCCCTTCTTCCCCTCCTTATTTACAAAAGCTTTGTTTCCATTTTTTCCTTCTGTTTTTTTCTTTTTCCTTCCTCCCATTCCCCTTCTCCCCTCTCTAGTTCCCCTTCTTATTTGAACATTTTCTTCCTGTTTCATAATATCAATTATACATTGTGCTCTTTATTTTTACTTGCAGTTTCTCACACCTTCATAAATAACAATGTGATATTTGCATGTGTGTCTGATTTATTTCACTTAAAAGTATGGTGTCAAGGTCTGTTTTAGCTCTAAATGCCTTGTTTATCCTTCTTTATGAGTGAGTAGTACTCCATTACATTAAAAAAATCTTCTTTTTCCATTTATTGGTTGATGGGCATTTGGGCTGTTTCCAAGATTTTTCTATTACAAACTATGCTGCTAAAACTATGGATGTGCATACAGTGATGTGGTATGATATTTTTCAATTGGGAAGATACCAAGAAAGGCACTAGCTAGGTCAAAGGGAACTTCTACTTTCACTGTTTTGAGGAATCGTCACAGTGATTTCAAGAAGGTGTTACTTAATTTCCAAGTTTTTCTTAAGCTTTCGTGGTGTCTTTTGCCCTTGATTTTTCAATCAAATTGCACTGTGGTCTGATAATGTGCATGGAGAATTTCAGTCCCTTTCCTTTTACTTAAGCATGTTCTGTGAGCTAGCATGTGCTCTGTTTTGGAGAATGTCCTTTGTGTAGCTGAGAAAAATGTGTATTCGAATGTTGTGGAGTGGAACGCTCTAGTCATCTAGAGTTCATTTATTCAAAAGTTGGATTTAGGTCTGTTGTTTCACTGTAATTTTTTGCCTAGTTTATCTATTTGTTACAGCGGGATGTTCCGTTCCCCCTTTGCAGTTGTAATAGTGCTTGTTTGATTTTTCATATCCAATAACATTTTATATAGTTGGGTGCTTTGGTATTTGGTGCATACATATTTATGATTGTTATCTCATTCCCTTGGAGTGTTCCCTTTATAAGGATATAATATAAGGATATAGTGGCTTTTTTTTTTTTTTTGTCTGTCTTAATCAGTCTTGGATTGAAATCCACTTTGCCTGCTTTTTCCAGGTGTTTTCCCATTGAGTTGTTTTCCATCCTTTGACTTTCTTGCATGCAGCACATTGTTGGTTTTTGTTTCTTGATCAATCCTGCCAGTCTGTTTCTTTTGATTTGTGGATTGAGACCATTAATATTGATGTTTATAACTGATATGTACGGAGTTATCCTTGATATATGATTTTCCTGTTGTTGGCTCTCCCTAGTCAGTTGTTTTTCCTGATAAACCAGGACTGAGATTGCCTAAGGGTCGTATAAAATACCATCTGCCAGGGCCAGTGACCAGAGGCTTGGTCAGGTAGGCAACAACTTCTCATTCTCAATAAATCAAAGGGGTAGTATCTTGCAGTGGACTCAAAGCCCACAATCCAGTTGCACCTGGCTCTGAGAAGTAGTCTTTTCCCAAGTTGTAAATATGACCAACAAAGTTACTCAACCAGAAGCAATTTGTAAGTATAAACCCAGGAATTAAACTTTTTAAAAAATAGAAAATGAGAAGACACTTAAACATGATGCACCCTAAGCTTCTAGCTTACCAAAGGCAAATCCAGGAGGCAATGAGGAGGAACAACTTCAAAGCTCCCCAGCTGGACTCTCTAAAGGGTTGACAGCAGAAGTAGCAAATCAGATGAATGAGTCAAATCAGAAATAATTTTCAGATAATTAAAGAGGTGGTGAGCATAATGAAAGACATGCTTAGTAACTCTAGAGCTGAGGGCAGAAGAGATGGCTTAGTAGAATAAGCACTTGCCTGGCAAGTGCGGGGTCCTGAGTTCAATCCCCGGTACTGAAAAAAAAAAAAAAAAGAGTTACTCTAGAGCTGATACAAATAAAAAATAGAGGAGCTTAAGAAAAGGATGGAAACCATGAATGTCATTTCTTAGGGAAAATAATGGAATTCATGAAACATTCCTGCAGATATCCAGGATAAAAATTCCATAAAAAGTACATGCAACAGAATGAGCCAGAGTGAGGACAGAATTTTAGCTACACAAGACAGGATTAATATTAGCAACTGTGAAAATACGGATTTTTTAAAAATAGCAAGGGACCACAAGAAATTAATCCTTGGCTGAAGTGGTAACAGTTAGCAGTAAGAATAGCACCAAACAGCCTGGAAAATGACAAACTGGGGTAAGTATCAATTTGCCACCTTTCACCATTTGAACTAGATTTGGGGCTATATGTCGAAATATGAAATGAAACAAAACTGTGCATAGTTTAAAAAAAAAGTCCTCAATATGGTGATTTTATCTTTAGGAGAGAAAATTTAAAAGAGATTGGGGAAAAAAATGGAGAACTGGAAGAAGAAGACGACATTAGAAGCAAGGCTGGAGGAAAAGGAAGATGGCCCACACTTTTGGAAATGCACAAGGAAGACAGAAGGGAAAGATGAAGGAGAAGAAAACAGAACAACAGCAACAACAAAAATACTAGAAATGTGTTCATGCCAATATAAAAACAGAAACAATAAAACAAGTGAAACAAAAAAAAAATGAAGAGACAGAGAGGAAAAGAAAAAAGAAAGAAAGAAAGAAAAAAGCCCACTTCAGGGTGTGTCACTGATAGACAATGTGGGTTGACTGAGTCCAGATCTGAGTTCATTAATCCCAGTAAACCAGCCCTAGCTTTACAGCGGGGCAGTGGGTAACCTCAGCAAGCCTGCGCCTTTAGTCCCACTGAAGCTCAGGCTGGTTCCTGGCTGTGGGGATGGAATCAGGTATTTTCAGCCTGCAACAGCCTGCGTCTCCTGAAGCTGTGAACTTCAAAGTTTGAAGTGGGAACTCAGCTCCCTGCGCCCTGGGGACTTGAATTTCGCAGCGCGACCCTGTCCCTGGCAGCCACCAGATGGAGCCCGTCCGCAGAGTTCTGAGCTCAGTTGGTCCTCCAGGCTGGCTTCTGGCCAACTGCCTGCCCGGCCGAAAGTCTGAAGCTAAGCAACCCCAGCCACTGCGGTATTCTGGGTCCTCAGCTCCGCTCCACCTGGACGTCTATCCGTGGAGGCCGCCGCGGTGGCCAGCCATCACCATGCGTCCGCAGTTTCGAGCTTCCCTTCCACACAGTGAGTTTGGACTGCGGAGAAAGTGCCACCTGCCAACTACTCCTTCTTCATCGGAGTCTCTTCACTCTCCCCGTGGCTTCACTTGCTGATTCAGATCTTCTGAGGTTCTGGGGACCCTCTTCCCTCCGTCTTCTCTTCCTCGCGGTGCTGTACTCCAGTGCCCGGAATTTTGGAAAGGCTCTTTCTTGGCTGCTTACCACTCTGCCGTCTACCTGGCAAAGGAAAAGGAAGTCAGTCCTTTTCCTCTTGATAGCAAAGGATTGCCTAACTTTCCCTTCTTTCAGTTTTAATTATTGTTGGTAATAGCTTCTGAAATTCATGGGACATTCATAATGAAAATGACAGAAGCATCAGGACAAAGCAGCGTGACGTCAAAAGGGCACAAATGGGTTTTCAGCATAGGAAAGCTCAGAAATCAAGGCCCCCTTGTGGTTCTTTATTCAACGTGCCTGGTGCCCTGGACAGTGGACTGATTGTAGCCTAACTGCTCACAAGGAATAGAGACGAAATAGAAGATCTGAGAACTAGAGAAGATGAGCAGGAAGCAGGCCCAGGATCAAGACTTAGTCAACAGGGGCCTGGGGAGATAGCTCAGTTGGGGCCTGGGAAGATGGCTCAGTAGAATAAGCACTTGCCTGGCAAGCGCAAGGTCCTGAGTTTAATCCAGTACTGAAAAAAAAAAAAAAAAAAAAGACGTAGTCAACCAAAGGGAAGTAAGTGTCCCATGCATAGTGTTATCTTCCTTTTAGAACACATAACTCAGCTTCCTATGGAAGTTGAAAGGTGGAAATGAAGGTGAAAAATAGCTGCTGGCCCCCGGAGCCTTTTCCTTTGGCATCTCTAGCGGTGCCACATAGAAAAATAGAGAACCTGAAGTGTGTGTGTCCTCTGTTGCTGTAAACCACTGCACAGCTTTGAGTGAGGCAGCTTGCTGTGCTGCAAGTAGGCAGGGGACAGGGACATTTCCGGGCTGAGGTGGTGACACTTGGTGGTATCGCAATGTGTGATATAGAGTGGACAGAGCCAGCTACAGGAACCTGTCTACCCTGTGTGCCTCCAAATGTAAGCAACAGCATCAGAAAAGGCCTCAATATTTACATCATCGAAAATGTGTGGCCCATTGCAGATGTGTAATAAGTAAGTGAAATTAACGCCTTGTTTACTTCAGGAGACACTTGAGGGCTGAAAGTCAAATTAGCATTTTCTGACACAAACCGGAATTTTCTTGTTGTTTGTTTCTGTATCTTTTGCTTTCCTGAGTCCTCCTGTGGTACTAGGAGATTTTTGTCTTTTGGTATGACATATGCTTCCCGCAAGTAACTGAATTGGTAGAGCGCAGATACTATGTATTTTTAAAAATGTTGGGTGAAGTCGTTTAAATTTGTTTAAAAGTTGGACCTAATTTTCATGTGTTCCACAATCAGTCTTCCTTCTAGACTATGCCTTCCTTCTAGATTATATTAAAATGAGTCTAATTATATCCACTTGCTCTAAACCCATATGTGAAAGTCCTAACCCTGAAAGATATTTTTATTTTCTTCCCATTAAACCAGGTTTTAAGACCTTAAAGAGAAGTCTAAGAAAGATTATTTGCTAATTCCAAGCATGTATTAAAATATTTTCTAATCTATGCCTTTGTGTCATGGTTCACATAATTTCATGTTTCTTGAGCACATTTGCTTCATAAGGCCATCTTCCATTTCTCTATCTTCTCTGACCAAATTTGTGGCCTAAAGTAAGAAGGCATAAATTTGACAAGTAAATCGAGATCCATTTGCTTCTTACCTGGTGATCATGGGGAAGTTATCTATTCTCTAACCCTGCATCTTCTTACCTACAAAATAGGAAAATTCAACTTCATAGCAAGAAGATATTTAAGAGCAATTTCTTAGGTTGAATTTATTTCATACATTTCTCTCTATGTAGCTAGTCTATATGCCTAAAATGAATAGACATGTTAGGATTTTCAAATATCTATATTTTATT
The DNA here is from genome assembly GCF_000260255.1 of Octodon degus. Lineage (NCBI taxonomy): Eukaryota > Metazoa > Chordata > Mammalia > Rodentia > Octodontidae > Octodon > Octodon degus. The sequence continues at coordinate 4,493,417 of NW_004524675.1, read as the reverse complement.
TTATTTTTTTCCATAATTTTATTGAGAAACAAATAGCAATGAGACAGTTTCAAACCAAATTGGTAGGACAGTTTCAATAATTAACACGTTGCATACATTCTTCCTAGTGGTTAATTGCTGTACAAGATGCGGACTTGATATCCTATTTACAAACACCATTAGAACAAATCATTCTATTCATTAAGAGA